>NW_028139099.1:0-479000 GCF_964270905.1 Leucopleurus acutus | reverse complement strand
GTGACGGGAAGGCTTCGGGGAAGGGTTAGGGTTAGGGTTCGGGCTACGGTTAGGGTTAGGGGACGGGGACGGTTTAGGGTCAAGGTGAGGGTACGACAACGGTTTAGGGGGAGCGTACGTGTGAGGGCGGGGGTTAGTGTGAGCGTACGTGTTAGGATTAGGGGACGGGTGAGGAGAAGGCTTCGGGGAAGGATTAGGGTTAGGGTTCGGGCTAGGGGTAGGATTCGGGGATGGGGACGTTTTAGGGTCCAGGTGAGGGTACGACAACGGTTTTCGGGGAGCGTACGTGTGGGGGCGCGGGTTAGTGTGAACGTACGGGTTAGGATTAGGGGACGGGTGAGGGGAAGGCTTCGGGGAAGGGTTAAGGTTAGTGTTCGGGATAGGGTTAGGGTTAGGGGACGGGGACCGTTTAGGGTCCAGGTGAGGGTACGACAACAGTTTAGGGGGAGCGTACGTGTGAGGGCGTGGGTTAGTGTGAGCGTACGGGTTAGGATTAGGGGACGGGTGAGGGGAAGGCTTTGGGAAAGGGTTAGGGTTAGGGTTCGGGCTAGGGTTAGGGTTAGGGGACGGGGACGGTTTAGGGTCCAGATGAGGGTACGAAAACGGTTTTGGGGGAGCGTACGTGTCAGGGATCGGGTTAGTGTGAGCGTACGGGTTAGGATTAGGGGATGGGTGAGAGGCAAGCTTCGTGGAATTGTTAGGGTTAGGGTTCGGGCTAGGGTTTGGGTTACGGGACGGGGACCGTTTAGGTTCCAGGTGAGGGTACGACAACGGTTTTGGGGGAGTGTACGTGTGAGGGCTCGGGTTAGTGTGAGCGTACAGGTTAGGATTAGGGGACGGGTGAGGGGAAGGCTTCGGGGAAGGGTTAGGGTTAGGGTTCGGGCTAGGGTTAGGTTTAGGGGACGGGGACGGTTTAGGGTCCAGGTGAGGGTACGACAACAGTTTAGGGGGAGAGTACGTGTGAGGGCGCGGGTTAGTGTGAACGTACGGGTTAGGATTAGGGGACGGGTGAGGGGAAGGCTTCGGGGAAGTGTTAAGGTTAGTGTTCGGGCTAGGGTTAGGGTTAGGGGACGGGGACCGTTTAGGGTCCAGGTGAGGGTACGACAACAGTTTAGGGGGAGCGTACGTGTGAGGGCGCGGGTTAGTGTGAGCGTACGGTTTAGGATTAGGGGACGGATGAGGGGAAGGCTTTGGGGAAGTGTTAGGGTTAGGGTTCGGGCTAGGGTTAGGGTTAGGGTACGGGGACGGTTTAGGGTCCAGGTGAGGGTAGGACAACGGTTTAGGGGGAGCGTACGTGTGAGGGCGCGGGTTAGTGTGAGCATACGGGTTAGGATTAGGGGACGAGTGAGGGGAAGGCTTCGGGGAAGGGTTAGTGTTAGGGTTCGGGCTAGGGTTAGGGTTAGGGGACGGGGATGGTTTAGGGTCCAGGTGAGGGTACGACAACGGTTTAGGGGGAACGTACGTGTGAGGGCGCAGGTTAGTGTGAGCGTACGGGTTAGGATTAGGGGATGGGTGAGGGGAAGGTTTTGGGGAATGGTTAGGTTTAGGGTTCGGGCTAGCGTTAGGGTTAGGGGACGGGGACGGTTTAGGATCCAGGTGAGGGTACGACAACGGTTTAGGGGGAGTGTACGTGTAAGGGTACGGGTTAGTGTGAGCATACGGATTAGGATTAGGAGACGGGTGAGGGGAAGGTTTCGGGGAAGGGTTAGGGTTAGGGTTCGGGCTAGGGTTAGGGTTAGGTGACGTGGACGCTTTAGGGTCCAGGTGAGGGTACGAAAACGGTTTAGGGGGAGCGTACGTGTGAGGGCGTGGGTTAGTGTGAGCTTACGGGTTAGGATTAGGGGACGGGTGAGGGGAAGGCTTCGGGGAAGGGTTAGTGTTAGGGTTCGGGCTAGGGTTAGGGAAAGGGGACGGGGACCGTTTAAGGTCCAGGTGAGGGTACGACAACCGCTAATTGGGAGCGTACGTGTGAGGGCGCGGGTTAGTGTGAGCGTACGGGTTAGGATTAGGGGACGGGTGAGGGGAAGGCTTCGGGGAAGGGTTAGGGTTAGGGTTCGGGCTAGGGTTAGGGTTAGGGGATGGGGACGGTTTAGGGTCAAGGTGAGGGTACGAAAACGTTTTAGGTGGAGCGTACGTGTGAGGGCGTGGGTTAGTGTGAGCATACGGGTTAGGATTAGGAGACGGGTGAGGGGAAGGTTTCGGGGAAGGGTTAGGGTTAGGGTTTGAGCTAAGGTTATGGTTAGGGGACGGGGACGGTTTAGGGTCCAGATGAGGGTACGACAACGGTTTAGGGGGAGTTTACGTGTGAGGGTGTGGGTTAGTGTGAGCGTATGGGTTAGATTTAGGGGACGGGTGAGGGGAAGGCTTCGGGGAAGGTTTAGGGTTCGGTCTATGGTTAGAGTTAGGGGACGGGGAAGGTTTAGGGTCCAGGTGAGGGTACGACAACGGTTTAGGGGGAGTGTACGTGTGAGGGCGCGGGTTAGTGTGAGCGTACGGGTTAGGATTAGGGGACGAGTGAGGGGAAGGCTTCGGGGAAGTGTTAGGGTTAGGGTTCGGGCTAGGGTTAGGGTTAGGGGACGGAGACGGTTTAGGGTCCAGGTGAGGGTACGACAACGGTTTATGGGGAGCGTACGTGTGAGGGCGCGGGTTAGTGTGAGCGTACGGGTTAGGATTAGGGGACGGGTGAGGGGAAGGCTTCGGGGAAGTGTTAGGGTTAGGGTTCGGGCTAGGGGTAGGGTTCTGGGACGGGGACGGTTTAGGGCCCGGGTGAGGGTACAACAACGGTTTAGGGGGAGCGTACGTGTGAGGGCGCGGGTTAGTGTGAGCGTACGTGTTAGGATTAGGGGACGTGTGAGGGGAAGGCTTCGGGGAAGGGTTAGGGTTAGGGGATGAGGACGGTTTAGGGTCAAGGTGAGGGTACGACAATGCTTTAGGGGGAGCGTATGTGTGAGGGCGTAGGTTAGTGTGAGCGTACGGGTTAGGATTAGGGAACGGGTGAGGTGAAGGCTTCGGGGAAGTGTTAGGGTTAGGGTTCGGGCTAGGGTTAGGGTTAGGGTACGGGGACGGTTTAGGGTCTAGGTGAGTGTACGACCACGGTTTAGGGGGAGCGTACGTGTGAGGGCATGGGTAAGTGTGAACGTACGGGTTAGGATCAGGGGATGGGTGAGGGGAAGGCTTCGGGGACGGGTTAGGTTTAGGGTTTGGGTAGGGTTAGGTTTAGGGGATGGGGACGGTTTAGGGTCCAGGTGAGGGTACGACAACGGTTTAGGGGTGGCGTACGTGTGAGCGGGCTGATTAGTGTGAGCGTACGGGTTAGGATTAGGGGACGGGTGAGGGGAAGGCTTCGGGGAAGTGTTAGGGTTAGTGTTCGGGCTAGGGTTAGGGTTAGGGGACGAGGACAGTTTAGGGTCAAGGTGAGGGTACGACAACGCTTTACGGGGAGCGTACGTGTGAGGGCGTGGGTTAGTGTGAGGGTACGGTTTAGGATTAGGGGACGGGTAGGGGAAGGCTTCGGGGAAGGGTTAGGGTTAGGGTGTGGGCTAGGGTTAGGTTTAGGGGACGGGGAAGGTTTAGGGTCCAGGTAAGGGTACGACAGCGGTTTAGGGGGAGCGTACGTGTGAGGGCGCGGGTTAGTGTGAGCGTACGGGTTAGGATTAGCGGACGGTTGAGGGGAAGGCTTCGGGGAAGATTTAGTGTTAGGGTTCGGGCTAGGGTTAGGGTTCGGGGATGGGGAGGGTTTAGGGTCCAGGTGAGGGTACGACAACGGTTTAGGGAGAGCGTACGTGTGAGGGCGGGGGTTAGTATGAGCGTACGGGTTAGGATTAGGGGACGGGTGAGAGGAAGGCTTCGTAAAAGAGTTAGTGTTAGGGTTCGGGCTAGGGTTAGGGTTAGGGGACAGGGACGGTTTAGGGTCCAGGTGAGGGTACGACAACGGTTTAGGGGGAGCGTACGTGTGAGGACGCGGGTTAGTGTGAGCGTACGGGTTAGGATTAGGGGACGGGTGAGGGGAAGGCTTCGGGGAAGTGTTAAGGTTAGGGTTCGGGCTAGGGTTTGGGTTAGGGGACGGGGACCGTTTAGGGTCCAGGTGAGGGTACGACAACGGTTTAGGGGGAGCGTACGTGTGAGGGAGCAGGTTAGTGTGAGCGTACGGGTTAGGATTAGGGGACGGGTGAGGGGAAGGCTTCGGGGAAGTGTTAGGGTTAGGGTTCGGGCTAGGGTTAGGGTTAGGGGACGAGGACGGTTTAGGGTCAAGGTGAGGGTACGACAACGCTTTAAGGGGAGCGTACGTGTGAGGGCGCGGGTTAGTGTGAGTGTACGGGTTAGGATTAGGGGACGGGTGAGGGGAAGGCTTCGGGGAAGGATTGGGGTTAGGGTTCGGTCTAGGGTTAGGGTTAGGGAACGGGGACGGTTTAGGGTCCAGGTGAGGGTACGACAACGGTTTAGGGGGAGCGTACGTTTGAGGGCGCGGGTTAGTGTGAGCGTACGGGTTAGGATTAGGGGACGGGTGAGGGGAAGGCTTCGGGGAAGGGTTAGGGTTAGGATTCGGGCTAGGGTTAGGGTTAGGGGATGGGGACGGTTTAGGGTCAAGGTGAGGGTACGAAAACGGTTTAGGTGGAGCGTACGTGTGAGGGCGTGGGTTAGTGTGAGCGTACGGGTTAGGATTAGGAGACGGGTGAGGGGAAGGTTTCGGGGAAGGGTTAGGGTTAGGGTTTGAGCTAGGGTTACGGTTAGGGGACGGGGACGGTTTAGGGTCAAGGTGAGGGTACGACAACGCTTTAGGGGGAGCGTACGTGTGAGGGCGTGGGTTAGTGTGAGCGTACGGGTTAGGATTAGGGGACGGGTGAGGGGAAGGCTTCGGGGAAGGGTTAGGGTTAGGGTTCGGGATAGGGTTAGGATTATGGTATGGGACGGTTTAGGGTCCAGGTGAGGGTACGACAATGATTTAGGGGCGGCGTACGTGTGAGCGGGCTGATTAGTGTGAGCGTACTGGATAGGATTAGGGGATGGGTGAGGGGAAGGCTTCGGGGAAGGTTTAGGGTTAGGGTTCGGGCTAGGGTTAGGGTTAGGGGAGGGGGACGGTTTAGGGTCCAGATGAGGGTACGACAACGGTTCAGGGGGATCGTTCGTGTGAGGGCGCGGGTTAGTGTGAGCGTACGGGATAGGATTAGGGGATGGGTGAGGGGAAGGCTTCGGGGAAGGGTTAGGGTTAGGGTTCTGGCTAGGGTTAGGGTTACGGGACGGAGACGGTTTAGGGTTAGGGTTAGGGTTAGGGTTAGGGTTAGGGTTAGGGTTAGGGTTAGGGAAAGGGGACGGTTAGGGTCCAGATGAGGGTACGACAACGGTTTAGGGGGAGCGTACGTGTGAGGGCGCGGGTTAGTGTGAGCGTATGGGTTAGAAATAGGGGCCGGGTGAGGGGAAGGCTTCGGGGAAGGGTTAGGGTTAGTGGACGGGGACGTTTTAGGGTCCAGGTGAGAGTACGTCAATGATTTAGGGGCAGCGTACATGTGAGCGGGCTGGATAGTGTGAGCGTACAGGTTAGGATTAGGGGACGGGTGAGGGGAAGGCTTCGGGGAAGGGTTAGTGTTAGGGTTCGGGCTAGGGTTAGGGTTAGGGGACGGGGACGTTTTAGGGTCCAGGTGAGCGTACGAGAACGGTTTAGGGGGAGCCTACGTGTGAGGGCGCGGGTTAGTGTGAGCGTACGGGTTAGGATTAGGGGACGGGTGAGGGGAAGGCTTCGGGGAAGGGTTAGGGTTAGGGTTCGGGCTAGGGTTAGGGTTAGGGGACGGGGACGGTTTAGGGTCCAGGTGAGGGTACGACAACGGTTTAGGGGGAGCGTACGTGTGAGGGCACGGGTTAGTGTGAGCGTACGGGTTAGGATTAGGGGGCGGGTGAGGGGAAGGCTTCGGGGAAGGGTTAGGGTTAGGTTTCGGGCTAGGGTTAGGGTTAGGGGATGGGGACGGTTTAGGGTCAAGGTGAGGGTACGAAAACGGTTTAGGTGGAGCGTACGTGTGAGGTTGTGGGTTAGTGTGAGCGTATGGGTTAGGATTAGGGGACGGGTGAGGGGAAGGTTTCGGGGAAGGGTTAGGGTTAGGGTTTGAGCTAGGGTTACGGTTAGGGGACGGGGATGGTTTAGGGTCCTGGTGAGTGTACGACAACCGTTTAGGGGGAGTGTACGTGTGAGGGCGCGGGTTAGTGTGAGCGTACGTGTTAGGATTATGGGACGGGTGAGGGGAAGGCTTCGGGGAAGGGTTAGGGTTAGGGTTAGGGCTAGGGTTACGGTTAGGGGACGGGGACGGTTTAGGGTTAAGGTGAGGGTACGACAACGCTTTAGGGGGAGTGTACGTGTGAGGGTGCGCGTTAGTATGAGCGTAAGGGTTAGATTTAAGGGACGGGTGAGGGGAAGGCTTCGGGGAAGGGTTAGGGTTCGGGCTAGGGTTGGGTTAGGGGACGGGGACGATTTAGGGTCCAGGTGAGGTTATGACAACGCTTTAGGGGGAGGGTACGTGTGAGGGCGCGGGTTAGTGTGAGCGTACGGGTTAGGATTAGGGGACGGCTGAGGGGAAGGCTTCGGGGAAGGGTTAGTGTTAGGGTTCGGGCTAGGGTTAGGGTTAGGGGACGGGGACGGTTTAGGGTCCAGGTGAGAGTACGACAAAGGTTTAAGGGGAGCGTACGTGTGAAGGCGCGGTTTAGTGTGAGGGTACGGTATGGGATTAGGGGACGGGTGAGGGGAAGGCTTCGGGGAAGGGTTACGGTTAGGATTCGGGCTAGGGATAGAGTTAGGTGATGGGGACGGTTTAGGGTCCAGGTGAGGGTACGACAACGGTTTAGGGGGAGAGTACGTGTGAGGGCCTGGGTTAGTGTGAGCGTACGGGTTAGGATTAGGGGACGGGTGAGGGGAAGGCTTCGGGAAGGGTTAGGGTTAGGGTTCGGGCTAGGGTTAGGGTTAGGGGACGGGGACGGTTTAGGTTCCAGGTGAGGGTACGAGAATGCTTCAGGGGGAGCGTACGTGTGAGGGCACGGGTTAGTGTGAGCGTACGGGTTAGGATTAGGAGACGGGTGAGGGGAAGGCTTCGGGGAAGGGTTACGGTTAGGGTTCGGGCTAGGGTTAGGTTTAGGGGACGGGGACGGTTTAGGGTCCCGGTGAGGGTACGACAACGATTTAGGGGGAGTGTACGTGTGAGGGCGTGGGGTAGTGTGAGCGTACGACTTAGGATTAGGGGACGGGTGAGGGGAAGGCTTCGGAGAAGGTTTAGGGTTAGGGTTCCGGCTAAGGATAGGGTTAAGACATGGGGACGGTTTAGGGACCAGGTGAGGGTAGGACAACGGTTTAGGGGGAGCGTACGTGTGAGGGCGCGGGTTAGTGTGAGCGTACGGGTTAGGATTAGGGGACGGGTGAGGGGAAGGCTTCGGGGAAGGGTTAGGGTTAGTGTTCGGGCTAGGGTTAGTGTTAGGGGACGGGGACCGTTTAGGGTCCCGGTGAGGGTACGACAACCGTTTAGGGGGAGCGTACGTGTGAGGGCGCGGGTTAGTATGAGCGTAAGGGTTAGATTTAGGGGACGGGTGAGGGGAAGGCTTTGGGGAAGTGTTAATGTTCGGGCTAGGGTTAGGGTTAGGGGACGTGGACGATTTAGGGTCCAGGTGAGGGTATGACAACGCTTTAGGGGGAGGGTACCTGTGAGGGCGCGGGTTAGTGTGAGCGTACGTGTTAGGATTAGGGGACGGGTGAGGGGAAGGCTTCAGGGAATTGGTAGGGTTAGGGTTCGGGTTAGGGTTAGGGTTAGTGGACGGGGACGGTTTAGGGTCCAGGTGAGATTATGACAACGCTTTAGGGGGAGGGTACGTGTGAGGGCGCGGGTTAGTGTGATCTTACGGGTTAGGATTAGGGGACGGGTGAGGGGAAGGTTTCGGGGAAGGGTTAGTGTTAGGGTTCGGGCTTGGGTTAGGGTTAGGGGACGCGGACGGTTTAGGGTCCAGGTGAGAGTACGACAAAGGTTTAAGGGGAGCGTACGTGTGAGGGCGCGGGTTAGTGTGAGGGTACGGTATGGGATTAGGGGACGGGTGAGGGGAAGGCTTCGGGGAAGGGTTACGGTTAGGGTTCGGGCTAGGGTTAGAGTTAGGGGATGGGGACGGTTTAGGGTCCAGGTGAGGGTACGACAACTGTTTAGGGGGAGAGTACGTGTGAGGGCATGGGTTAGTGTGAGCGTACGGGTTAGGATTAAGGGACGGGTGAGGGGAAGGCTTCGGGGAAGGGTTAGGGTTAGGGTTCGGGCTAGGGTTAGGGTTAGGGGACGGGGACGGTTTAGGGTCCAGGTGAGGGTACGACAACGGTTTTGGGGGAGCGTACGTGTGAGGGCTCGGGTTAGTGTGAGCGTACGGGTTAGGATTAGGGGACGGGTGAGGGGAAGGCTTCGGGGAAGGGTTAGGGTTAGGGTTCGGGCTAGGGTTAGTGTTAGGGGACGGGGACCATTTAGGGTCCCGGTGAGGGTACGACAACCGTTTAGGGGGAGCGTACGTGTGAGGGCGCGGGTTAGTGTGAGCGTACGGGTTAGGATTAGGGGACGGGTGAGGGGAAGGCTTCGGGGAAGGGTTAGGATTAGGGTTCCGGCTAGGGTTAGCGTTAGGGGACGGGGACGGTTTATGGTCCAGGTGAGGGTACGACAACGGTTTAGGGGGAGCGAACGTCTGAGGGCGTGGGTTAGTGTGAGCGCACGGGTTAGGATTAGTGGATGGGTGTTGGGAAGGCTTCGGGGAAGAGATAGGGTTAGGTTTCGGGCTAGTGTTAGGGTTAGGGGACGGGGATGGTTTAGGGTCCAGGTGAGGGTATGACAACGGTTTAGGGGGAGCGTACGAGTGAGGGCGTGGGTTAGTGTGAGCCTACGGGTTAGGATTAGGGGACGGGTGAGGGGAAGGCTTCGGGGAAGGGTTAGGGTTAGGGTTCGGGACAGGGTTAGGGTTAGGGGACGGGGACGGTTTAGGGTCCAGGTGAGGGTACGACAACGGTTTAGGGAGAGCGTACGTGTGAGGGCGCGGGTTAGTGTGAGCATACGGGTTAGGATGAGGGGACGGGTGAGGGGAAGGCTTCGGAGAAGGGTTAGGGTTAGGGTTCGGGCTAGGGTTAGTGTTAGGGGACGGGGACGGTTTAGGGTCCCGGTGAGGTTACGACAACCGTTTAGAGGGAGCATACGTGTGAGGGTGCGGGTTAGTGTGAGCATACGGGTTAGGATTAGGGCACGGGTGAGGGGAAGGCTTCGGGGAAGGGTTAGGGTTAGGGTTCAGGCTAGGGTTAGCGTTAGGGGACGAGGACGGTTTATGCTCCAGGTGAGGGTACAACAACGGTTTAGGGGGAGCGAACGTCTGAGGGCGCGGGTTAGTGTGAGCGTACGGGTTAGGATTATGGGATCGGTGTTGGGAAGGCTTCGGGGAAGAGATAGGGTTAGGGTTCGGGCTAGTGTTAGGGTTAGGGGATGGGGATGGTTTAGGGTCAAGGTGATGGTATGACAACGGTTTAGGGGGAGCGTACGAGTGAGGGCGTGGGTTAGTGTGAGCCTACGGGTTAGGATTAGGGGACGGGTGAGGGGAAGGCTTCGGGGAAGGGTTAGGGTTACGGTTCGGGATAGGGTTAGGGTTAGGGGACGGGGACGGTTTAGGGTCCAGGTGAGGGTACGACAATGGTTTATGGAGAGCGTACGTGTGAGGGCGCGGGTTAGTGTGAGCATACGGGTTAGGATTAGGGGACGGGTGAGGGGAAGGCTTCGGGGAAGGGTTAGGGTTAGGGTTCGGGCTACGGTTAGGGTTAGGGGACGGGGACGGTTTAGGGTCCAGGTGAGGGTACGACAACGGTTTAGGGGGAGTGTACGTGTGAGGGCGGGGGTTAGTGTGAGCGTACGTGTTAGGATTAGGGGACGGGTGAGGAGAAGGCTTCGGGGAAGGGTTAGGGTTAGGGTTCGGTCTAGGGGTAGGGTTCGGGGACGGGGACGTTTTAGGGTCCAGGTGAGGGTACGACAACGGTTTAGGGGGAGCGTACGTGTGAGGGCGCGGGTTAGTGTGAACGTACGGGTTAGGATTAGGGGACGGGTGAGGGGAAGGCTTTGGGGAAGGGTTAAGGTTAGTGTTCGGGCTAGGGTTAGGGTTAGGGGACGGGGACCGTTTAGGGTCCAGGTGAGGGTACGACAACAGTTTAGGGGGAGCGTACGTGTGAGGGCGTGGGTTAGTGTGAGCGTACGGGTTAGGATTAGGGGACGGGTGAGGGGAAGGCTTTGGGAAAGGGTTAGGGTTAGGGTTCGGGCTAGGGTTAGGGTTAGGGGACGGGGACGGTTTAGGGTCCAGATGAGGGTACGAAAACGGTTTTGGGGGAGCGTACGTGTGAGGGATCGGGTTAGTGTGAGCGTACGGGTTAGGATTAGGGGATGGGTGAGGGGCAAGCTTCGTGGAAAGGTTAGGGTTAGGGTTCGGGCTAGGGTTTGTGTTACGGGACGGGGACCGTTTAGGTTCCAGGTGAGGGTACGACAACGGTTTTGGGGGAGTGTACGTGTGAGGGCTCGGGTTAGTGTGAGCGTACAGGTTAGGATTAGGGGACGGGTGAGGGGAAGGCTTCGGGGAAGGTTTAGGGTTAGGGTTCGGGCTAGAGTTAGGTTTAGGGGACGGGGACGGTTTAGGGTCCACGTGAGGGTACGACAACGGTTTAGGGGTTGCGTACGTGTGAGGGCGCAGATTAGTGTGAGCATAAGGGTTAGGATTA
This sequence comes from Leucopleurus acutus, assembly GCF_964270905.1. Classification (NCBI taxonomy): domain Eukaryota; kingdom Metazoa; phylum Chordata; class Mammalia; order Artiodactyla; family Delphinidae; genus Leucopleurus; species Leucopleurus acutus. The sequence goes on along the minus strand of NW_028139099.1, from coordinate 468,262 downwards.
GGGGACGAGTGAGGGGAAGGCTTCGGGGAAGGGTTAGGGTTAGGGTTCGGGCTAGGGTTAGGGTTAGGTCACGGGGACGGTTTAGGGTCCAGGTGAGTGTACGACAACGGTTTAGGCGGAGCGTACGTGTGAGGGCATGGGTTAGTGTGAGCGTATGGATTAGGATTAGGGGACGGGTGAGGGGAAGGCTTCGGGGAAGTGTTAGGGTTAGGGTTCGGGCTAGGGGTAGGGTTTGGGGACGGGGACAGTTTAGGGTCCGGGTGAGGGTACGAAAACGGTTTAGGGGGAGTGTACGTGTGAGGGCGCAGGTTAGTGTGAGCGTACGGGTTAGGATTAGGGGACGGGTGAGGGGAAGGCTTCGGGGAAGGGTTAGGGTTAGTGTTCGGGCTAGGGTTAGGGTTAGGGGACGAGGACGGTTTAGGGTCAAGGTGAGGGTACGACAACGCTTTAGGGGGAGCGTACGTGTGAGGGCGCCGGTTAGTGTGAGCATACGGGTTAGGATTAGGTGACGGGTGAGGGGAAGGCTTCGGGGAAGGGTTAGGGATAGGGTTCGGGCTAGGGTTAGGTTTAGGGGACGGGTACGGTTTAGGGTCCAGGTGAGGATATGACAACGGTTTAGGGGGAGCGTACGTGTGAGGGCGTGGGTTACTGTGAGCTTACGGGTTAGGATTAGGGGACGGGTGAGGGGAAGGCTTCGGGGAAGGGTTAGGGTTAGGGTTCGGGCTAGGGTTAGGGTTAGGGGACAGGGACCGTTTAGGGTCCAGGTGAGGGTACGAGAATGGTTTAGGGGGAGCGTACGTGTGAGGGCGCGGGTCAGTGTGAGCGTACGGGTTAGGATTAGGGAACGGGTGAGGGGAAGGTTTCGGGGACGGGTTAGGGTTAGGGTTCGGGCTAGGGTTAGGGTTAGGGGATGGGGACGGTTTAGGGTCCAGGTGTGGGTACGACAACGATTTAGGGGCAGCATACATGTGAGCGGGCTGCATAGTGTGAGCGTACGGGTTAGGATTAGGGGATGTGTGAGGGGAAGGCTTCGGGGAAGTGTTAGGGTTAGGGTTCGGGCTAGGGTTAGGGTTAGGGGATAGGGACCGTTTAGGGTCGAGGTGAGGGTACGACAATGGTTTAGGGGTAGCGTACGTGTGAGGGCGCGGGTCAGTGGGAGCGTACGGGTTAGGATTAGGGGACGGGTGATGGGAAGGGTTCGGGGACGGGTTAGGGTTAGGGTTCGGGCTAGGGTTAGGGTTAGAGCATGGGGACGGTTTAGGGTCCAGGTGTGGGTACGACAACGATATAGGGGCAGTGTACATGTGAGCGGGCTGGATAGTGTGAGCGTACGGGTTAGGATTAGGGGACGGGTGAGGGGAAGGCTTCGGGGGAGGGTTAGTGTTAGGGTTCGGGCTAGGGTTAGGGTTAGGTGACGGGGACGGTTTAGGGTCCAGGTGAGGGTACGACAACGGTTTAGGGGGAGTGTACGTGTGAGGGCGCGTGTTAGTGTGAGTGTACGGGTTAGGATTAGGGGACGGGTGAGGGGAAGGCTTTGGGGAAGGGTTAGGGTTAGGGTTCGGGCTAGGGTTAGGGTTAGGGGATGGGGACGGTTTAGGGTCAAGGTGAGGGTACGAAAAAGGTTTAGGTGGAGCGTACGTGTGAGAGCGAGGGTTAGTGTGAGCGTACGGCTTAGGATTAGGGGACGGGTGAGGGGAAGGTTTCGGGGAAGTGTTAGGGTTAGGGTTTGAGCTAGGGTTACGGTTAGGGGACGGGGACGGTTTAGGGTCCAGGTGAGGGTACGACAAACGTTTATGGGGAGGGTACGTGTGAGGGTGCGGGTTAGTGTGAGCGTATGGGTTAGGATTAGGGGACGGGTGAGGGGAAGGCATCGGGGAAGGGTTAGTGTTAGGGTTCGGGCTAGGGTTAGGGTTAGGTGACGGTGACGGTTTAGGGTCCAGGTGAGGGTACGACAACGGTTGAGGGGGAGTGTACGTGTGAGGGCGCGGGTTAGTGTGAGCATACGGGTTAGGATTAGGGGACGGGTGAAGGGAAGGCTTCGGGGAAGGGTTAGGGTGAGGGTTCGGGCTAGGGTTAGGATTAGGGGACGGGGACGATTTAGGGTCCAGGTGAGGGTACGACAACGGTTTAGAGGGAGCGTACGTGTGAAGAAGTGGGTTAGTGTGAGCGTACGGGTTATGATTAGGGGACGTGTGAGGGGAAGGCTTCGGGGAATGGTTAGGGTTAAGGTTCGGGCTAGGGTTAGGGTTAGGGGATGGGGACGGTTTAGGGTCCAGGTGAGGGCACGACAATGGTTTAGGGGGAGCGTACGTGTGAGGACGCGGGTTAGTGTGAGTGTACGGGTTAGGATTAGGGGAAGGGTGAGGGGAAGGCTTCGGGGAAGGGTTAGGGTTAGGGTTCGGTCTAGGGTTAGTGTTAGGGGACAGGGACGGTTTAGGGTCCAGGTGAGGGTACGACAATGGTTTAGGGGGAGCGTACGTGTGAAGGCGTGGGTTAGTGTGAGCGTACGGGTTAGGATTGGGGGACGGGTGAGGGGAAGGCTTCTGTGAAGGGTTAGGGTTAGGGTTCGGGATAGGGTTTGGGTTAGGGGACGGGGACGGTTTAGGATCCAGGTGAGGGTACGAGAATGGTTTAGAGGGAGCGTACGTGTGAGGGCACGGGTTAGTGTGAGCATACGGGTTAGGATTAGGGGACGGGTGAGGGGAAGGCTTCGGAGAAGGGTTAGGGTTAGGGTTCGGGCTAGGGTTAGGGTTAGGGGACGGGGACGGTTTAGGGTCCAGGTGAGGGTACGAGAACGGTTTAGGGGGAGCGTACGTGTGAGGGCGTGGGTTAGTGTGAGCGTACGGGTTAGGATTAGGGGAGGGGTGAGGGGAAGGCTTCGGGGAAGGGTTCGGGTTAGGGTTCGGGTTAGGGTTAAGGTTAGGTGATGGGGACGGTTTAGGGTCAAGGTGAGGGTACGAAAACGGTTTAGGTGGAGCGTACGTGTGAGGGCACGGGTTAGTGTGAGCGTACGGGTTAGGATTAGGGGATGGGTGAGTGGAAGGCTTCGGGGACGGGTTAGGGTTAGGGTTCGGGCTAAGGTTAGGGTTAGGGGATGGGGACGGTTTAGGGTCCAGGTGTGGGTACGACAACGATTTAGGGGCAGCGTACATGTGAGCAGGCTGGATAGTGTGAGCGTACGGGTTAGGATTAGGGGACGGGTGAGGGGAAGGCTTCGGGGAAGGGTTAGTGTTAGGGTTGGGGCTATGGTTAGGGTTAGGGGACGGGGACGGTTTAGGGTCCAGGTGAGGGTACGACAACGGTTTAGGGGGAGCGTACGTGTGAGGGCGCGGGTTAGTGTGAGCGTACGGGTTAGCATTAGGGGACGGGTGAAGGGAAGGCTTCAGGGAAGGGTTAGGGTGAGGGTTCGGCTAGGGTTAGGATTAGGGGACGGGGACGATTTAGGGTCCAGGTGAGGGTACGACAACGGTTTAGAGGGAGCGTACGTGTGAAGACGTGGGTTAGTGTGAGCATACGGGTTATGATTAGTGGACGGGTGAGGGGAAGGCTTCGGGGAATGGTTAGGGTTAAGGTTCGGGCTAGGGTTAGGGTTAGGGGATGGGGACGGTTTAGGGTCCAGGTGAGGGCACGACAATGGTTTAGGGGGAGCGTACGTATGAGGGCGCGGGTTAGTGTGAGCGTACGGGTTAGGATTAGGGGACGTGTGAGGGGAAGGCTTCGGGGAAGTGTTAGGGTTAGGGTTCGGGCTAGGGTTAGGGTTAGGGGACAGGGACCGTTTAGGGTCCAGGTGAGGGTACGACAATGGTTTAGGGGGAGCGTACATGTGAGGGCGCGGGTTAGTGTGAGCATACGGGTTAGGATTGGGCGACGGGTGAGGGGAAGGCTTCGGGGAAGTGTTAGGGTTAAGGTTCGGGCTAGGGTTAGGGTTAGGGGACGGGGACGGTTTAGGGTCCAGGTGAGGGTACGAGAACGGTTTAGGGGGAGCGTACGTGTGAGGGCGTGGGTTAGTGTGAGCGTACGGGTTAGGATTAGGGGACGGGTGAGGGGAAGCTTCGGGGAAGGGTTAGGGTTAGGGTTCGGGCTAGGGTTAGGGTTAGGGGACGGGGACGGTTTAGGGTCCAGGTGAGGGTAGGACAACGGTTTAGGGGGAGCGTACGTGTGAGGGCGCGGGTTAGTGTGAGCGTACGGGTTAGGATTAGGGGACGGGTGAGGGGAAGGCTTTGGGGAAGGGTTAGGGTTAGGGTTCGGGCTAGGGTTAGTGTTAGGGGATGGGGACGGTTTAGGGTCAAGGTGAGGGTACGAAAACGGTTTCGGTGGAGTGTACGTGTGAGGGCACGGGTTAGTGTGAGCGTACGGGTTAGGATTAGGGGATGGGTGAGGGGAAGGCTTCGGGGACGGGTTAGGGTTAGGGTTCGGGCTAGGGTTAGGGTTAGCGGATGGGGACGGTTTAGGGTCCAGGTGTGGGTACGACAACGATTTAGGGGCAGCATACATGTGAGCGGGCTGGATAGTGTGAGCGTACGGGTTAGGATTAGGGGACGGGTGAGGGGAAGGCTTCGGTGAAGGGTTAGTGTTAGGGTTCGGGCTAGGGTTAGGGTTAGGGGACGGGGACGGTTTAGGGTCCAGGTGAGGGTACGACAACGGTTGAGGGGGAGCGTACGTGTGAGGGCGCGGGTTAGTGTGAGCGTACGGGTTAGGATTAGGGGACCGGTGAAGGGAAGGCTTCGGGGAAGTGTTAGGGTGAGGGTTCGGGCTAGGGTTAGGATTAGGGGACGGGGACGATTTAGGGTCTAGGTGAGGGTACGACAACGGTTTAGGGGGAGCGTATGTGTGAGGGCGCGGGTTAATGTGAGCGTATGGTTTAGGATTAGGGGACGTGTGAAGGGAAGGCTTCGGGGAAGGGTTAGGGTTAGGGTTTGGGCTAGGGTTAGGGTTAGGGGACAGGGACGGTTTAGGGTCCAGGTGAGGGTACGACAATGGTTTAGGGGGAGCGTACATGTGAGGGCGTGGGTTAGTGTGAGCGTACGGGTTAGGATTGGGGGACGGGTGAGGGGAAGGCTTCGGTGAAGGGTTAGGGTTAGGGTTCGGGCTAGGGTTAGGGTTAGGGGACGGGGACGGTTTAGGGTCCAGGTGAGGGTACGAGAACGGTTTAGGGGGAGCGTACGTGTGAGGTTGCGGGTTAGTGTGAGCGTACGGGTTAGGATTAGGGGACGGGTGAGAGGAAGGCTGCGGGGAAGGGTTAGGGTTAGGGTTCGGGCTAGGGTTAGGGTTAGGGGACGGGGACGGTTTAGGGTGAAGGTGAGGGTACGAAAAAGGTTTAGGTGGAGCGTACGTGTGAGGGCACGGGTTAGTGTGAGCGTACGGGTTAGAATTAGGGGATGGGTGAGGGGAAGGCTTCGGGGACGGGTTAGGGTTAGGGTTCGGGCTACGGTTAGGGTTAGGGGATGGGGACGGTTTAGGGTCCAGGTGTGGGTACGACAACGATTTAGGGGCAGCGTACATGTGAGCGGGCTGGATAGTGTGAGCGTACGGGTTAGGATTAGGGGACAGGTGAGGGGAAGGCTTCGGGGAAGGGTTCGTGTTAGGGTTCGGGCTAGGGTTAGGGTTAGGGGACGGGGACGGTTTAGGGTCCAGGTGAGGGTACGACAACGGTTTAGGGGGAGCGTACGTGTGAGGGCGCGGGTTAGTGTGAGCGTACAGGTTAGGATTGGGGACGGGTGAAGGGAAGGTTTCGGGGAAGGGTTAGGGTGAGGGTTCGGGCTAGGGTTAGGATTAGGGGACGGGGACGATTTAGGGTCCAGGTGAGGGTACGACAACGGTTTAGAGGGAGCGTACGTGTGAAGACGTGGGTTAGTGTGAGCGTACGGGTTATGAATAGGGGACGGGTGAGGGGAAGGCTTCGGGGAAGGGTTAGGGTTAGGGGACAGGGACGGTTTAGGGTCCAGGTGAGGGTACGACAACGGTTTAGAGGGAGCGTACGTGTGAGGGCGCGGTTAGTGTGAGCGTACGGGTTAGGATTAGGGCACGGTTGAGGGGAAGGCTTCGGGGAAGGTTTAGGGTTAGGGTTCGGGCTAGGGTTAGGGTTAGGCGATGAGGACGGTTTAGGGTCAAGGTGAGAGTATGAAAACGGTTTAGGTGGGGCATACGTGTGAGGGCACGGGTTAGTGTGAGTGTACGGGTTAGGATTAGGGGACGGGTGAAGGGAAGGCTTCGGGGAAGGGTTTGGGTGAGGGTTCGGGCTAGGGTTAGAATTAAGGACGGGAACGATTTAGGGTCCAGGTGAGGGTACGACAACGGTTTAGAGGGAGCGTACGTGTGAAGACGTGGGTTAGTGTGAGCGTACGGATTATGATTAGGGGACGGGTGAGGGGAAGGCTTCGGGGAAGGGTTAGGGTTAGGGTTCGGGCTAGGGTTAGAGTTAGGGGATGGGGACGGTTTAGGGTCCAGATGAGGGTACGACAGCGGTTAAGGGGGAGCGTACGTGGTAGGGCGTGGATTAGTGTGAGCGTACGGGTTAGGATTAGGGGACGGGTGAGGGGAAGGATTTGGGAAAGTGTTAGGGATAGGGTTCGGGCTAGGGTTAGGGTTAGGGGATGGGGACGGTTTAGTGTCCAGGTGTGGGTACGACAACGATTTAGGGGCAGCGTACATGTGAGAGGGCTGGATAGTGTGAGCGTACGGGTTAGGATTAGGGGATGGGTGAGGGGAAGGCTTCGGGGAAGGGTTAGTGTTAGTGTTCGGGCTAGGGTTAGGGTTAGGGGACGGGGACGGTTTAGGGTCCAGCTGAGGGTACGAGAATGGTTTAGGGGGAGCGTACGTGTGAGGGCGCGGGTTAGTGTGAGCGTACGGGTTAGGATTAGGGGACGGGTGAGTGGAAGGCTTCGGGGAAGGGTTAGGGTGAGGGTTCGGGCTAAGGTTAGGGTTAGGGGATGGGGACCGTTTAGGGTCCAGGTGAGGGTACGACAACGGTTTAGGGGTAGCGTACGTGTGAGGGCGTGGGTTAGTGTGAGCGTACGGGTTAGGATTAGGGGACGGGTGAGGGGAAGGCTTAGGGGAAGGGTTAGGGTTAGGGTTCGGGCTAGGGTTAGGGTTACGGGATGGGGACGGTTTAGGGTCAAGGTGAGGGTACGAAAACGGTTTAGGTGGAGCGTACGTGTGAGGGCATGGGTTAGTGTGAGCATACGGGTTAGGTTTAGGGGATGGGTGAGGGGAAGGCTTCGGGGACGGGTTAGGGTTAGGGTTCGGGCTAGGGTTAGGGTTAGGGGATGGGGACGGTTTAGGGTCCAGGTGTGGGTACGACAACGATTTAGGGGCAGCGTACATGTGAGCGGGCTGGATAGTGTGAGCGTACGTGTTAGGATTAGAGGACGGGTGAGGGGAAGGCTTCGGGGAAGTGTTAGTATTAGGGTTCGGGCTAGGGTTAGGGTTAGGGGATGGGGACGGTTTAGGGTCCAGGTGAGGGTACGACAACGGTTTAGGGGGAGCGTATGTGTGAGGGCATGGGTTAGTGTGAGCGTACGGGTTAGGATTAGGGGACGGGTGAGGGGAAGGCTTCGGGGAAGCATTAGGGATAGGGTTCGGGCTAGGGTTATTGTTAGGGGACGGGGATGGTGTAGGGTCCAGGTAAGGGCACGACAACGGATTAGGGGGAGCGTACGTGTGAGGTCACAGTTTAGTGTGAGCGTACGGGTTAGGATTAGGGGACAGGTGAGAGGAAGGCTTCGGGGAAGTGTTAGGGTTAGGGTTTGGGCTAGGGTTAGGTTTAGGGGACGGGGACGGTTTCGGGTCCAATTGAAGGTACGACAGCAGTTTAGGGGGAGCGTACGTGTGAGGGCGCGGGTTAGTGTGAGCATACGATTTAGGATTTGTGGATGGGTGAGAAGATGGCTTCGGGGAAGTGTCAGGGTTAGGGTTCGGGCTAGGGTTAGGGGTATGGGACGGGGACGGTTTAGGGTCCAGGTGAGTGTACGACAACGGTTTAGGGGGAGCGTACCTGTGATGGCGCGGGTTAGTGTGAGCGTACGGTTTAGGATTAGGGGACGGGTGAGGGGAAGGCTTCGGGGAAGGTTTAGGGTTAGGGTTCCTGCTAGGGTTAGGGTTAGGGGACGGGAACGGTTTCGGGTCCAGTTGAGGGTACGACAGCGATTTAGGGGGAGCGTACGTGTGAGGGCGCGGAGTTAGTGTGAGCGTACGGGTTAGGATTAGGGGACAGGTGAGGGGAAGGCTTCGGGGAAGGGTTAGGGTTAGGGTTCGGGCTAGGGTTAGGATTAGGGGACGGGGACGGTTTAGGGTCCAGGTGAGGGTACGACAACGGTTTAGGGGTAGCGTACGTGTGAGGGCGTGGGTTAGTGTGAGAGTACGGGTTAGGATTAGGGGACGGGTGAGGGGAAGGCTTCGGGGAAGTGTTAGTGTTAGGGTTAGGGCTAGGGTTAGGGTTAGGGGACGGGGACGGTTTAGGGTCCAGGTGAGGGTACGACAATGGTTTAGGTGGAGCGAACGTGTGAGAGGCATGGGTAGTGTGATGGTACGGGTTAGGATTAGGTGACGGGTGACGTGAAGGCTTCGGGGAAGGGTTAGGTTTAGGGTTCGGGCTAGGGATAGGGATACGGGGCAGGGACGGTTTAGGGTCCAGGTGAGGGTACGGCAACGGTTTAGGGGGAGCGTACGTGTGAGGGCGTGTGTTAGTGTGAGCGTACAGGTTAGGATTAGGGGAAGAGTTAGGGGAAGGTTTTGGGGAAGGGTTAGGTTTAGGGTTCGGCCTAGGGTTAGGGTTAGGGGATGGGGAAGGTTTAGGGTCCAGGTGAGGGTAAGACAACGCTTTAGGGGGAGCGTACGTGTGAGGGCGCGTGTTAGTGTTAGCGTACGGGTTAGGATTATGGGACGGCTGAGGGAAAGGCTTCGGGGAAGGGTGAGGGATAGGGTTCGGGCTAAGGTTAGGGTTAGGGGATGGGGACGGTTTCGGGTCCAGTTGACGGTACGACAACCGTTTATGGGGATCGTACGTGTGAGGGCACGGGTTAGTGTGAGCGTACGGGTTAGGATTAGGATACCGGTGAGGGGAAGGCTTTGGGAAAGTGTTAGGGTTAGAGTTCGGGCTAGGGTTAGGGTTAGGGGACGGGGTCGGTTTAGGGTCCAGGTGAGGGTACGACAACGGTTTAGGGGGAGCATACGTGTGAGGGCGCGGGTTAGTGTGAGCGTACGGGTTAGGATTAAGGGACGGGTGAGGGGAAGGCTTTCGGGAAGGGTTAGGTTTAGGGTTCGTGCTAGGGTTAGGGTTAGGGGACGGGGACGGTTTAGGGTCCAGGTGAGGGTACAAAAATGCTTTAGGGTGAGCGTACGTGTGAGGGCGCGGGTTAGTGTGAGCGTACGGGTTAGGATTAGGGGACGGGTGAGGAGAAGGCTTCGGGGAAGGTTTAGGGTTAGGGTTCAGGCTAGGGTTAGGGTTAGGGGACGGGGACGGTTTAGGGTCCAGGTGAGGGTACGATAACGGTTTAGGGTGAGCGTACGTGTGAGGGCGCGGTTTAGTGTGAGCGTACTGTTTAGGATTAGCGGACGGGTGAGGGGAAGGCTTCGGGGAAGGTTTAGGGTTATCTTTCGGGCTAGGGTTAGGGGACGGGGACGGGGATGGTTTAGGGTCCAGGTGAGGGTACGACAACGCTTTAGGGGGAGCTTACGTGTGAGGGCGCGGGTTAGTGTGAGCGTAAGAGTAAGGATTAAGGGACGGGTGAGGGGAAGGCTTCGGGGAAGGGTTAGGGTTAGGGTTCGGGCTAGGGTTAGGGTTAGGGGACGGGGATGGTTTAGGGTCCAGGTGAGTGTATGACAACGCTTTAGGGGGAGCGTACGTGTGAAGGCGTGGGTTAGTGTGAGCGTATGGGTTAGGATTAGGGGACGGGTGAGGGGAAGGCTTCGGGAAAGGGTTAGGGTTAGGGTTCGGGCTAGGGTTAGGTTTAGGGGATGGGGACGGTTTAGGGTGCAGGTGAGGGTACGACAACGGTTTAGGGGGAGCGTACGTGTGAGGGCGTGGGTTAGTTTGTGCGTATGGGTTAGGATTAGGGGACGGGTGAGGGGAAGGCTTCGGGGAAGGGTTAGGGTTAGGATCCGGGCTAGGGTTAGGGTTAGGGGCCGGGGACGGTTTAGGGTCCAGGTGAGTGTACGACAACGGTTTAGGGGGAGCGTACGTGTGAGGGCGCGGGTTAGTGTGAGCGTACGAGTTAGGATTAGGGGACGGGTGAGGGGAAGGCTTCGGGGAAGGGTTAGGTTTAGGGTTCGGGCTAGGGTTAGGGGACGGGAACGGGGACCGTTTAGGGTTCAGGTGAGGGTACGACAATGCTTTAGGGGGAGTGTACTTGAGAGGGTGCGGTTTAGCGAGAGCGTACAGGTTAGGATTATGCGACGGGTGAGAGTCAGGCTTCGGGGAAGGGTTAGGGTTAGGGTTCGCGGTAGGGTTAGAGTTAGGAGACGGGGACGGTTTAGTGTCCAGGTGAGGGTACGACAACGCTTTAGGGGGAGCGTACATGTGAGGGTGTAGGTTAGCGTTAGCGTACGGGTTAGGATTAGAGGACGGGTGAGGGGAAGGCTTCGGGGAAGGGTTAGGGTTAAGGGACGGGGACGGTTTACGGTCCAGATGAGGGTAGGACAACGGTTTAGGTGGAGCGTACGTGTGAGGGCGTGGGTTAGTGTGAGCATACGGGTTAGGATTAGGGGACGGGTGAGGGGAAGGCTTCGGGAAGGTGTTAGTGTTAGGGTTCGGGCTGGGGTTAGGGTTAGGGGACGGGGACGGTTTAGGGTCCAGGTGAGGGTACGACAACGATTTAGGGGCAGCGTACATGTGAGCGGGCTGGATAGTGTGAGCGTACGGGTTAGGATTAGGGGACGGGTGAGGGGAAGGCTTCGGGGAAGGGTTAGTGTTAGGGTTCGGGCTAGGGTTAGGGTTAGGGGACGGGGACGGTTTAGGGTCCAGGTGAGTGTACGACAACGGTTTAGGGGGAGCGTACTTGTGAGGGCGCGTGTTAGTGTGAGCGTACGGGTTAGGATTAGGGGACAGGTGAGGGGAAGGCTTCGGGGAAGGGTTAGGTTTAGGGTTCGGGCTAGGGTTAGGGTTAGGGGATGGGGACGGTTTAGGGTCAAGGTGAGGGTACGACAACGATTTAGGGGCAGCGTACATGTGAGCGGGCTGGATAGTGTGAGCGTACCGGTTAGGATTAGGGGACGGGTGAGGGGAAGGCTTCGGGGAAGGGTTAGTGTTAGGGTTCGGGCTAGGGTTAGGGTTAGGGGACGTGGACGGTTTAGGGTCCAGGTGAGGGTACGACAACGGTTTAGGGGGAGCGTACGTGTGAGGGCGAGGGTTAGTGTGAGCGTACGGGTTAGGATTAGGGGACGGGTGAAGGGAAGGCTTCGGGGAAGGGTTAGGGTGAGGGTTCGGGCTAGGGTTAAGATTAGGGGCCGGGGACGATTTAGGGTCCAGGAGAGGGAACGACAACGGTTTAGAGGGAGCGTACGTGTGAAGAAGTGGGTTAGTGTGAGCATACGGGTTAGGATTAGGGGACGGGTGAGGGGAAGGTTTCGGGGAAGGATTAGGGATAGGGTTCGGGCTAGGGTTAGGGTTAGGGGACGGGGACGGTGTAGGGTCCAGGTAAGGGTACGACAACGGATTAGGGGGAGCGTACGTGTGAGGGCATGTGTTAGTGTGAGCGTAAGGGTTAGGATTAGGGGACGGGTGAGGGGTAGGCTTCGGGGAAGGGTTAGGTTTAGGGTTCGGGCTAGGGTTAGGGTCAGGGGACGGGGACGGTTTAGGGTCCAGGAGAGGGTACGACAACGGTTTCGGGGGATCTTACATGTGAGGGCGCGGGTTAGTGTGAGCGTATGGGTTAGGATTAGGGGACTGGTGAGGAGAAGGCTTCGGGGAAGGTTTAGGGTTAGGGTTCAGGCTAGGGTTAGGGTTAGGGGACGGGGACGGTTTAGGGTCCAGGTGAGGGTACGATAACGGTTTAGGGTGAGCGTACGTGTGAGGGCGCGGGTTAGTGTGAGCGTACTGTTTAGGATTAGCGGACGGGTGAGGGGAAGGCTTCGTGGAAGGTTTAGGGTTATCTTTCGGGCTAGGGTTAGGGGACGGGGACGGGGACGGTTTAGGGTCCAGGTGAGGGTACGACAACGCTTTAGGGGGAGCATACGTATGAGGGCGCGGGTTAGTGTGAGCGTAAGAGTAAGGATTAAGAGACGGGTGAGGGGAAGGCTTCGGGGAAGGGTTAGGGTTAGGGTTCGGGCTAGTGTTAGGGTTAGGGGACGGGGATGGTTTAGGGTCCAGGTGAGTGTATGACAACGCTTTAGGGGGAGCGTACGTGTGAGGGCGCGGGTTAGTGTGAGCGTATGGGTTAGGATTAGGGGACGGGTGAGGGGAAGGCTTCGGGAAAGGGTTAGGGTTAGGTTTCGGGCTAGGGTTAGGTTTAGGGGATGGGGACGGTTTAGGGTGCAGGTGAGGGTACGACAACGGTTTAGGGGGAGCGTACGTGTGAAGGCGCGGGTTAGTGTGAGCGTACGAGTTAGGATTAGGGGACGGGTGAAGGGAAGGCTTCGGGGAAGGGTTAGGGTTAGGGTTCTGGCTAGGGTTAGGGGACGGGGACGGGGACCGTTTAGGGTCCAGGTGAGGGTACGACAACGGTTTAGGGTGAGCGTACGTGTGAGGGCGTGGGTTAGTGTGAGCGTAGTGGTTAGGATTAGGGGACGGGTGAGGGGAAGGCTTCGGGGAAGGGTTAGGGTTCGTGCTAGGGTTAGGGTAAGGGACGGGGACGGTTTAGGGTCCAGGTGAGGGTACGACAACGGTTTAGGGGTAGCGTACGTGTGAGGGTGCGGGTTGGTGTCAGCGTATGGGTTAGGATTAGGGGACGGGTGAGGGGAAGGCTTCAGGGAAGGGTTAGGTTTAGGGTTCGGGCTCGGGTTAGGGTTAGGGGACAGAGACGATTTAAGGTCCAGGTGAGTGTATGACAATGGTTTAGGGGGAGCGTATGTGTGAGGGCGCGGGTTATTGTGAGCGTACTGGCTAGGATTAGGGGACGGGTGAGGGGAAGTCTTCGGGGAAGGGTTAGGGTTAGGGTTCGGGCTAGGATTAGGGTTAGGGGACGGGGACGGTTTAGGGTCCAGGTGAGGGTACGTCAGCGGTTTAGGGGGAGCGAACGTGTGAGGGCACGGGTTAGTGTGAGCGTACGGGTTAGGATTCGGGGACGGGTGAGGGGAAGGCTTCGGGGAAGGGTTAGTGTTAGGGTTCGGGCTAGGGTTTGGTTTAGGGGACGGGGACGGTTTAGGGTCCAGGTGAGGGTACGACAACGCTTTAGGGGGAGCGTACATGTGAGGGCGTGAGTTAGTGTGAGCGTACGGGTTAGGATTAGGGGACGGGTGAGGCGAAGGCTTCGGGGAAGGGTTAGGGTTAGGGTTCGGGCTAGGGTTAGTGTTAGCGGACAGGGACGGTTTCGGGTCCAGTTGAGGGTACGACAGCAGTTTAGGGGGCGCATACGTGTGAGGGCACGGGTTAGTGTGAGCGTATGGTTTATGATTAGGGGATGGTGAGCGGAAGGCTTCGGGGAAGGGTTAGGGTTAGGGTTCGGGCTAGGGTTAGGGTTAGGGGACGGGGACGGTTTAGGGTCCAGGTGAGGGTATGACAACGGTTTAGGGGGAGCGTACGTGTGAGGGCGCGGGTTAGTGTGAGCGTACGGGTTAGGATTAGGGGACGGCTGAGGGGAAGGCTTCGGGGAAGGGTTAGGGATAGGGTTCGGGCTAGGGTTAGGGTTAGGGGACGGGGACGGTTTAGGGTCCAGGTGAGGGTACGACAACGCTTTAGGGGGAGCATACGTGTGAGGGCGTGAGTTAGTGTGAGCGTACGGGTTAGGATTAGGCGTGGGTGAGGGGAAGGCTTCGGGGAAGGGTTAGGGTTAGGGTTCGGGCTAGGGTTAGGGTTAGGGGACGGGGACGGTTTAGGGTCCAGGTGAGGGTACGACAACGCTTTAGGGGGAGCGTACATGTGAGGGCGCGGTTTAGTGTGAGCGTACGGTTTAGGATTAGGGGACGGGTGAGGGGAAGGCTTCTGGGAAGGGTTAGGGTTAGGGTTCGGGCTAGGGTTAGTGTTAGGGGACGGGGACGGTTCAGGGGCCAGGTGAGGGTATGACAACGCTTTAGGGGGAGCGTACGTGTGAGGGCGTGAGTTAGTGTGAGCGTACGGGTTAGGATTAGGGGTGGGTGAGGGGAAGGCTTCGGGGAAGGGTTAGGGTTAGGGTTCGGGTTAGGGTTAGGGTTAGGGGACGGGGAAGGTTTACGGTCCAGGTGAGGGTACGACAACGGTTTACGGATAGCGTACGTGTGAGGGCACGGGTTAGTTTGAGCGTACGGGTTAGGATTAGGGGACGGGTGAGGGGAAGGCTTCAGGGAAGGGTTAGGTTTAGGGTTCCGGCTACGGTTAGGGTTAGGGGACGGGGACGGTTTCGAGTCCAGTTGAGGGTATGACAGCTGTTTAGGGGGAGCGTACGTGTGAGGGCGTGGGTTAGTGTGAGCGTACGGGTTAGGATTAGGGGACGGGTGAGGGGAAGGCTTCAGGGAAGTGTTAGGGATAGGATTCGGGCTAGGGTTACGGTTAGGGTACGGGGACCGTTTAGGGTTCAGGTGAGGGTACAACAATGGTTTAGTGGTAGCGTACGTGTGAGGGCGCGGTTTAGTGTGAGCGTACGGGTTAGGATTAGTGGTGGGTGATGGGAAGGCTTCGGGGAAGGGTTAGGGTTAGGGTTTGGGTTAGGGTTAGGGTTAGGGGACGGGGACGGTTTACGGTCCAGGTGAGGGTACGACAACGGTTTAGGGGGAGCGTACGTGTGAGGGCACGGGTTAGTGTGAGCGTAAGGGTTACGATTAGGGGACGGTTGAGGAGAAGGCTTCGGGGAAGGGTTAGGGTTAGGGTTCGGGCTAGGGTTAGGGTTAGGGGACGGGGACGGTTTCGGATCCAGTTGAGGGTACGACAGCAGTTTAGGGGGAGCGTACGTGTGAGGGCGTGGGTTAGTGTGAGCGTATGGTTTAGGGTTAGGGGACGGGTGAGGGGAAGGCTTCGGGGAAGGGTTAGGGATAGCGTTCGGGCTAGGGTTAGGGTTAGGGGACGGGGACGGTTTAGGGTCCAGGTGAGGGTACGACAACGCTTTAGGGGGAGCGTACTTTTGAGGGTGCGGGTTAGTGTGAGCGTACGGGT
Organism: Leucopleurus acutus; assembly: GCF_964270905.1. Taxonomy (NCBI): domain Eukaryota; kingdom Metazoa; phylum Chordata; class Mammalia; order Artiodactyla; family Delphinidae; genus Leucopleurus; species Leucopleurus acutus. Next base: position 453,045 of record NW_028139099.1, on the reverse strand, counting down.
TAGGATTAAGGGACGGGTTAGGGGAAGGCTTTGGGGAAAGTTTAGGGTTACGGTTCGGGCTAGGGTTAAGGTTAGGGGACGGGGACAGTTTAGGGTCCAGGTGAGTGTACGACAACGCCTTAGGGGTAGCGTACGTGTGAGGGCGCGGGTTAGTGTGAGCATACGGGTTAGGATTAGTGGACGGGTGAGGGCAAGGTTTCAGGGAAGGGTTAGGGAAAGGGTTCGGGCTATGCTTAGGGTTAGGGGACTGGGACGGTTTAAGGTCCAGGTGAGGGTACGACAACGGTTTAGGGGTAGCGTACGTGTGAGGGCGCGGGTTAGTGTGAGCGTATGGGTTGGAATTAGGGGACGGGTGAGGGGAAGGCTTCGGGGAAGGGTTAGTGTTAGGGTTCGGGCTAGGGTTAGGGTTAGTGGACGGGGACGGTTTAGGGTCCAGGTGAGTGTACGACAACGCTTTAGGGGGAGCGTACGTGTGAGGGCACGGGTTAGTGTGAGCGTACGGGTTAGGATTAGGGGACGGGTTAGGGGAAGGCTTTGGGGAAGTGTTAGGGTTAGGGTTCGGGCTAGGGTTAGGGTTAGGGGACGGGGACGTTTTAGGGTCCAGGTGAGGGTACGACAACACTTTAGGGGTAGTGTACGTGTGAGGGCGCGGGTTAGTGTGAGCGTACGGGTTAGGATTAGGGGACGGGTGAGGGGAAGGCTGCGGGGAACAGTTAGGGTTAGGGTTCAGGCTAGGGTTAGGGTTAGGGGACGGGGACGGTTTAGGGTCCAGGAGAGGGTACGACAATGGTTTAGGGGGAGCGTACGTGTGCGGGCGCGGGTTAGTGTGAGCGTACTGGGTAGGATTAGTGGACGGGTGAGGGGAAGGCTTTGGGGAAGGTTTAGGGTTAGGGTTCGGGCTAGGGTTAGGGTTAGGGGACGGGGACGGTTTAAGGTCCAGGTGAGGGTACGTCAGCGGTTTAGGGGGAGCGAACGTGTGAGGTCGTGGGTTAGTGTGAGCGTACGGGTTAGGATTAGGGGACGAGTGAGGGGAAGGCTTTGGGGAAGGGTTAAGGTTAGGGTTCAGGCTAGGGTTAGGGTTAGGGGACGGGGATAGTTTAGGGTCCAGGTGAGGGTATGACAACGGTTTAGGGGGAGCGTACGTGTGAGGGCACGGGTTAGTGTGAGCATACGGGTTAGGATTAGGGGAAGGGTGAGGGGAAGGCTTCAGGGAAGGGTTAGGGTTAGGGTTCGGGCTACGGTTAGGGTTAGGGGACGGGGACGGTTTAGGGTCCAGGTGAGGGTATGACAACGGTTTAGGGGGAGCGTACGTGTGAGGGCGCGGGTTAGTGTGAGCGTACGGGTTAGGATTAGGGGACGGGTGAAGGGAAGGCTTCGGGGAAGTGTTAGGGTTAGGATTCGGGCTAGGTTTAGGGTTAGGGGACGGGGACGGTTTAGGGTCCAGGTGAGGGTACGACAACGCTTTAGGGGGAGCGTACTTTTGAGGGCGCTGGTTAGTGTGAGCGTATGGGTTAGGATTAAGGGACGGCTGAGTGGAAGGCTTCAGGGAAGTGTTAGGGTTAGGGTTCGGGTTAGGGTTAGGGTTAGGGGACGGGGACGGTTTACGGTCCAGGTGAGGGTACGACAACGGTTTAGGGGGAGCGTACGTGTGAGGGCACGGGTTAGTGTGAGCGTACGTGTTAGGATTAGGGGACGGGTGAGGGGAAGGCTTCTGAGAAGGGTTAGGGTTAGGGTTCGGGCTAGGGTTAGGGTTAGGGGATGGGGACGGTTTCGGGTCTAGTTGAGGGTACGACAGCAGTTTAGGGGGAGCGTACGTGTGAGGGCGCGGGTTAGTGTGAGCGTATGGTTTACGATTAGGGGACGGGTGAGGGGAAGGCTTCGGGGAAGGGTTAGGGATAGGGTTCGGGCTAGGGTTAGGGTTAGGGGACGGGGACGGTTTAGGGTCCAGGTGAGGGTAGGACAACGGTTTAGGTGGAGCGTACGTGTGAGGGCGTGGGTTAGTGTGAGCGTACGGGCTAGGATTAGGGGACGGGTGAGGGGAAGGCTTTGGGGAAGTGTTAGTGTTAGGATTCGGGCTAGGTTTAGGGTAAGGGGACGGGAACGGTTTAGGGTCCAGGTGAGGGTACGAGAACGCTTTAGGGGGAGCGTACTTTTGAGGGTGCGGGTTAGTGTGAGTGTACGGGTTAGGATTAGGGGACGGGTTAGGGGAAGGCTTTGGGGAAGGGTTAGGGTTAGGGTTCGGGCTAGGGTTAGGGTTAGGGGACGGGGACGGTTTCGGGTCCAGTTGAGGGTACGACAGCTGTTTAGGGGGAGCGTACGTGTGATGGCGCGGGTTAGTGTGAGCGTACGGGTTAGGATTAGGGGACGGGTGAGGGGAAGGCTTCAGGGAAGTGTTAGTGATAGGATTCGGGCTAGGGTTACGGTTAGGGTACGGGGACGGTTTACGGTTCAGGTGAGGGTACGACAACGGTTTAGTGGTAGTGTACGTGTGAGGGCGCGGGTTAGTGTGAGCGTAGTGGTTAGGATTAGGTTACGGGTGTGGGGAAGGCTTCGGGGAAGGGTTAGGGTTAGGGTTCGGGCTAGGGTTAGGGTTAGGGGACGGGGTCGGTTTAGGGTCCAGGTGAGGGTATGTAAGCGGTTTAGGGGGAGCGAACGTGTGAGGGCGCGTGTTAGTGTGAGCGTACGGGTTAGGATTAGGGGACGGGTGAGGGGAAGGCTTCGGGGAAGGTTTAGGGATAGGGTTCGGGCTAGGGTTAGGGTTAGGGGACGGGGATAATTTATGGTCCAGGTGAGGGTATGACAACTCTTTAGGGGGAGCGTACGTGTGAGGGCGTAAGTTAGTGTGAGCGTAAGGGTTAGGATTAGGGGTGTGTGAGAGGAAGGCTTCGGGGAAGGGTTAGGGTTAGGGTTCGGGCTAGGGTTAGGGTTAGGGGACGGGGACGGTTTAGGTTCCAGGTGAGGGTACGACAACGCTTTAGGGGGAGCGTACGTGTGAGGGCGTGGGTTAGTGTGAGCGTACGGGTTAGGATTAGGGGACGGGTGAGGGGAAGGTTTCGGGGAAGGGTTAGGGTTAGGGTTCGGGCTAGGGTTAGGGTTAGGGGACGGGGACGGTTTCGGGTCCAGTTGAGGGTACGACAGCGGTTTAGGGGGAGCGTACATGTGAGGGCGTGGGTTAGTGTGAGCTTACGGGTTAGGATTAGGGGACGGGTAAGGGGAAGGCTTCAGGGAAGGGTTAGGGTTAGGGTACGGGCTAGGGTTAGGGTTAGGGACGGGGACGGTTTAGGGTCCAGGTGAGGGTACGACAAAGGTTTAGGGGGAGCGTATGTGTGAGGGCGCGGGTTAGTGTGAGCGTACGGGTTAGGATTAGGGGAGGGGTGAGGGGAAGGCTTCGGGGAAGGGTTAGTGTTAGGGTTCGGGCTAGGGTTAGGGTTAGGGGACGGGGACGGTTTAGGGTCCAGGTGAGGGTACGACAACGCCTTAGGGGGAGCGTACATGTGAGGGCGCGGGTTAGTGTGAGAGTACGGGTTAGGATTAGGGGACGGGTGAGGTGAAGGCTTCGGGGAAGGGTTAGGGTTAGGGTTCGGGCTAGGGTTAGGGTTAGGGGACGGGGACGGTTTAGGGGCCAGGTGAGGGTACGACAACGGTTTAGGGGGAGCGTATGTGTGAGGGCGCGGGTTAGTGTGAGCGTACGGGTTAGGATTAGGGGAGGGGTGAGGGGAAAGCTTCGGGAAGGGTTAGGGTTAGGGTTAGGGTTTGGGCTAGGGTTAGGGATAGGGGACGGGGACGGTTTAGGGTCCAGGTGAGGGTACGACAACGGTTTCGGGGAAGCGTACGTGTGAGGGCGCGGGTTAGTGTGAGCGTCCGGGTTAGGATTAGGGGACGGGTGAGGGGAAGGCTTCGGGGAAGTGTTAGGGTTAGGGTTCGGTCTAGGGTTAGGGGACGGGGACGGGGACGGTTTCGGGTCCAGTTGAGTGTACGACAGCGGTTTCGGGGGAGCGTACATGTGAGGGCGCGTGTTAGTGTGAGCTTACGGCTGAGGATTAGGGGACGGGTAAGGGGAAGGCTTCGGGGAAGGGTTAGGGTTAGGGTTCGGGCTATGGTTAGGGTTAGGGACCGGGACGGTTTAGGGTCCAGGTGAGGGTACGACAGCGGTTTAGGGGGAGCGTACGTGTGAGAGCGCGGGTTAGTGTGAGCGTACGGGTTAGGATTAGGGGACGGGTGATGGGAAGGCTTCGGGGAAGGGTTAGGGTTAGGGTTCGGGCTAGGGTTAGGGTTAGGGGACGGGGACGGTTTAGGGTCCAGGTGAGGGTATGACAACGCTTTAGGGGGAGTGTACGTGTGAGGGCGTGGGTTAGTGTGAGCGTACGGGTTAGGATTAGGGGACGGGTGAGCGGGAAGGCTTCGGGGAAGGGTTAGGGTTAGGGTTCGGGCTAGGGTTAGGGTTAGGGGACGGGGACGGTTTCGGGTCCAGTTGAGGGTACGACAGCGGTTTAGGGGGAGCGTACATGTGAGGGAGCGGGTTAGTGTGAGCGTACGGGTTAGGATTAGGGGACGGGTAAGGGGAAGGCTTCGGGGAAGGGTTAGGGTTAGGGTTCGGGGTAGGGTTAAGGATAGGGACGGGAACGGGTTAGGGTCCAGGTGAGGGTACGACAGCGGTTTAGGGGGAGCGTACGTGTGAGAGCACGGGTTAGTGTGAGCGTACGGATTAGGATTAGGGGACGGGTGAGGGGAAGGCTTCGGGGAAGGGTTAGGGTTAGGGTTCGGACTAGGGATAGGGTTAGGGGCCGGGGACGGTTTAGGGTCCAGGTGAGGGTACGACAATGCTTTAGGGGGAGCGTACATGTAAGGGCGCGGGTTAGTGTGAGCGTACGGGTTAGGATTAGGGGACGGGTGAGGGGAAGGTTTCGGGGAAGTGTTAGGGTTAGGGTTCGGGTTAGGGTTAGGGTTAGGGGACGGGGACGGTTTAGGGTCAAGGTGAGGGTACGACAACGGTTTAGGGGGCGCGTACGTGTGAGAGCGCGGGTTAGTGTGAGTCTACGTGTTAGGATTAGGTGACGGGTGAGGGGAATGCTTCGGGGAAGTCTTAGGGTTAGGATTCGACCTAGGTTTAGGGTTAGGGGACGGGAATGGTTTAGGGTCCAGGTGAGGGTACAACAACACATTAGGGGGAGCGTACGTTTGAGGGTGCGGGTTAGTGTGAGCGTACGGGTTAGGATTATGGAACGGGTTAGGGGAAGCCTTTGGGGAACGGTTAGGGTTAGGGTTTGGGCTAGGGTTAGGGTTAGGGGACGGGGACGGTTTCGGGTCTAGTTGAGTGTACGACAGCTGTTTAGGGGGAGCGTACGTGTGAGGGCGCTGGTTAGTGTGAGCGTATGGGTTAGGATTAGGGGACGGCAGAGGGGAAGGCTTCGGGGAAGTGTTAGGGTTAGGGTTCAGGCTAGGGTTAGGGATAGGGGACGGGGACGGTTTAGGGTCCAGGAGAGGGTACGACAATGGTTTAGTGGGAGCGTACGTGTGAAGGCGCGGGTTAGTGTGAGCGTACTGGGTAGGATTAGGGGACGGGTGAGGGGAAGGCTTCGGGGAAGGGTTAGGGTTAGGGTTCTGGCTAGGGTTAGGGTTAGGGGACGGGGACGGTTTAGGGTCCAGGTGAGGGTACGTCAGCGGTTTAGGGGGAGCGAACGTGTGAGGGCGCGTGTTAGTGTGAGCGTACGGGTTAGGATTAGGGGACGGGTGAGGGGAAGGCTTCGGGGAAGGGTTAGGGATAGAGTTCGGGCTAGGGTTAGGGTTAGGGGACGGGGACAATTTATGGTCCAGGTGAGGGTACGACAACGCTTTAGGGGGAGCGTACGTGTGAGGGCGTGAGTTAGTGTGAGCGTACGGGTTAGGATTAGGGGTGTGTGAGGGGAAGGCTTCGGGGGAGGGTTAGGGTTAGGGTTTGGGTTAGGGTTAGGGTTAGGGGACGGGGACGGTTTCGGGTCCAGTTGAGGGTACGACAGAGGTTTAAGGGGAGCGTACATGTGAGGGCGCTGGTCAGTGTGAGCTTACGGGTTAGGATTAGGGGACGGGTAAGGGGAAGGCTTCGGGGAAGGGTTAGGGTTAGGGTTTGGGCTAGGGTTATGATTAGGGACGGGGACGGTTTAGGGTCCTGGTGAGGGTACGACAGCGGTTTAGGGGGAGCGTACGTGTGAGGGTGCGGCTTAGTGTGAGCGTACGGGTTAGGATTAGGGGACGGGTGAGGGGAAGGCTTCAGGGAAGTGTTAGGGATACAGTTCGGGCTAGGGTTAGGGTTAGGGGACGGGGACAGTTTAGGGTCCAGGTGAGGGTACCACAACGGTTTAGGGGGAGCGTACGTGTGAGCGCGCGGGTTAGTGTGAGCGTACGGGTTAAGATTAGGGGACGGGTGAGGGGAACGTTTCAGGGAAGTGTTAGGGATAGTATTCGGGATAGGGTTAGGGTTAGGGGATGGGGACGGTTTAGGGTCCAGGTGAGGGTACGACAACTGTTTAGTGGGAGCGTACATGTGAGGGCGCAGGTTAGTATGACCGTACGGGCTAGGATTAGTGGACGGGTGAGGGGAACGCTTCGCGGAAGGTTTCGGGTTAGGGTTCGGGCTAGGGTTAGGGTTAGGGGACGGGGATGGTATAGGGTCCAGGTGAGGGTACGACAACGGTTTAGGGGGAGCGTACGTGTGAGCGCGCGGGTTAGTGTGAGCGTACGGGTTAGGATTAGGGGACGGGCGAGGGGAAGGCTTCGGGGAAGGGTTAGGGTTAGGGTTCGGGCTACGGTTAGGGTTAGGTGACGGGGACGGTTTAGGGTCCACGTGAGGGTACGACAACGGTTTAGGGGGAGCGTACGTGTGAGGGCACGGGTTAGTGTGAGCGTACGGGTTAGGATTAGGGACGGGTGAGGGGAAGGTTTCAGGGAAGGGTTAGGGTTAGGGTTCGGGCTACGGTTAGGGTTAGGGGACGGGGACGGTTTAGGGTGCAGGTGAGGGTACGACAACGGTTTAGGGGGAGGGAATGTGTGAGGGCGCAGGTTAGTGTGAGGGCACGGGTTAGGATTAGGGGATGGGTGAGGGGAACGCTTCTGGGAAGGGTTAGAATTAGGGTTCGGGCTAGGGTTAGGGTTAGGGGACGGGGACGGTTTAGGGTCCAGGTCAGGGTACGACAACGGTTTAGGGGGAGCGTACATGTGAGGTCGTGGGTTAGTTTGAGCGTACGGGATTGGATTAGGGGACAGGTGAGGGGAAGGCTTCGGGGAAGTGTTAGGGTTACGGTTCGGGCTAGGGTTAGGGTTAGGGGACGGGGACGGTTTAGGGTCCAGGTGAGGGTACGACAACGCTTTAGGGGGAGCGTACGTGTGAGGTCGCGGGTTAGTGTGAGCGTACGGGTTAGGATTAGGGGACGGGTGAGGGGAAGGCTTCGGGGAAGAGTTAGGGTTACGGTTTGGCCTAGGGTTAGGGTTAGGGGACGGGGACCGTTTAGGGTCCAGGTGAGGGTTCGACAACGGTTTAGGAGGAGCGTACGTGTGAGGGCGCAGGTTAGTGTGAGTGTACGGGTTAGGATTAGGGGACGGGTGAAGGGAAGGCTTTGGGGAAGTGTTAGGGTTAGGGTTCAGGCTAGGGTTAGGGTTAGGGGCCGGTGACGGTTTCGGGTCCAGTTGAGGGTACGAGAGTGGTTTAGGGTGAGCGTACGTGTGAGGGCGCGGGTTAGTGTGAGCGTACGTGTTAGGATTAGGGGACGGGTGAGGGGAAAGCTTCGGGGAAGGGTTAGTGTTACGGTTTGGGCTAGGGTTAGGGTTAGGGGACGGGGACGGGTTAGGGTGCAGGTAAGGGTATGACAACGCTTTAGGGGGAGCGTACGTGTGAGGGCGCGGGTTAGTGTGAGCGTACAGGTTAGGATTAGGGGACGTGTGAGGGGAAGGCTTCGGGGAAGGGTTAGTGTTAGAGTTCGCTCTAGGGTTTGGGTTAGGGGACGGGGACGGTTTAGGGTCCAGGTGAGGGTACGACAACGCTTTAGGGGGAGAATACGTGTGAGGGCGCGGGTTAGTGTGAGCGTACGGGTTAGGATTAGGGGATGGGTGAGGGGAAGGCTTCGGGGATGGTTTAGGGTTAGGGTTCCGGCTAGGGTTAGGGTTAGTGGACGGGGATGGTTTAGGGTCCAGGTGAAGGTTCGACAACGCTTTAGGGGGAGCGTACGTGTGAGGGCACGGGTTAGTGTGAGCGTACAGGTTAGGATTAGGGGACGGGTGAGGGGAAGGCTTCGGGGAAGTGTTAGGGTTAGGGTTCGGGCTAGGGTTAGGGTTAGGGGACAGGGACGGTTTTGGGTCCAGTTGATGGTACGAAAGTGGTTTAGGGGGAGCGTACATGTAAGGGCGCAGGTAAGTGTGAGCGTACGGGTTAGGATTAGGGGACGGGTGAGGGGAAGGCTTCGGGGAAGTGTTAGTGTTAGGGTTCAGGCTAGGGTTTGGGTTAGGGGACAGGGACGGTTTCAGGTCCAGTTGAGTGTACGAGAGTGGTTTAGGGTGAGCGTACGTGTGAGGGCGTGGGTTAGTGTGAGCGTACGGGTTAGGATTAGGGGACGTGTGAGGGGAACGTTTCGGGGAAGGGTTAGGGATAGTGTTCGGGATAGGGTTAGGGTTAGGGGACGGGGACGGTTTAGGGTCCAGGTGAGGGTAGGACAACGGTTTCGGGGAAGCGTACTTGTGAGGGCGCGGGTTAGTGTGAGCGTCCGGGTTAGGATTAGGGGACGGGTGAGGGGAAGGCTTCGGGGAAGTGTTAGGTTTAGGGTTCGGGCTAGGGTTAGGGTTAGGGGACGGGGACGTTTTAGGGTCCAGGTGAGGGTACGACAACGGTTTAGGGGGAGCATACGTGTGAGGGCGCGGGTTAGTGTGAGCGTACGGGTTAGGATTAGGGTACTGGTGAGGGGAAGGCTTCGGGGAAGGGTTAGGGTTAGGGTTTGGGCTAGGGTTATGGTTAGCGGACGGGGACGGTTTAGGGTCCAGGTGAGGGTACGACAGCTCTTTAGGGGGAGAGTACATGTGAGGGCGCGAGTTAGTGTGAGCGTACGGGTTAGGATTAGGGGACGGGTGAGGGGAAGGCATCGGGGAAAGGTTAGTGTTAGGGTTCGGGCTAGGGTTAAGGTTAGGGGATGGGGACGGTTTAGGGTCCAGGTGAGTGTACGACAACGGTTTAGTGGGAGCGTACATGTGAGGGCGTGGGTTAGTGTGACCGTACGGGGTAGGATTTGGGGACGGGTGAGGGGAAGGCTTCGGGGAAGGGTTAGGGTTAGGGTTCGGGCTAGGGTTAGGGTTAGGGGACGGGGACGGTTTAGGGTCCAGGTGATGCTACGACAACGCTTTAGGGGGAGCGTACGTGTGAGGGCGCGGGTTAGTGTGAGCGTACGGGTTAGGATTAGGGCACGGGTGAGGGGAAGGATTCGGGGAATGGTTAATGTTATGTTTCGGGCTAGGGTTAGGGTTAGGGAACGGGGACAGTTTAGGGTCCAGGTGAGGGTACAACAACTGTTTAGGGGGAGCATACGTGTGAGGGCGTGGGTTAGTGTGAGCGTACGGGTTAGGATTAGGGGATGGGTGAGGGGAAGGCTTCGGGGAAGGGTTAGGTTTAGACTTCGGGCTAGGGTTAAGGTTAGGGGACGGGGACGATTTAGGGTCCAGATGAGGGTAAGACAACGGTTTAGGGGGAGCGTACGTGTGAGGGCGCGGGTTAGTGTGAGCGTACGGGTTAGGATTAGGGCACAGGTGAGGAGAAGGCTTCGGGGAAGGGTTAGGGTTAGGGTTCGGGCTAGGGTTATGGTTAGGGTACGGGGACGGTTTAGGGTCCAGGTACGACAACGGTTTAGGAGGAGGGAACGTGTGAGGGTGCGGGTTAGTGTGAAGGTACGGGTTAGGATTAGGTGACAGGTGAGGGGAAGGGTTCGGTGAAGGGTTAGGGTTAGGGTTCGGGCTAGGGTTAGGGCTAGGGTACGGGGACGGTTTATGGTCCAGGTGAGGGTACGACAACGGTTTAGGGGTAGAGTACGTGTGAGGGCGCGGCTTAGTGTGAGCGTACGGGTTAGGATTAGGGGACGGGTGAAGGGAAGGCTTTCGGGAAGGGTTAGGGTTAGGGTTCGGGCTAGGGTTAGGGTTAGGGGACGGGGACGGTTTCGGGTCCAGTTGAGGGTACGAGAGTGTTTTAGGGTGAGCGTACCTGTGAGGGCGCGGGTTAGTGTGAGCGTACGGGTTAGGATTAGGGGACGGGTGAGGGGAAGGCTTCGGGGAAGGGTTAGGGTTAGGGTTCGGGCTAGGGTTAGGATTAGGGGACGGGGACGGTTTCGGGTCCAGTTGAGGGTACAACAGCGGTTTAGGAGGAGAGTACGTGTGAGGGCGCGGGTTAGTGTGAGCGTATGGTTTAGGATTAGGGGACGGTGAGGGGAAGGCTTTGGGGAAGGGTTAGGGATAGGGTTCAGTCTACGGTTAGGGTTAGGGGACGGGGACGGTTTAGGGTGAGGTGAGGGTACGACAACGGTTTAGGGGGAGCGTACGTGTGAGGGTGCAGGTTAGTGTGAGCGTACGGGTTAGGATTAGGTGAGGGGTTAGGGGAAGGCTTTGGGGAAGGGTTAGGGTTAGGGTTCGGGCTAGGGTTAGGGTTAGGGCACCGGGACGGTTTAGGGTCCAGGTGAGAGTACGACAACGGTTTAGGGGTAGCGTACGTGTGAGGGCGCGGGTTAGTGTGAGCGTACTGGTTAGGATTAGGGGACGGGTGAGGGGAAGGCTTCGGGGAAGGGTTAGGATTAGGGTTCGGGCTAGGGTTAGGGTTAGGGAATGGGGAGGGTTTAGGGTCCAGGTGAGGGTACGACACGGTTTAGGGTGAGCGTACGTGTGAGGGCACGGGTTAGTGTGAGCTTACGGGTTAGGATTAGCGGACGGGTGAGGGGAAGGCTTCGGGAAAGGGTTAGGGTTAGGGTTCGGGCTAGGGTTAGGGTTAGGGACGGGGACGGTTTAGGGTCCAGGTGAGGGTACGACAATGGTTTAGGGGGAGCGTACGTGTGAGGGCGCGGGTTAGTGTGAGCGTACTGGTTAGGATTAGGGGACGGGTGAGGGGAAGGCTTCGGGGAAGGTTTAGGGTTAGGGTTTGGGCTAGGGTTAGGGTTAGGTGACGGGGACGGTTTAGGGTCCAGGTGAGGGTACGTCAGCGGTTTAGGGGGAGCGAACGTGTGAGGGCCCGGGTTAGTGTGAGCGTACGGGTTAGGATTCGGGGACGGGTGAGGGAAAGGCTTCGGGGAGGGTTTAGTGTTAGGGTTCGGGCTAGGGTTTGGTTTAGGGGACGGGGACTGTTTAGGGTCCAGGTGAGTGTACGACAACGCTTTAGGGGGAGCGTACGTGTGAGGGCGTGAGTTAGTGTGAGCGTACGGGTTAGGATTAGGGGTGGGTGAGGGGAAGGCTTCGGGGAAGGGTTAGTGTTAGGGTTCAGGTTAGGGTTAGGGTTAGGGGACGGGGACGGTTTAGGGTCCAGGCGAGGTAACGACAACGGTTTAGGGGGAGCGTAGGTGTGAGGGCACGGGTTAGTGTGAGCGTACGGGTTAGGATTAGGGGACGGGTGAGGGGAAGGCTTCGGGGAAGGGTTAGGGTTAGGGTTCGGGCTAGGGTTAGGGTTAGGGGACGGGGACGGTTTCGGGTCCAGTTGGGGGTACGACAGCAGTTTAGGGGGAGCGTACATGTGAGGGCGCGGTTTAGTGTGAGCGTTTCGTGTAGTATTAGGGGACGGGTGAGGGGAAGGCTTCGGAGAAAGGTTAGGGATAGGGTTCGGGCTAGGGTTAGGGTTAGGGGACGGGGATGGTTTAGTGTCCAGTTGAGTGTACGTCAACGGTTTACGGGGGACGTTCGTGTGAGGGCGTGGGTTAGTGTGAGCGTTAGGGTTAGGATTAGGGGACGGGTGAGGGGAAGGCTTCGGGGAAGTGTTAGGGTTAGGGTTCGGGCTAGGGTTAGGGTTAGGGGACAGGGACGGTTTCGGGTCCAGTTGAGGGTACGAAAGCGGTTTAGGGGGAGCGTACATCTGAGGGCGCGGGTTAGTGTGAGCGTACGGGTTACGATTAGGGGACGGGTGAGGGGAAGGCTTCGGGGAAGTGTTACGTTTAAGATTTGTGCTAGGGTTAGGGTCAGGGGACGGGGACGGTTTAGGGTCCAGGTGAGGGTACGACAACGGTTTAGGGGGAGCGTACGTGTGAGGGCGCGGGTTAGTGTGAGCGTACGGGTTAGGATTAGGGGACGGTTGAGGGGAAGGCTTCGGGGAAGTGTTAGGGTTAGGGTTCGGGCTAGGGTTAGGGTTCGGTGTCTTGGACGGTTTAGGGTCCAGGTGAGGGTACGACAACGGTTTAGGGAGAGCGTACGTGTGAGGGCGCGGGTTAGTGTGAGCGTACGCGTTAGGATTAGGGGACGGGTTAGGGGAAGGGTTCGGGGAAGGGTTAGGGTTAGGGTTTGGGCTAGGGTTAGGGTTAGGGGACGGGGACGCTTTAGGGTCCAGGTGAGGGTATGACAACTCTTTAGGGGGAGCGTACGTGTGAGGGCGCGAGTTAGTGTGAGCGTACGGGTTAGGATTAGGGGACGGGTGAGGGGAAGGCTTCGGGGAAGGGTTAGGGTTAGGGTTCGGGCTAGGGTTAGGATTAGGGAACGGGGACGGTTTCGGGTCCAGTTGAGGGTACAACAGCGGTTTAGGGGGAGGGTACGTGTGAGGGCGCGGGTTAGTGTGAGCGTATGGTTTAGGATTAGGGGACGGTGAGGGGAAGGCTTCGGGGAAGGGTTAGGGATAGGGTTCGGTCTAGGGTTAGGGTTAGGGGACGGGGCCAGTTTAGGGTGAGGTGAGGGTACGACAACGGTTTAGGGGGAGCGTACGTGTGAGGGTGCAGGTTAGTGTGAGCGTACGTGTTAGGATTAGGTGAGGGGTTAGGGGAAGGCTTTGGGGAAGGGTTAGGGTTAGGGTTCGGGCTAGAGTTAGGGTTAGGGGACGGGGACGGTTTCAGGTCCAGCTGAGGGTACGAGAGTGGTTTATGGTGAGCGTACGTGTGAGGGCGCGGGTCAGTGTGAGCGTACGGGTTAGGATTAGGGGACGGGTGAGGGGAAGGCTTCGGGGAAGTGTTAGGTTTAGGGTTCGGGCTAGGGTTAGGGTTAGGGTACGGGGACGTTTTAGGGTCCAGGTGAGGGTACGACAACGGTTTAGGGGGAGTGTACGTGTGACGGCGCGGGTTAGTGTGAGCGTACGGGTTAGGATTAGGGGACGGGTGAAGGGAAGGCTTCGGGGAAGTGTTAGGGTTAGGGTTTGGGCTAGGGTTAGGGTTAGGGGACGGGGACGGTTTAGGGTCCAGGTGAGGGTACGACAACTCTTTAGGGGGAGCGTACGTGTGAGGGCGCGAGTTAGTGTGAGCGTACGGGTTAGGATTAGGGGACGGGTGAGGGGAAGGCATCGGGGAAGGGTTAGTGTTAGGGTTCGGGCTAGGGTTAGGGTTAGGGGATGGGGACGGTTTAGGGTCCAGGTGAGGGTACGACAACGGTTTAGTGGGAGCGTACATGTGAGGGCGCGGGTTAGTGTGACCGTACGGGCTAGGATTTGGGGATGGGTGAGGGGAAGGCTTCGGGGGAGGGTTAGGGTTAGGGTTCGGGCTAGGGTTAGGGTTAGGGGACGGGGACGGTTTAGGGTCCAGGTGATGGTACGACAACGCTTTAGGGGGAGCGTATGTGTGAGGGCGCGGGTTAGTTTGAGCGTACGGGTTAGGATTATGGGACGGGTGAGGGGAAGGCTTCGGGGAAGTGTTAGGTCTAGGGTTCGGGCTAGGGTTAGGGTTAGGGGACGGGGACGGTTTAGGGTCCAGGTGAGGGTACGTCAACGGTTTAGGGGGGAGTACGTGTGAGGGCGCGGGTTAGTGTGAGCGTTAGGGTTAGGATTAGGGTACGGGTGAGGGGAAGGCTTCGTGGAAGTGTTAGGTTTAGGGTTCGGGCTAGGGTTAGGGTTAGGGGACGGGGACGGTTTCGGGTCCAGTTGAGGGTATGAGAGTGTTTTAGGGTGAGCGTACGTGTGAGGGCGCGGGTTAGTGTGAACGTACGGGTTAGGATTAGGGGACGTGTGAGTGGAAGGCTTCGGGGAAGGGTTAGGGTTACGGTTTGGGCTCGGGTTAGGGTTAGGGGACGGGGACGGTTTAGGGTGCAGGTAACGGTACGACAACGCTTTAGGGGGAGCGTACGTGTGAGGGCGCCGGTTAGTGTGAGCGTACGGGTTAGGATTAGGGGACGTGTGAGGATAATGTTTCGGGGAAGGGTTAGGGATAGTGTTCCGGATAGGGTTAGGGTTAGGGGATGGGGACGGTTTAGGGTCCAGGTGAGGGTACGACAACCCTTTAGGGGGAGCGTACGTGTAAGGGCGCGAGTTAGTGTGAGCGTACGGGTTAGGATTAGGGGAAGGGTGAGGGGAAGGCATCGGGGAAGGGTTAGTGTTAGGGTTCGGGCTAGGGTTAGGGTTAGGGGATGGGGACGGTTTAGGGTCCAGGTGAGGGTACGACAACGGTTTAGTGGGAGTGTACATGTGAGGGCGCGGGTTAGTGTGACCGTACGGGCTAGGATTAGGGGACGGGTGAGGGGAAGGCTTCGGGGAAGGGTTAGGGTTAGGGTTCGGTCTAGGGTTAGGGTTAGGTGAAGGGGACGGTTTAGGGTCCACGTGAGGGTACGACAACGGTTTAGGGGGAGCGTACGTGTGAGGGCACGGGTTATTGTGAGCGTATGGGTTAGGATTAGGGGACGGGTGAGGGGAAGGCTTCGGGGAAGTGTTAGGGTTAGGGTTCAGGCTAGGGTTAGGGTTAGGGTACGGGGACGGTTTAGGGTCCAGGTGAGGGTACGACAACGCTTTAGGGGGAGCGTACGTGTGTGGGCGCGGGTTAGTGTGAGCGTACGGGTTAGGATTAGGGGACGGGTGAGGGGAAGGCTTCGGGGAAGGGTTAGGGTTACAGTTTGGTCTAGGGTTAGGGTTAGGGGACGGGGACGGTTTAGGGCCCTGGTGAGGGTACGACAACGCTTTAGGGGGAGCGTACGTGTGTGGGCGCGGGTTAGTGTGAGCGTATGGGTTAGGATTAGGGGACGGGTGAGGGGAAGGCTTCGGGGAAGGGTTAGGGTTAGGGTTCGGGCTAGGGTTAGCGTTAGGAGACAGGGACGGTTTAGGTTGCACGTGAGGGTAAGACAACGCTTCAGGGGGAGCGTACATGTTAGGGCACGGGTTAGTTTGAGCGTACGGGTTAGGATTAGGGGACAGGTGAATTGAAGGCTTCGGGGAAGGGTTAGTGTTAGGATTTGGGCTAGGGTTAGGGTTAGGGGATGGGGACGGTTTAGGGTCCACGTGAGGGTACGACAACGGTTTAGGGGGAGCGTACGTGTGAGGGCACGGGTTATTGTGAGCGTACGGGTTAGGATTAGGGGACGGGTGAGGGGAAGGCTTCGGGGAAGTGTTAGGGTTAGGGTTCAGGCTAGGGTTAGGGTTAGGGTACGGGGACGGTTTAGGGTCCAGGTGAGGGTACGACAACGCTTTAGGGGGAGCGTACGTGTGTGGGCGCGGGTTAGTGTGAGCGTATGGGTTAGGATTAGGGGACGGGTGAGGGGAAGGCTTCTGGGAAGTGTTAGGGTTAGGGTTCGGGCTAGGGTTAGGGTTAGGGGACGGGGACGGTTTAGGATCCAGTTGAGGGTACGACCACGGTTTAGGGGGAGTGTACGTGTGAGGGCGCGGGTTAGTGTGAGCGTACGGGTTAGGATTAGGGGACGGGTGAGGGGAAGGCTTCGAGGAAGTGTTAGGGTTAGGGTTCGGGCTAGGGTTAGGATTAGGGGACGGGGACAGTTTAGGGTCCAGGTGAGGGTACGAAAACGGTTTAGAGGGAGCGTACGTTTGAGGGCATGGGTTAGTGTGAGCGTACGGGCTAGGATTATGGTACGGGTGAGGGGAAGGCTTCGGGGATGGGTCAGGGTTAGGGATCGGGCTAGGGTTAGGGTTAGGGTACGGGGACGGTTTAGGGTCCAGGTGAGGGTAAGACAACAGTTTAGGGGGAGCGTACGTGTGAGGGCGCGGGTTAGTGTGAGCGTACGGGTTAGGATTAGGGGACGGGTGAGGGGAAGGCTTCGGGGAAGGGTTAGGTTTAGGGTTCGGGCTAGGGTTAGGGTTAGGGGACGGGGATGGTTTAGGGTCCAGGTGAGGGTACGACAACGGTTTCGGGGGAGTGTACGTGTGAGGGAGCGTGTTAGTGTGAGCGTACGGGTTAAGATTAGGGGACGGGTGAGGGGAAGGCTTCGGGGAAGGGTTAGTGTTAGGGTTCGGGCTAGGGCTAGGGTTAGGTTTAGGGGACGGGGATCATTTAGGGTCCAGGTGAGGGTACGACAACGGTTTAGGGGGAGCGTACGTGTGAGGGCGTGGGTTAGTGTGAGCGTACGGGTTACGATTAGGGGACGGTTAAGGGGAAGGCTTCGGGGAAGGGTTAGGGTTACGGTTCGGGCTAGGGGTATGGTTAGGGGACGGGGACGGTTTAGGGTCCAGGTGCGGGTACGACAACGGTTTAGGTGGAGCGTATGTGTGAAGGCGCGGGTTAGTGTGAGCGTACGGGTTAGGATTAGGGGACGGGTGAGTGGAAGGCTTTGGGGAAGGGTTAGGGTTAGGGTTCGGGCTAGGGTTAGGGTTAGGGGACGGGGACGGTTTAGGGTCCAGTTGAGGGTACGACAGTGCTTTAGGGGGAGGGTACGTGTGAGGGCGTGGGTTAGTGTGAGCGTAAGTTTTAGGATTACGGGACATGTGAGGGGAAGGCTTCGGGGAATTGTTAGGGTTAGGGTTCGGGCTAGGGTTAGGGTTAGGGGACGGGGACGGTTTACGGTTCAGGTGAGGGTACGACAACGCTTTAGGGGGAGTGTATGTGTGAGGGCGCGGGTTAGTGTGAGCGTACGGGTTAGGATTATGGGACGGGTGAGGGGAAGGCTTCGGGGAAGGGTTAGGATTAGGGTTCGGTCTAGGGTTAGGGTTAGGGGACGGGGACGTTTTAGGGTCCAGGTGAGCGTACGACAACGGTTTAGGGGCAGCGTACGTGTGAGGGCGTGGGTTAGTGTGAGCATATGGGTTAGGATTAGGGGACGGATGAGGGGAAGGCTTCGCGGAAGCGTTAGGTTTAGGGTTCGGGCTAGGGTTAGGGTTAGGGGACGGGGAAGGTTTAGGGTCCAGGTGAGGGTACGACAATGGTTTAGGGGGAGTGAATGTGTGAGAGCGCGAGTTAGTGTGAGGGTACGTGTTAGGATTAGGGGACGGGTGAGGGGAAGGCTTCGGGGAAGGGTTAGGGCTAGGGTTCGGGCTAGGGTTAGGGTTAGGGGAAGGGGACGGTTTGGGGTCCAGGTGAGGGTACGACAACATTTTAGGGGAAGCGTACGTGTGAGGGCGTGGGTTAGTGTGAGCGTACGGGTTAGGATTAGGGGACGGGTGAGGGGAAGGCTTCGGGGAAGGGTTAGGGTTAGGGTTCGGGCTAGGGCTAGGGTTAGGTTTAGGGGACGGGGACCATTTAGGGTGCAGGTGAGCGTACGACAACGGTTTAGGGGGAGCGTACGTGTGAGGGCGTGGTTTAGTGTGAGCGTAAGGGTTAGGATTAGGGGACGGGTGAGGGGAAGGCTTCATGGAAGTTTTAGGGATAGAGTTCGGGCTAGTGTTAGGGTTAGGGGACGCGGACGGTTTTGGGTCCAGTTGAGGGTACGACAGCGGTTTAGGGGGAGCGTATGTGTGAGGGCGCGGGTCAGTGTGAGCGTACGGGTTAGGATTAGGGGACGGGTGAGGGGAAGGCTTCGGGGAAGGGTTACGGTTAGGGTTCGGTGTAGGGTTAGGGTTAGGGGACGGGGACGGTTTAGGGTCCAGGTGAGGGTACGACAACGCTTTAGGGGGAGCGTAAATATGAGGGCGCGGGTTAGTGTGAGCGTACGGGTTAGGATTATGGGACGGGTGAGGGGAAGGCTTCGGGGAACGGATAGGGTTAGGGTTACGGCTAGGGTTAGGGTTAGGTGACGGGGATGGTTTAGGGTCCAGGTGAGGGTACGACAACGGTTTAGGGGGAGCGTACGTGTGAGGGCGCAGGTTAGTGTGAACGTACAGGTTAGGGTTAGGGGACGGGTGAAGGGAAGGCTTCGGGGAAGGGTTAGGGTTAGGGTTCGGGCTAGGCTTAGGGTTAGGGGACGGGGACGGTTTAGGGTCCAGGTGAGGGTACGTCAATGGTTTAGGGGGAGCGTACGTGTGAGGGCGTGGGTTAGTGTGAGCGTACGGGTTAGAATTAGGCGACGGGTGAGGGGAAGGCTTCGGGGAAGCGTTAGGGTTAGGGTTCGGGCTAGGGTTAGGGTTAGGGGACGGGGACGGTTTAGGGTCCAGTTGAGGGTACGACAACGGTTTAGGGTGAGTGTACGTGTGAGGGCGTGGGTTAGTGTGAGCGTACGGGTTAGGATTAGGGGACGGGGGAGGGGAAGGCTTCGGGGAAGTGTTAGGTTTCGGGTTCGGGCTAGGGTTAGGGTTAGGGGACGGGGACGGTTTAGGGTCCAGGTGAGGGTACGTCAATGGTTTAGGGGGAGCGTACGTGTGAGGGCGCGGGTTAGTGTGAGCGTACGTGTTAGGATTAGGGGACGGGTGAGGGGAAGGCTTCGGGAAGGGTTAGGGTTAGGGTTCGGGCTAGGGTTAGGGTTAGGGGACGGGGACGGTTTAGGGTCCAGGTGAGGGTACGACAACGGTTTAGAGGGAGCGTACGTGTGAGGGCATGGGTTAGTGTGAGCGTACGGGCTAGGATTATGGGCCGGGTGAGGGGAAGGCTTCGGGGATGGGTTAGGGTTAGGGTTCGGGCTAGGGTTAGGGTTAGGGTACAGGGACGATTTAGGGTCCAGGTGAGGGTAAGACAACAGTTTAGGGGGAGCGTACGTGTGAGGGCGCGGGTTAGTGTGAGCGTACGTGTTAGGATTAGGGGACGGGTGAGGGGAAGGCTTCGGTTAAGTGTTAGGTTTAGGGTTCGGGCTAGGGTTAGGGTTAGGGGACAGGGACGGTTTAGAGTCCAGGTGAGGGTACGACAACGCTTTAGGGGGAGCGTAAATATGAGGGCGCGGGTTAGTGTGAGCGTACAGTTTAGGATTAGGGGACGGGTGAGGGGAAGGCTTCGGGGAAGGGTTAGGGTTAGGGTTCGGGCTAGGGTTAGGGTTAGGGGACGGGGAGCGTTTTCGCTCCAGGTGAGGGTAGGACAATGGTTTAGAAGGAGTGTACGTGTGAGGGCGCGGGTTAGTGTGAGCGTACGGGTTAGGATTAGGTGACGGGTGAGGGGAAGGCTTCGAGGAAGTGTTAGGGTTAGGGTTCGGGCTAGGGTTAGTGTTAGGGGACGGGGACGGTTTAGGGAACAGGTGAGGGTACGACAACGGTTTAGGGGGAGCGTATGTATGAGGGCGCGGGTTAGTGTGCGCGTACGGTTTAGGGTTAGGGGACGGGAGAGGGGAATGCTTCGGGGAAGGGTTAGGGTTAGGGTTCGGGCTAGGATTAGGGTTAGGGGACGGGGACGGTTTAGGGTCCAGGTGAGGGTACGACAACGGTTTAGCGGGAGCGTACGTGTGAGGGCATGGGATAGTGTGAGCGTACGAGCTAGGATTATGGGACGGGTGAGGGGAAGGCTTCGTGGATGGGTTAGGGTTAGGGTTCGGGCTAGGGTTAGTGTTAGGGTACGAGGACGATTTAGGGTCCAGGTGAGGGTAAGACAACAGTTTAGGGGGTGCGTACGTGTGAGGGCGCCGGTTAGTGTGAGCGTACGGGTTAGGATTAGGGGACGGGTGAGGGGAAGGCTTCGGGGAAGTGTTAAGTTTGGGGTTCGGGCTAGGGTTAGGGTTAGGGGACGGGGACGGTTTAGGGTCCAGATGAGGGTACGTCAATGGTTTAGGGGGAGCGTACGTGTGAGGGCGCGGGTTAGTGTGAGCGTACGTGTTAGGATTAGGGGACG
Organism: Leucopleurus acutus; assembly: GCF_964270905.1. Taxonomy (NCBI): domain Eukaryota; kingdom Metazoa; phylum Chordata; class Mammalia; order Artiodactyla; family Delphinidae; genus Leucopleurus; species Leucopleurus acutus. The sequence continues at coordinate 433,042 of NW_028139099.1, read as the reverse complement.
TGTGAGGGGAAGGCTTCGGGAAGGGTTAGGGTTAGGGTTCGGGCTAGGGTTAGGGTTAGGGAACGGGGACAGTTTAGGGTCCAGTTGAGGGTACGACAACGGTTTAGGGGGAGTGTACGTGTGAGGGCGCGGGTTAATGTGAGCGTACGGGTTAGGATTAGGGGACGGGTGAGGGGAAGGCTTCGAGGAAGTGTTATGGTTAGGGTTCGGGCTACGGTTAGGGTTAGGGGACGGGGACGGTTTAGGGACCAGGTGAGGGTACGACAACGGTTTAGGGGGAGCGTATGTTTGAGGGCGTGGGTTAGTGTGAGCGTACGGGTTAGGGTTAGGGGACGGGAGAGGGGAAGGCTTCGGGGAAGGGTTAGGGTTAGGGTTCGGGCTAGGGTTAGGGTTAGGGGACGGGGACGGTTTAGGGTCCAGGTGAGGGTACGACAACGGTTTAGAGGGAGCGTACGTGTGAGGGCATGGGTTAGTGTGAGCGTACGGGCTAGGATTATGGGACGGGTGAGGGGAAGGCTTCGGGGATGGGTTAGGGTTAGGGTTCGGGCTAGGGTTAGGGTTAGGGTACAGGGACGATTTAGGGTCCAGGTGAGGGTAAGACAACAGTTTAGGGGGAGCGTACGTGTGAGGGCGCGGGTTAGTGTGAGCGTACGTGTTAGGATTAGGGGACGGGTGAGGGGAAGGCTTCGGTTAAGCGTTAGGTTTAGGGTTCGGGCTAGGGTTAGGGTTAGGGGACAGGGACGGTTTAGGGTCCAGGTGAGGGTACGACAACGCTTTAGGGGGAGCGTAAATATGAGGGCGCGGGTTAGTGTGAGTGTACAGTTTAGGATTAGGGGACGGGTGAGGGGAAGGCTTCGGGGAAGGGTTAGGGTTAGGGTTCGGGCTAGGGTTAGGGTTAGGGGACGGGGAGCGTTTTCGCTTCAGGTGAGGGTAGGACAATGGTTTAGAAGGAGTGTACGTGTGAGGCCGCGGGTTAGTGTGAGCGTACGGGTTAGGATTAGGTGACGGGTGAGGGGAAGGCTTCGAGGAAGTGTTAGGGTTAGGGTTCGGGCTAGGGTTAGGGTTAGGGGACAGGGACGGTTTAGGGTCCAGGTGAGGGTACGACAACGGTTTAGAGGGAGCATACGTGTGAGGGCATGTGTTAGTGTGAGCGTACGGGCTAGGATTATGGGACGGGTGAGGGGAAGGCTTCGGGGATGGGTTAGGGTTATGGTTCGGGCTAGGGTTAGTGTTAAGGTACGAGGACGATTTAGGGTCCAGGTGAGGGTAAGACAACAGTTTAGGGGGTGCGTACGTGTGAGGGCGCCGGTTAGTGTGAGCGTACGTGTTAGGATTAGAGGCCGGGTGAGGGGAAGGCTTCGGGGAAGGGTTAGGTTTAGGGTTCGGGCAAGGGTTAGCGTTAGGGGACGGGGACGGTTTAGGGTCCAGGTGAGGGTACGACAACGCTTTAGGGGGAGCGTAAATATGAGGGCGCGGGTTAGTGTGAGCGTACGGGTTAGGATTAGGGGACGGGTGAGGGGAAGGCTTCGGGGAACGGATAGGGTTAGGGTTCCGGCTAGGGTTAGGGTTAGGGGACGGGGATGGTTTAGGGTCCATGTGAGGGTACGACAACGCTTTAGGGGGAGCGTACGTGTGAGGGTGCGGGTTAGTGTGAGCGTAGGGGTTAGGATTAGGGGACAGGTGAGGGGAAGGCTTCGGGGAAGGGTTAGGGTTAGGGTTCGGGCTAGGGTTAGGGTTAAGGGACGGGGACGGTTTAGGGTCCAGGTGAGGGTACGACAACGGTTTAGGGGGAGCGTATATTTGAGGGCACGGGTTAGTGTGAACGTATGGGTTAGGATTAGGGGACGGGTGAGGGGAAGGCTTCAGGGAAGGTTTAGGGTTAGGGTTCGGGCTAGGCTTATGTTTAGGCGACAGGGATGGTTTAGGGTCCAGTTGATGGTACGAGAGCGGTTTAGGGGGAGCGTACATGTGAGGGCACGGGTTAGTGTGAGCGTATGGTTTAGTATTAGGCGACGGGTGAGGGGAAGGCTTCGGGGAAGGGTTAGGGTTAGGGTTTGGGCTATGTTTAGTTTTAGTATACGGGGACGGTTTAGGGTCCAGGTGAGGATACGACAACGGTTTATGGGGAGCGTACGTGTGAGGGCGTGGGTTAGTGTGAACATAAAGGTTAGAATTAAGGGACGGCTGAGGGGAAGGCTTCGGAGAAGTGTTAGGGTTAGGGTTTGGGCTAGGGTTAGGGTTAGGGGACGGGGACGGTTTAGGGTCCAGATGAGTGTACGAAAACGGTTTAGGGGGAGCGTACGTGTGAGGGCGCGGGTTAGTGTGAACGTAAGGTATCGGATTAGGGGACGGGTGAGGGGAGGCTTCGGGGAAGGATTAGGGTTAGGGTTCGGGCTAGAGTTAGGGTTAGGGGACGGGAAAGGTTTAGGGTCCAGGTGAGGGTACGACAACGATTTAGGGGGAGCGTACGTGTGAGGGCGTGGGATAGTGTGAGCGTACGGGTTAGGATTAGGGGACGGGTGAAGGGAAGGCTTCGGGGAAGCGTTAGGTTTAGGGTTCGGTGTAGGGTTAGGGTTAGGGGACGGGGACGGTTTAGGGTCCAGGTGAGGGTACGACAACGCTTTAGGGGGAGGGTACGTGTGAGGGCGCGGGTTAGTGTGAGTGTAGGGGTTAGGATTAGGGGACGGGTGAGGGGAAGGCTTCGGGGAAGGGTTAGGGTTAGGGTTCGGGCTAGGGTTAGGGTTAGGGGACGGGGACGGTTTAGGGTCCAGGTGAGTGTACGACAACGGTTTAGGGGGAGCGTACGTGTGAGGGCGCGGGTTAGTGTGAGCGTACGGTCTAGGATTAGGGGACGCGTGAGGGGAAGGCTTCGGTGAAGATTTAGGGTTAGGGTTCGGGCTGGGTTAGGGTTAGGGGACGGGGACGGTTTAGGGTCCAGGTGAAGGTACGACAACGGTTTAGGGGCAGCGTACGTGTGAGCGCGTGGGTTAGTGTGAGCGTACGGGTTAGGATTAGGGGATGGGTGAGAGGAAGGCTTCCGGGAAGGGTTAGGGTTAGGGTTCAGGCTAGGGTTAGGGTTAGGGGACAGGGACGGTTTACGGTCCAGGTGAGGGTACGACAACGGTTGAGGGGGAACGCACGTGTGAGGGCATGGATTAGTGTGAGCGTATGGGTTAGGATTAGGGGACGGGTGAGGGCAAGGCTTCGGGGAAGGGTTAGGGTTAGTGTTCGGGCTAGGGTTAGGGTTAGGGGACGGGAACGGTTTAGGGTCCAGGTGAGGGTACGACAACGGTTTAGGGGTAGCGTACGTGTGAGGGCACGGGTTAGTGTGAGCGTACGGGTTAGGATTAGGGGACGGGTGAGGGGAAGGCTTTGGGGAAGGGTTAGGGTTAGGGTTTGGGCTAGGTTTAGGGTTAGGGGACGGGGACGGTTTAGGTTCCTGGTGAGGGTACGGCAACGCTTTAGGGGGAGCATACGTGTGAGGGTGCGGGTTAGTGTGAGCGTACGGGTTAGGATTACGGGACGGGTGAGGGGAAGGCTTCGGGGAAGGGTTAGGGTTAGTGTTCGTGCTAGGGTTAGGGTTAGGGGACGGGGATGGTTTCGGGTCGAGGTGAGGGTACGACAACGCTTTACGGGGAGCGTACGTGTGAGGGTGCGGGTTAGTGTGAGCGTACGGGTTAGGATTAGGGGACGGGTGAGGGGAAGACTTCTGGGAATAGTTAGGGTTAGGGTTTGGGCTAGGGTTAGGGTTAGGTGACAGGGACGGTTTAGGGTCCAGTTGAGGGTACGACAGCGCTTTAGGGGGAGGGTACGTGTGAGGGCGCGGGTTAGTGTGAGCGTACGGTTTGGGATTAGGTGACGGCTGAGGGGAAGGCTTCGGGGAAGGGTTAGGGTTAGGTTTCGGGCTATGGTTAGGGTTAGGGGACGGGGACGGTTTAGGGTCCAGGTTAGGGTACGAGTATAGTATAGGGGGAGTGTACGTGTGAGGGCGTGGGTTAATGTGAGCGTACGGGTTAGGATTAGCGGACTGGTGAGGGGAAGGCTTCGGGGAAGGTTTAGTGTTAGGGTTCGGGCTAGGGTTAGGGTTAGGGGACGGGGACGGTTTAGGGTCCAGGTGAGGGTACGAGTATGGTTTAGAGGGAGCGTACGTGTGAGGGCGTGGGTTAGTGTGAGCGTACAGGTTAGGATTAGGAGACGGGTGAGGGGAAGGCTTCGGGGAAGTGTTAGGGTTAGGGTTAGGGTTAGGGTTAGGGTTAGGGGACGGGGACGGTTTAGGGTCCAGGTGAGGGTACGTCAACGCTTTAGGGGGAGTGTACGTGTGAGAGCGCGGGTTAGTGTGAGCGTAGGGGTTTGGATTAGGGGACGGGTGAGGGGAAGGCTTCGGTGGAGGGTTAGGGTTAGGGTTCGGGCTAGGGTTAGGGTTAGGGGACGGAGACGGTTTAGGGTCCAGGTGAGGGTACGACAACGGTTTAGGGGGAGCGAATGTGTGAGCGCGCGGGTTAGTGTGAGCGTACGGGTTAGGATTAGGGGACGGGTGAGGGGAAGGCTTCGTGGAAGGGTTCGGGCTAGGGTTAGGGTTAGGGGACGGGGACGGTTTAGGGTCCAGGTGAGGGTACGACAACGGTTTAGGGGGAGCATACGTGTTAGGGCGCGGGTTAGTGTGAGCGTACGGGTTAGAGTTAGGGGACGGGTGAGGGGAAGGCTTAGGGGAAGGGTTAGGGTTAGGGTTTGGGCTAGGGTTAGTGTTAGGGGACGGGGACGGTTTAGGGTCCAGGTGAGGGTACGACAACGGTTTAGGGGGAGCGTACGTGTGAAGGCGCGGGTTAGTGTGAGCGTACAGTTTAGGGTTAGGGGACGGGTGAAGGGAAGGCTTTGGGGAAGGGTTAGGGTTAGGGTTCGGGCTAGGGTTAGGGTTAGGGGACGGGGACGATTTAGGGTCCAGGTGAGTGTACGACAACAGTTTAGGGGGAGCGTACGTGTGAGGGGGCGGGTTAGTGGAGCGTACCGGTTAGGATTAGGGGACGGGTGAGGGGTAGGCTTCGGGGAAGGGTTAGGTTTAGGGTTCGGGTTAGGGTTAGGGTTAGGGGACGGGGACGGTTTAGGGTCCAGGTGAGGGTACGACAATGGTTTAGGGGGAGCGTACGTGTGAGGGCGCGGGTTAGTGTGAGCGTACGGGTTAGGATTAGGGGACGGGTGAGGGGAAGGCTTCGGGGAAGGGTTAGGGTTAGGGTTCGGGCTAGGGTTAGGGTTAGGGGACGGGGACGGTTTAGGGACCAGGTGAGGGTACGACAACGGTTTAGGGGGAGCGTATGTGTGAGGGCGCGGGTTAGTGTGAGCGTACGGGTTAGGGTTAGGGGACGGGTGAGGGGAAGGCTTCGGGGAAAGGTTAGGGTTAGGGTTCGGGCTAGGGTTAGGGTTAGGGGACGGGGACGGTTTAGGGTCCAGGTGAGGGTACGATAACGGTTTAGAGGGAGCGTACGTGTGAGTGCATGGGTTAGTGTGAGCGTACGGGCTAGGATTATGGGACGGGTGACGGGAAGGCTTCGGGGAAGGGTTAGGGTTAGGGTTCGGGCTAGGGTTAGGGTTAGGGGACGGGGACGTTTTAGGGTCCAGGTGAGTGTACGACAACGGTTTATGGGGAGCGTACGTGTGAGGGCATGGGTTAGTGTGAGCATATGGTTTAGGATTAGGGGACGCGTGAGGGGAAGGCTTCGGGGAAGGGTTAGGGTTAGGGTTCGGGCTAGGGGTAGGGTTAGGTTTAGGGGACAGGGACCATTTAGGGTCCAGGTGAGGGTACGATAACGGTTTAGGGTGAGCGTACGTGTGAGGGCCTGGGTTAGTGTGAGCGTACGGGTTAGGATTAGGGGACGGGTGAGGGGAAGGCTTCGGGGAAAGGTTAGGGTTAGAGTTCGGGCTAGGGTTAGGGGACGGGGACAGGGACGGTTTAAGGTCCAGGTGAGTGTACGACAACGGTTTAGGGGGAGCGTACGTGTGAGGGAGCGGGTTAGTGTGAGCGTACGGGTTAGGATTAGGGGACGGGTGAGGGGAAGGCTTCGGGGAAGGTTTAGGGTTAGGGTTCGGGCTAGGGTAAGGGTTAGCGGACAGGGACGGTTTAGGGTCCAGGTAAGTGTCCGAGAATGGTTTAGGGGTAGCGTACGTGTAAGGGCGCAGGTTAGTGTGAGCGTACGGGTTAGGATTAGGGGACGGGTGAGGGGAAGGATTCGTGGAAGTGTTAGGTTTAGAGTTCGGGCTAGGGTTAGGGTTAGGGGACAGGGACGATTTAGGGTCCAGTTGAGGGTACGACAGCGGTTTAGGGGGAGCGTACGTGTGAGGGCGCGGGTTAGTGTGAGCGTACGGGTTAGGATTAGGGAACGGGTGAGGGGAAGGCTTCGGGGAAGTGTTACGTTTCGGGTTCGGTGTAGGGTTAGGGTTAGGGGACGGGGACGGTTTAGGTTCCACGTGAGTGTACAAAAACGGTTTAGGGGGAGCGTACGTGTGAGGGCGCGGGTTAGTGTGAACTTAAGTTTTCGGCTTAGGGGTCGGGTGAGGGGAGGCTTCGGGGAAGGATTAGGGTTAGGGTTCGGGCTAGGGTTAGGGTTAGGGAACGGGAAAGGTTTAGGGTCCAGGTGAGTGTACGACAACGGTTTAGGGGGAGCGTACGTGTGAGGGCGTGGGATAGTGTGAGCGTACGGGTTAGGATTAGGGGACGGGTGAGAGGAAGGCTTCGAGGAACGGTTAGGGTTAGGGTTCGGGCTAGGGTTAGGGTTAGGGGACGGGGACGGTTTAGGGTCCATGTGAGGTTACGAAAAGGGTTTACGGGGAGCGTACGTGTGAGGGCGCGGGTTAGTGTGAGCGTACGGTTTAGGATTAGGGGACGGGTGAGGGGAAGGCTTCGTGGAAGGGTTAGGGTTAGAGTTCGGGCTAGGGTTAGGGTTAGGGGACGGGGACGGTTTAGGATCCAGTTGAGGGAACGACAGCGGTTTAGGGGGAGCGTACGTGTGAGAGCGCGGGTTAGTGTAAGCGTACGGGTTAGGATTAGGGGACGGGTGCAGGGAAGGCTTCGGGGAAGCGTTAGGTTTAGGCTTCGCTGTAGGGTTAGGGTTAGGGGACGGGGACGGTTTAGGGTCCAGGTGAGGGTACGACAACGCTTTAGGGGGAGGGTACGTGTGAGGGCGCAGGTTAGTGTGAGCGTAGGGGTTAGGATTAGGGGACAGGTGAGGGGAAGGCTTCGGGGAAGGGTTAGGGTTAGGGTTCGGGCTAGGGTTAGGGTTAGGGGACGGGGACGGTTTAGGGTCCAGGTGAGGGTACCACAATGGTTTAGTGGTAGCATACGTGTGAGGGCGCGGGTTAGTGTGAGCGTATGGGTTAGGATTAGTGGACGGGTGAGGGGAAGGCTTCGGGGAAGGGTTAGGGTTAGGGTTCGTGCTAGGGTTAGGGTTAGGTGACAGGGACGGTTTAGGGTCCAGTTGAGGGTACGACAGCGCTTTACGGGGAGGGTACGTGTGAGGGCGCGGGTTAGTGTGAGCGTACAGTTTAGGATTAGGGGACGGGTGAGGGGAAGGCTTCGGGGAAGGGTTAGGGTTAGGGTTTGGGCTAGGGTTATGTTTAGGGGACGGGGACCGTTTAGGGTCCAGGTGAGGGTACGACAACGCTTTACGGGAATGGTACGTGTTAGGGCGCGGGTTAGTGTGAGCGTACGGGTTAGGATTAGGGGACGGGTGAGGGGAAGGCTTCGGGGAAGTGTTAGGTTTAGGGTTCGGGCTATGGTTAGTGTTAGGGGACGGGGACGGTTTAGGGTCCAGGTGAGGGTACGAGTATGGTTTAGGGGGAGCGTACGTGTGAGGGCGTGGTTTAGTGTGAGCGTACGGGTTAGGATTAGGGGACGGGTGAGGGGACGGCTTCGGGGAAGGGTTAGGTTTAGGGTTCGTGCTAGGGTTAGGGTTAGGGGACGGGGACGGTTTAGGGTCCAGGTGAGGGTACGAGTATGGTTTAGGGGGAGCGTACGTGTGAGGGCGTGGGTTAGTGTCAGCGTACAGGTTAGGATTAGGGGAAGGCTTCGGGGAAGGGTTAGAGTTAGGGTTCGGGCTAGTGTTAGGGTTAGGGGACGGGGACGGTTTAGGGACCAGTTGAGTGTACGACAAAGGTTTCGGGGGAGCGTGTGTGTGACAGCGTGGGTTAGTGTGAGCGTACGGGTTAGGATTAGGGGACGGGTGAGGGGAAGGCTTCGGGGAAGGGTTAGGGTTAGGGTTTGGGCTAGGGTTAGGGTTAGGGGACGGGGACGGTTTAGGGTCCAGGTGAGGGTACGAAAACGCTTTAGGGGGAGCGTACGTGTGAGGGTGCGGCTTAGTGTGAGCGTAGGGGTTAGGATTAGGGGACGGGTGAGTGGAAGGCTTCGGGGAAGGGTTAGGTTTAGGGTTCAGGCTAGGTTTAGGGTTAGGGGACGGGGACGGTTTAGGGTCCAGGTGAGGGTACGTCAACGCTTTAGGGGGAGCGTACGTGTGAGTGCGCGGGTTAGTGTGAGCGTAGGGGTTAGGATTAGGGGACGGGTGAGGGGAAGGCTTCGGGGGAAGGTTAGGGTTAGGGTTCTGGCTAGGGTTAGGGTTAGGGGACGGGGACTGTTTAGGGTCCAGGTGAGGGTACGACAACGGTTTAGGTGGAGCGAATGTGTGATGGTGCGGGTTAGTGTGAGCGTACGGGTTAGGATTAGGGGAGGGGTGAGGGGAAGGCTTCGTGGAGGGGTTCGGGCTAGGGTTAGGGTTAGGGGACGGGGACGGTTTAGGGTCCAGGTGAGGGTACGACAATGGTTTAGGTGGAGCGTACGTGTGAGGGCGCGGGTTAGTGTGAGCGTATGGGTTAGGATTATGGGACGGGTGAGGGGAAGGCTTCGGGGAAGGGTTAGGGTTAGGGTTTGGGCTAGGGTTAGGGTGAGGGGACGGGGACGGTTTAGGGTCCAGTTGAGGGTACGACAACGGTTTAGGGGGAGTGTACGTGTGAGGGCGCGGGTTAGTGTGAGCGTACGGGTTAGGATTAGGTGACGGGTGAGGGGAAGGCTTCGAGGAAGTGTTAGGGTTAGGGTTCGGGCTAGGGTTAGGGTTAGGGGACGGGGACGGTTTAGGGACCAGGTGAGGGTACGACAACGGTTTAGGGGGAGCGTATGTGTGAGGGCGCGGGTTAGTGTGAGCGTACGGTTTAGGGTTAGGGGACGGGAGAGGGGAATGCTTCGAGGAAGTGTTAGGGTTAGGGTTCGGGCTAAGATTAGGGTTAGGGGACGGGGACGGTTTAGGGTCCAGGTGAGGGTACGACAACGGTTTAGAGGGAGCGTACGTGTGAGGGCATGGGTTAGTGTGAGCGTACGGGCTAGGATTATGGGACGGGTGAGGGGAAGGCTTCGGGGATGGGTTAGGGTTAGGGTTCGGGCTAGGGTTAGTGTTAGGGTACGAGGACGATTTAGGGTCCAGGTGAGGGTAAGACAACAGTTTAGGGGGAGTGTACGTGTGAGGGCGCGGGTTAGTGTGAGCGTACGTGTTAGGATTAGGGGACGGGTGAGGGGAAGGCTTCGGGGAAGGGTTAGGTTTAGGGTTCGGGCTAGGGTTAGCGTTAGGGGACGGGGACGGTTTAAGGTCCAGGTGAGGGTACGACAACGCTTTAGGTGGAGCGTAAATATGAGGGCGCGGGTTAGTGTGAGCGTACGGGTTAGGATTATGGGACGGGTGAGGGGAAGGCTTCGGGGAACGGATAGGGTTAGGGTTACGGCTAGGGTTAGGGTTAGGGGACGGGGATGGTTTAGGGTCCAGGTGAGGGTACGACAACGCTTTAGGGGGAGCGTACGTGTGAGGGTGCGGGTTAGTGTGAGCGTAGGGGTTAGGATTAGGGGACAGGTGAGGGGAATGCTTCGGGGAAGGGTTAGGGTTAGGGTTCGGGCTAGGGTTAGGGTTAGGGGACGGGGACGGTTTAGGGTCCAGGTGAGGGTACGTCAACGCTTTAGGGGGAGCGTATGAGTGAGTGCGCGGGTTAGTGTGAGCGTAGGGGTTAGGATTAGGGGACGGGTGAGGGGAAGGCTTCGGGGGAGGGTTAGGGTTAGGGTTGGGGCTAGGGTTAGGGTTAGGGGACGGGGACTGTTTAGGGTCCAGGTGAGGGTACGACAACGGTTTAGGGGGAGCGAATGTGTGATGGTGCGGGTTAGTGTGAGCGTACAGGTTAGGATTAGGGGACGGGTGAGGGGAAGGCTTCGTGGAGGGGTTCGGGCTAGGGTTAGGGTTAGGGGATGGGGACGGTTTAGGGTCCAGGTGAGGGTACGACAACGGTTTAGGGGGAGCGTACGTGTGAGGGCGCGGGTTAGTGTGAGCGTACAGGTTAGGGTTAGGGGACGGGTGAAGGGAAGGCTTCGGGGAAGGGTTAGGGTTAGGGTTCGGGCTAGGGTTAGGGTTAGGGGACGGGGTCGGTTTAGGGTCCAGGTGAGTGTACGACAACAGTTTAGGGGGAGCGTACGTGTGAGGGGGCGGGTTAGTGTGAGCGTACTGGTTAGGATTAGGGGACGGGTGAGGGGAAGGCTTCGGGGAAGGGTTAGGTTTAGGTTTCGGGCTAGGCTTAGGGTTAGGGGACGGGGACGGTTTAGGGTCCAGGTGAGGGTACGTCAATGGTTTAGGGGGAGCGTACGTGTGAGGGCGTGGGTTAGTGTGAGCGTACGGGTTAGAATTAGGCGACGGGTGAGGGGAAGGCTTCGGGGAAGGGTTAGGGTTAGGGTTCGGGCTAGGGTTAGGGTTAGGGGACGGGGACGGTTTAGGGTCCAGTTGAGGGTACGACAACGGTTTAGGGTGAGTGTACGTGTGACGGCGTGGGTTAGTGTGAGCGTACGGGTTAGGATTAGGGGACGGGTGAGGGGAAGGCTTCGGGGAAGTGTTAGGTTTGGGGTTCGGGCTAGGGTTAGGGTTAGGGGACGGGGACGGTTTAGGGTCCAGGTGAGGGTACGTCAATGGTTTAGGGGGAGCGTACGTGTGAGGGCGCGGGTTAGTGTGAGCGTACGTGTTAGGATTAGGGGCCGGGTGAGGGGAAGGCTTCGGGAAGGGTTAGGGTTAGGGTTCGGGCTAGGGTTAGGGTTAGGGGATGGGGACAGTTTAGGGTCCAGTTGAGGGTACGACAACGGTTTAGGGGGAGTGTACGTGTGAGGGCGCTGGTTAATGTGAGCGTACGGGTTAGGATTAGGTGACGGGTGAGGGGAAGGCTTCGAGGAAGTGTTAGGGTTAGGGTTCGGGCTACGGTTAGGGTTAGGGGACGGGGACGGTTTAGGGACCAGGTGAGGGTACGACAACGGTTTAGGGGGAGCGTATGTGTGAGGGCGCGGGTTAGTGTGAGCGTACGGGTTAGGGTTAGGGGACGGGAGAGGGGAAGGCTTCGGGGAAGGGTTAGGGTTAGGGTTCGGGCTAGGGTTAGGGTTAGGGGACGGGGACGGTTTAGGGTCCAGGTGAGGGTACGACAACGGTTTAGAGGGAGCGTACGTGTGAGGGCATGGGTTAGTGTGAGCGTACGGGCTAGGATTATGGGCCGGGTGAGGGGAAGGCTTCGGGGATGGGTTAGGGTTAGGGTTCGGGCTAGGGTTAGGGTTAGGGTACAGGGACGATTTAGGGTCCAGGTGAGGGTAAGACAACAGTTTAGGGGGAGCGTACGTGTGAGGGCGCGGGTTAGTGTGAGCGTACGTGTTAGGATTAGGGGACGGGTGAGGGGAAGGCTTCGGTTAAGTGTTAGGTTTAGGGTTCGGGCTAGGGTTAGGGTTAGGGGACAGGGACGGTTTAGAGTCCAGGTGAGGGTACGACAACGCTTTAGGGGGAGCGTAAATATGAGGGCGCGGGTTAGTGTGAGCGTACAGTTTAGGATTAGGGGACGGGTGAGGGGAAGGCTTCGGGGAAGGGTTAGGGTTAGGGTTCGGGCTAGGGTTAGGGTTAGGGGACGGGGAGCGTTTTCGCTCCAGGTGAAGGTAGGACAATGGTTTAGAAGGAGTGTACGTGTGAGGGCGCGGGTTAGTGTGAGCGTAAGGGTTAGGATTAGCTGACGGGTGAGGGGAAGGCTTCGAGGAAGTGTTAGGGTTAGGGTTCGGGCTAGGGTTAGGGTTAGGGGACGGGGACGGTTTAGGGACCAGGTGAGGGTACGACAACGGTTTAGGAGGAGCGTATGTATGAGGGCGCGGGTTAGTGTGCGCGTACGGTTTAGGGTTAGGGGACGGGAGAGGGGAATGCTTCGGGGAAGGGTTAGGGTTAGGGTTCGGGCTAGGATTAGGGTTAGGGGACGGGGACGGTTTAGGGTCCAGGTGAGGGTACGACAACGGTTTAGCGGGAGCGTACGTGTGAGGGCATGGGATAGTGTGAGCGTACGAGCTAGGATTATGGGACGGGTGAGGGGAAGGCTTCGTGGATGGGTTAGGGTTAGGGTTCGGGCTAGGGTTAGTGTTAGGGTACGAGGACGATTTAGGGTCCAGGTGAGGGTAAGACAACAGTTTAGGGGGTGCGTACGTGTGAGGGCGCCGGTTAGTGTGAGCGTACGGGTTAGGATTAGGGGACGGGTGAGGGGAAGGCTTCGGGGAAGTGTTAAGTTTGGGGTTCGGGCTAGGGTTAGGGTTAGGGGACGGGGACGGTTTAGGGTCCAGGTGAGGGTACGTCAATGGTTTAGGGGGAGCGTACGTGTGAGGGCGCGGGTTAGTGTGAGCGTACGTGTTAGGATTAGGGGACGTGTGAGGGGAAGGCTTCGGGAAGGGTTAGGGTTAGGGTTCGGGCTAGGGTTAGGGTTAGGGAACGGGGACAGTTTAGGGTCCAGTTGAGGGTACGACAACGGTTTAGGGGGAGTGTACGTGTGAGGGCGCGGGTTAATGTGAGCGTACGGGTTAGGATTAGGTGACGGGTGAGGGGAAGGCTTCGAGGAAGTGTTATGGTTAGGGTTCGGGCTACGGTTAGGGTTAGGGGACGGGGACGGTTTAGGGACCAGGTGAGGGTACGACAACGGTTTAGGGGGAGCGTATGTTTGAGGGCGTGGGTTAGTGTGAGCGTACGGGTTAGGGTTAGGGGACGGGAGAGGGGAAGGCTTCGGGGAAGGGTTAGGGTTAGGGTTCGGGCTAGGGTTAGGGTTAGGGGACGGGGACGGTTTAGGGTCCAGGTGAGGGTACGACAACGGTTTAGAGAGAGCGTACGTGTGAGGGCATGGGTTAGTGTGAGCGTACGGGCTAGGATTATGGGACGGGCGAGGGGAAGGCTTCGGGGATGGGTTAGGGTTAGGGTTCGGGCTAGGGTTAGGGTTAGGGTACAGGGACGATTTAGGGTCCAGGTGAGGGTAAGACAACAGTTTAGGGGGAGCGTACGTGTGAGGGCGCGGGTTAGTGTGAGCGTACGTGTTAGGATTAGGGGACGGGTGAGGGGAAGGCTTCGGTTAAGCGTTAGGTTTAGGGTTCGGGCTAGGGTTAGGGTTAGGGGACAGGGACGGTTTAGGGTCCAGGTGAGGGTACGACAACGCTTTAGGGGGAGCGTAAATATGAGGGCACGGGTTAGTGTGAGCGTACAGTTTAGGATTAGGGGACGGGTGAGGGGAAGGCTTCGGGGAAGGGTTAGGGTTAGGGTTCGGGCTAGGGTTAGGGTTAGGGGACGGGGAGCGTTTTCGCTCCAGGTGAGGGTAGGACAATGGTTTAGAAGGAGTGTACGTGTGAGGGCGCGGGTTAGTGTGAGCGTATGGGTTAGGATTAGGTGACGGGTGAGGGGAAGGCTTCGAGGAAGTGTTAGGGTTAGGGTTCGGGCTAGGGTTAGGGTTAGGGGACGGGGACGGTTTAGGGACCAGGTGAGGGTACGACAACGGTTTAGGGGGAGCGTATGTGTGAGGGCGCGGGTAGGTTTGCGCGTACGGTTTAGGGTTAGGGAACGGGAGAGGGGAATGCTTCGGGGAAGGGTTAGGGTTAGGGTTCGGGCTAGGATTAGGGTTAGGGGACGGGGACGGTTTAGGGTCCAGGTGAGGGTACGACAACGGTTTAGAGGGAGCGTACGTGTGAGGGCATGTTTTAGTGTGAGCGTACGGGCTAGGATTATGGGACGGGTGAGGGGAAGGCTTCGGGGATGGGTTAGGGTTAGGGTTCGGGCTAGGGTTAGTGTTAGGGTACGAGGACGATTTAGGGTCCAGGTGAGGGTAAGACAACAGTTTAGGGGGTGCGTACGTGTGAGGGCGCCGGTTAGTGTGAGCGTACGTGTTAGGATTAGAGGCCGGGTGAGGGGAAGGCTTCGGGGAAGGGTTAGGTTTAGGGTTCGGGCTAGGGTTAGCGTTAGGGGACGGGGACGGTTTAGGGTCCAGGTGAGGGTACGACAACGCTTTAGTGGGAGCGTAAATATGAGGGCGCGGGTTAGTGTGAGCGTACGGGTTAGGATTAGGGGACGGGTGAGGGGAAGGCTTCGGGGAACGGATAGGGTTAGGCTTCCGGCTAGGGTTAGGGTTAGGGGACGGGGATGGTTTAGGGTCCAGGTGAGGGTACGACAACGCTTTAGGGGGAGCGTACGTGTGAGGGTGCGTGTTAGTGTGAGCGTAGGTGTTAGGATTAGGGGACAGGTGAGGGGAAGGCTTCGGGGAAGGGTTAGGGTTAGTGTTCGGGCTAGGGTTAGGGTTAAGGGACGGGGACGGTTTAGGGTCCAGGTGAGGGTACGACAACGGTTTAGGGGGAGCGTATATTTGAGGGCACGGGTTAGTGTGAACGTACGGGTTAGGATTAGGGGACGGGTGAGGGGAAGGCTTCAGGGAAGGTTTAGGGTTAGGGTTCGGGCTAGGCTTATGTTTAGGGGACAGGGATGGTTTAGGGTCCAGTTGATGGTACGAGAGCGGTTTAGGGGGAGCGTACATGTGAGGGCACGGGTTAGTGTGAGCGTATGGTTTAGGATTAGGCGACGGGTGAGGGGAAGGCTTCGGGGAAGGGTTAGGGTTAGGGTTTGGGCTATGTTTAGTTTTAGTAGACGGGGACGGTTTAGGGTCCAGGTGAGGATACGACAACGGTTTATGGGGAGCGTACGTGTGAGGGCGTGGGTTAGTGTGAACATAAAGGTTAGGATTAAGGGACGGCTGAGGGGAAGGCTTCGGGGAAGTGTTAGGGTTAGGGTTTGGGCTAGGGTTAGGGTTAGGGACGGGGACGGTTTAGGGTCCAGATGAGTGTACGAAAACGGTTTAGGGGGAGTGTACGTGTGAGGGCGCGGGTTAGTGTGAACGTAAGGTTTCGGATTAGGGGACGGGTGAGGGGAGGCTTCGGGGAAGGATTAGGGTTAGGGTTCGGGCTAGAGTTAGGGTTAGGGGACGGGAAAGGTTTAGGGTCCAGGTGAGGGTACGACAACGATTTAGGGGGAGCGTACGTGTGAGGGCGTGGGATAGTGTGAGCGTACGGGTTAGGATTACGGGACGGGTGAAGGGAAGGCTTCGGGGAAGCGTTAGGTTTAGGGTTCGGTGTAGGGTTAGGGTTAGGGGACGGGGACGGTTTAGGGTCCAGGTGAGGGTACGACAACGCTTTAGGGGGAGGGTACGTGTGAGGGCGCGGGTTAGTGTGAGTGTAGGGGTTAGGATTAGGGGACGGGTGAGGGGAAGGCTTCGGGGAAGGGTTAGGGTTAGGGTTCGGGCTAGGGTTAGGGTTAGGGGACGGGGACGGTTTAGGGTCCAGGTGAGTGTACGACAACGGTTTAGGGGGAGCGTACGTGTGAGGACGCGGGTTAGTGTGAGCGTACGGTTTAGGATTAGGGGACGCGTGAGGGGAAGGCTTCGGTGAAGATTTAGGGTTAGGGTTCGGGCTGGGTTAGGGTTAGGGGACGGGGACGGTTTAGGGTCCAGGTGAAGGTACGACAACGGTTTAGGGGCAGCGTACGTGTGAGCGCGTGGGTTAGTGTGAGCGTACGGGTTAGGATTAGGGGATGGGTGAGAGGAAGGCTTCCGGGAAGGGTTAGGGTTAGGGTTCAGGCTAGGGTTAGGGTTAGGGGACAGGGACGGTTTACGGTCCAGGTGAGGGTACAACAACGGTTGAGGGGGAACGCACGTGTGAGGGCATGGGTTAGTGTGAGCGTATGGGTTAGGATTAGGGGACGGGTGAGGGCAAGGCTTCGGGGAAGGGTTAGGGTTAGTGTTCGGGCTAGGGTTAGGGTTAGGGGACGGGAACGGTTTAGGGTCCAGGTGAGGGTACGACAACGCTTTACGGGAATGGTACGTGTGAGGGCGCGGGTTAGTGTGAGCGTACGGGTTAGGATTAGGGGACGGGTGAGGGGAAGGCTTCGGGGAAGTGTTAGGTTTAGGGTTCGGGCTATGGTTAGTGTTAGGGGACGGGGACGGTTTAGGGTCCAGGTGAGGGTACGAGTATGGTTTAGGGGGAGCGTACGTGTGAGGGCGTGGTTTAGTGTGAGCGTACGGGTTAGGATTAGGGGACGGGTGAGGGGACGGCTTCGGGGAAGGGTTAGGTTTAGGGTTCGTGCTAGGGTTAGGGTTAGGGGACGGGGACGGTTTAGGGTCCAGGTGAGGGTACGAGTATGGTTTAGGGGGAGCGTACGTGTGAGGGCGTGGGTTAGTGTCAGCGTACAGGTTAGGATTAGGGGAAGGCTTCGGGGAAGGGTTAGAGTTAGGGTTCGGGCTAGTGTTAGGGTTAGGGGACGGGGACGGTTTAGGGACCAGTTGAGTGTACGACAAAGGTTTCGGGGGAGCGTGTGTGTGACAGCGTGGGTTAGTGTGAGCGTACGGGTTAGGATTAGGGGACGGGTGAGGGGAAGGCTTCGGGGAAGGGTTAGGGTTAGGGTTTGGGCTAGGGTTAGGGTTAGGGGACGGGGACGGTTTAGGGTCCAGGTGAGGGTACGAAAACGCTTTAGGGGGAGCGTACGTGTGAGGGTGCGGCTTAGTGTGAGCGTACGTGTTAGGATTAGGGGATGGGTGAGTGGAAGGCTTCGGGGAAGGGTTAGGGTTAGGGTTCAGGTTAGGTTTAGGGTTAGGGGACGGGGACGGTTTAGGGTCCAGGTGAGGGTACGTCAACGCTTTAGGGGGAGCGTACGTGTGAGTGCGCGGGTTAGTGTGAGCGTAGGGGTTAGGATTAGGGGACGGGTGAGGGGAAGGCTTCGGGGGAAGGTTAGGGTTAGGGTTCTGGCTAGGGTTAGGGTTAGGGGACGGGGACTGTTTAGGGTCCAGGTGAGTGTACGACAACGGTTTAGGTGGAGCGAATGTGTGATGGTGCGGGTTAGTGTGAGCGTACGGGTTAGGATTAGGGGAGGGGTGAGGGGAAGGCTTCGTAGAGGGGTTCGGGCTAGGGTTAGGGTTAGGGGACGGGGACGGTTTAGGGTCCAGGTGAGGGTACGACAATGGTTTAGGTGGAGCGTACGTGTGAGGGCGCGGGTTAGTGTGAGCGTATGGGTTAGGATTAGGGGACGGGTGAGGGGAAGGCTTCGGGGAAGGGTTAGGGTTAGGGTTTGGGCTAGGGTTAGGGTGAGGGGACGGGGACGGTTTAGGGTCCAGTTGAGGGTACGACAACGGTTTAGGGGGAGTGTACGTGTGAGGGCGCGGGTTAGTGTGAGCGTACGGGTTAGGATTAGGTGACGGGTGAGGGGAAGGCTTCGAGGAAGTGTTAGGGTTAGGGTTCGGGCTAGGGTTAGGGTTAGGGGACGGGGACGGTTTAGGGACCAGGTGAGGGTACGACAACGGTTTAGGGGGAGCGTATGTGTGAGGGCGCGGGTTAGTGTGAGCGTACGGTTTAGGGTTAGGGGACGGGAGAGGGGAATGCTTCGAGGAAGGGTTAGGGTTAGGGTTCGGGCTAAGATTAGGGTTAGGGGACGGGGACGGTTTAGGGTCCAGGTGAGGGTACGACAACGGTTTAGAGGGAGCGTACGTGTGAGGGCATGGGTTAGTGTGAGCGTACGGGCTAGGATTATGGGACGGGTGAGGGGAAGGCTTCGGGGATGGGTTAGGGTTAGGGTTCGGGCTAGGGTTAGTGTTAGGGTACGAGGACGATTTAGGGTCCAGGTGAGGGTAAGACAACAGTTTAGGGGGAGCGTACGTGTGAGGGCGCGGGTTAGTGTGAGCGTACGTGTTAGGATTAGGGGACGGGTGAGGGGAAGGCTTCGGGGAAGGGTTAGGTTTAGGGTTCGGGCTAGGGTTAGCGTTAGGGGACGGGGACGGTTTAGGGTCCAGGTGAGGGTACGACAACGCTTTAGGGGGAGCGTAAATATGAGGGCGCGGGTTAGTGTGAGCGTACGGGTTAGGATTATGGGACGGGTGAGGGGAAGGCTTCGGGGAACGGATAGGGTTAGGGTTACGGCTAGGGTTAGGGTTAGGGGACGGGGATGGTTTAGGGTTCAGGTGAGGGTACGACAACGCTTTAGGGGGAGCGTAAGTGTGAGGGTGCGGGTTAGTGTGAGCGTAGGGGTTAGGATTAGGGGACAGGTGAGGGGAATGCTTCGGGGAAGGGTTAGGGTTAGGGTTCGGGCTAGGGTTAGGGTTAGGGGACGGGGACGGTTTAGGGTCCAGGTGAGGGTACGTCAACGCTTTAGGGGGAGCGTACGAGTGAGTGCGCGGGTTAGTGTGAGCGTAGGGGTTAGGATTAGGTGACGGGTGAGGGGAAGGCTTCGGGGGAGGGTTAGGGTTAGGGTTCGGGCTAGGGTTAGGGTTAGGGGACGGGGACTGTTTAGGGTCCAGGTGAGGGTACGACAACGGTTTAGGGGGAGCGAATGTGTGATGGTGCGGGTTAGTGTGAGCGTACGGGTTAGGATTAGGGGACGGGTGAGGCGAAGGCTTCGTGGAGGGGTTCGGGCTAGGGTTAGGGTTAGGGGACGGGGACGGTTTAGGGTCCAGGTGAGGGTACGACAACGGTTTAGGGGGAGCGTACGTGTGAGGGCGCGGGTTAGTGTGAGCGTACAGGTTAGGGTTAGGGGACGGGTGAAGGGAAGGCTTCGGGGAAGGGTTAGGGTTAGGGTTCGGGCTAGGGTTAGGGTTAGGGGACGGGGTCGGTTTAGGGTCCAGGTGAGTGTACGACAACAGTTTAGGGGGAGCGTATGTGTGAGGGGGCGGGTTAGTGGAGCGTACTGGTTAGGATTAGGGGACGGGTGAGGGGAAGGCTTCGGGGAAGGGTTAGGTTTAGGTTTCGGGCTAGGCTTAGGGTTAGGGGACGGGGACGGTTTAGGGTCCAGGTGAGGGTACGTCAATGGTTTAGGGGGAGCGTACGTGTGAGGGCGTGGGTTAGTGTGAGCGTACGGGTTAGAATTAGGCGACGGGTGAGGGGAAGGCTTCGGGGAAGGATTAGGGTTAGGGTTCGGGCTAGGGTTAGGGTTAGGGGACGGGGACGGTTTAGGGTCCAGGTGAGGGTACGACAACGGTTTAGGGTGAGTGTACGTGTGAGGGCGTGGTTTAGTGTGAGCGTACGGGTTAGGATTAGGGGACGGGTGAGGGGAAGGCTTCGGGGAAGTGTTAGGTTTGGGGTTCGGGCTAGGGTTAGGGTTAGGGGACGGGGACGGTTTAGGGTCCAGGTGAGGGTACGTCAATGGTTTAGGGGGAGCGTACGTGTGAGGGCGCGGGTTAGTGTGAGCGTACGTGTTAGGATTAGGGGACGGGTGAGGGGAAGGCTTCGGGAAGGGTTAGGGTTAGGGTTCGGGCTAGGGTTAGGGTTAGGGGACGGGGACAGTTTAGGGTCCAGTTGAGGGTACGACAACGGTTTAGGGGGAGTGTACGTGTGAGGGGGCTGGTTAATGTGAGCGTACGGGTTAGGATTAGGTGACGGGTGAGGGGAAGGCTTCGAGGAAGTGTTAGGGTTAGGGTTCGGGCTACGGTTAGGGTTAGGGGACGGGGACGGTTTAGGGACCAGGTGAGGGTACGACAACGGTTTAGGGGGAGCGTATGTGTGAGGGCGCGGGTTAGTGTGAGCGTACGGGTTAGTGTTAGGGGACGGGAGAGTGGAAGGCTTCGGGGAAGGGTTAGGGTTAGGGTTCGGGCTAGGGTTAGGGTTAGGGGACGGGGACGGTTTAGGGTTAGGGTTAGGGTTAGGGTTAGGGTTAGGGTTAGGGTTAGGGTTAGGGTTCGGGCTAGGGTTAGGGTTAGGGGACGGGGACGGTTTAGGGTCCAGGTGAGGGTACGACAACGGTTTAGAGGGAGCGTACGTGTGAGGGCATGGGTTAGTGTGAGCGTACGGGCTAGGATTATGTGACGGGTGAGGGGAAGGCTTCGGGGATGGGTTAGGGTTAGGGTTCGGGCTAGGGTTAGGGTTAGGGTACAGGGACGATTTAGGGTCCAGGTGAGGGTAAGACAACAGTTTAGGGGGAGCGTACGTGTGAGGGCGCGGGTTAGTGTGAGCGTACGTGTTAGGATTAGGGGACGGGTGAGGGGAAGGCTTCGGGGAAGGGTTAGGGTTAGGGTTCGGGCTAGGGTTAGGGTTAGGGGACGGGGAGCGTTTTCGCTCCAGGTGAGGGTAGGACAATGGTTTAGAAGGAGTGTACGTGTGAGGGCGCGGGTTAGTGTGAGCGTACGGGTTAGGATTAGGTGACGGGTGAGGGGAAGGCTTCGAGGAAGTGTTAGGGTTAGGGTTCGGGCTAGGGTTAGGGTTAGGGGACGGGGACGGTTTAGGGACCAGGTGAGGGTACGACAACGGTTTAGGGGGAGCGTATGTGTGAGGGCGCGGGTTAGTTTGCGCGTACGGTTTAGGGTTAGGGAACGGGAGAGGGGAATGCTTCGGGGAAGGGTTAGGGTTAGGGTTCGGGCTAGGATTAGGGTTAGGGGACGGGGACGTTTTAGGGTCCAGGTGAGGGTACGACAACGGTTTAGAGGGAGCGTACGTGTGAGGGCATGTGTTAGTGTGAGCGTACGGGCTAGGATTATGGGACGGGTGAGGGGAAGGCTTCGGGGATGGGTTAGGGTTAGGGTTCGGGCTAGGGTTAGTGTTAGGGTACGAGGACGATTTAGGGTCCAGGTGAGGGTAAGACAACAGTTTAGGGGGTGCGTACGTGTGAGGGCGCCGGTTAGTGTGAGCGTACGTGTTAGGATTAGAGGCCGGGTGAGGGGAAGGCTTCGGGGAAGGGTTAGGTTTAGGGTTCGGGCTAGGGTTAGCGTTAGGGGACGGGGACGGTTTAGGGTCCAGGTGAGGGTACGACAACGCTTTAGGGGGAGCGTAAATATGAGGGCGCGGGTTAGTGTGAGCGTACGGGTTAGGATTAGGGGACGGGTGAGGGGAAGGCTTCGGGGAATGGATAGGGTTAGGGTTTCGGCTAGGGTTAGGGTTAGGGGACGGGGATGGTTTAGGGTCCAGGTGAGGGTACGACAACGCTTTAGGGGGAGCGTACGTGTGAGGGTGCGGGTTAGTGTGAGCGTAGGGGTTAGGATTAGGGGACAGGTGAGGGGAAGGCTTCGGGGAAGGGTTAGGGTTAGGGTTCGGGCTAGGGTTAGGGTTAAGGGACGGGGACGGTTTAGGGTCCAGGTGAGGGTACGACAACGGTTTAGGGGGAGCGTATATTTGAGGGCACGGGTTAGTGTGAACGTACGGGTTAGGATTAGGGGACGGGTGAGGGGAAGGCTTCAGGGAAGGTTTAGGGTTATGGTTCGGGCTAGGCTTATGTTTAGGGGACAGGGATGGTTTAGGGTCCAGTTGATGGTACGAGAGCGGTTTAGGGGGAGCGTACATGTGAGGGCACGGGTTAGTGTGAGCGTATGGTTTAGGATTAGGCGACGGGTGAGGGGAAGGCTTCGGGGAAGGGTTAGGGTTAGGGTTTGGGCTATGTTTAGTTTTAGTAGACGTGGACGGTTTAGGGTCCAGGTGAGGATACGACAACGGTTTATGGGGAGCGTACGTGTGAGGGCGTGGGTTAGTGTGAACATAAAGGTTAGGATTAAGGGACGGCTGAGGGGAAGGCTTTGGGGAAGTGTTAGGGTTAGGGTTTGGGCTAGGGTTAGGGTTAGGGGACGGGGACGGTTTAGGGTCCAGATGAGTGTACGAAAACGGTTTAGGGGGAGCGTACGTGTGAGGGCGCGGGTTAGTGTGAACGTAAGGTTTCGGATTAGGGGACGGGTGAAGGGAAGGCTTCGGGGAAGCGTTAGGTTTAGGGTTCGGTGTAGGGTTAGGGTTAGGGGACGGGGACGGTTTAGGGTCCAGGTGAGGGTACGACAACGCTTTAGGGGGAGGGTACGTGTGAGGGCGCGGGTTAGTGTGAGTGTAGGGGTTAGGATTAGGGGACGGGTGAGGGGAAGGCTTTGGGGAAGAGTTAGGGTTAGGGTTCGGGCTAGGGTTAGGGTTAGGGGACGGGGACGGTTTAGGGTCCAGGTGAGTGTACGACAACGGTTTAGGGGGAGCGTACGTGTGAGGGCACGGGTTAGTGTGAGCGTACGGTTTAGGATTAGGGGACGCGTGAGGGGAAGGCTTCGGTGAAGATTTAGGGTTAGGGTTCGGGCTGGGTTAGGGTTAGGGGACGGGGACGGTTTAGGGTCCAGGTGAAGGTACGACAACGGTTTAGGGGCAGCGTACGTGTGAGCGCGTGGGTTAGTGTGAGCGTACGGGTTAGGATTAGGGGATGGGTGAGAGGAAGGCTTCCGGGAAGGGTTAGGGTTAGGGTTCAGGCTAGGGTTAGGGTTAGGGTACAGGGACGGTTTACGGTCCAGGTGAGGGTACGACAACGGTTGAGGGGGAACGCACGGGTGAGGGCATGGGTTAGTGTGAGCGTATGGGTTAGGATTAGGGGACGGGTGAGGGCAAGGCTTCGGGGAAGGGTTAGGGTTAGTGTTCGGGCTAGGGTTAGGGTTAGGGGATGGGAACGGTTTAGGGTCCAGGTGAGGGTACGACAACGTTTTAGGGGTAGCGTACGTGTGAGGGCACGGGTTAGTGTGAGCGTACGGGTTAGGATTAGGGGACGGGTGAGGGGAAGGCTTTGGGGAAGGGTTAGGGTTAGGGTTTGGGCTAGGTTTAGGGTTAGGGGATGGGGACGGTTTAGGTTCCTGGTGAGGGTACGGCAACGCTTTAGGGGGAGCATACGTGTGAGGGTGCGGGTTAGTGTGAGCGTACGGGTTAGTATTACGGGACGGGTGAGGGGAAGGCTTCGGGGAAGGGTTAGGGTTAGTGTTCGTGCTAGGGTTAGGGTTAGGGAACGGGGATGGTTTAGGGTCGAGGTGAGGGTACGACAACGCTTTACGGGGAGTGTACGTGTGAGGGTGCGGGTTAGTGTGAGCGTACGGGTTAGGATTAGGGGACGGGTGAGGGGAAGACTTCTGGGAATAGTTAGGGTTAGGGTTTGGGCTAGGGTTAGGGTTAGGTGACAGGGACGGTTTAGGGTCCAGTTGAGGGTACGACAGCGCTTTAGGGGGAGGGTACGTGTGAGGGCGCGGGTTAGTGTGAGCGTACGGTTTGGGATTAGGTGACGGCTGAGGGGAAGGCTTCGGGGAAGGGTTAGGGTTAGGTTTCGGGCTATGGTTAGGGTTAGGGGACGGGGACGGTTTAGGGTCCAGGTTAGGGTACGAGTATAGTATAGGGAGAGTGTACGTGTGAGGGCGTGGGTTAATGTGAGCGTGCGGGTTAGGATTAGCGGACTGGTGAGGGGAAGGCTTCGGGGAAGGTTTAGTGTTAGGGTTCGGGCTAGGGTTAGGGTTAGGGGACGGGGACGGTTTAGGGTCCAGGTGAGAGTACGAGTATGGTTTAGGGGGAGCGTACGTGTGAGGGCGTGGGTTAGTGTGAGCGTACAGGTTAGGATTAGGAGACGGGTGAGGGGAAGGCTTCGGGGAAGTGTTAGGGTTAGGGTTCGGGCTAGGGTTAGGGTTAGGGGACGGGGACCGTTTTGGCTCCACGTGAGGGTACGACAGTGGTTTAGGGGGAGTGTACATGTGAGGTCGTGGGTTAGTGTGAGCGTACGGGTTAGGATTAGGGGACGGGTGAGGGGAAGGCTTCGGGGAAGGGTTAGGGTTAGTGTTTGGGCTAGGGTTAGGGTTAGGGGACTGGGACGGTTTAGGGTCCAGGTGAGGGTACGAAAACGCTTTAGGGGGAGCGTACGTGTGAGGGTGCGGGTTAGTGTGAGCGTACGTGTTAGGATTAGGGGACCGGTGAGTGGAAGGCTTCGGGGAAGGGTTAGGGTTAGTGTTCAGGCTAGGGTTAGGGTTAGGGGACGGGGACGGTTTAGGGTCCAGGTGAGGGTACGTCAACGCTTTAGGGGGAGTGTACGTGTGAGAGCGCGGGTTAGTGTGAGCGTAGGGGTTTGGATTAGGGGACGGGTGAGGGGAAGGCTTTGGTGGAGGGTTAGGGTTAGGGTTCGGGCTAGGGTTAGGGTTAGGGGACGGAGACGGTTTAGGGTCCAGGTGAGGGTACGACAACGGTTTAGGGGGAGCGAATGTGTGAGCGCGCGGGTTAGTGTGAGCGTACGGGTTAGGATTAGGGGACGGGTGAGGGGAAGGCTTCGTGGAAGGGTTCGGGCTAGGGTTAGGGTTAGGGGACGGGGACGGTTTAGGGTCCAGGTGAGGGTACGACAACGGTTTAGGGGGAGCATACGTGTTAGGGCGCGGGTTAGTGTGAGCGTACGGGTTAGTGTTAGGGGACGGGTGAGGGGAAGGCTTAGGGGAAGGGTTAGGGTTAGGGTTTGGGCTAGGGTTAGTGTTAGGGGACGGGGACGGTTTAGGGTCCAGGTGAGGGTACGACAACGGTTTAGGGGGAGCGTACGTGTGAAGGCGCGGGTTAGTGTGAGCGTACAGTTTAGGGTTAGGGGACGGGTGAAGGGAAGGCTTCGGGGAAGGGTTAGGGTTAGGATTCGGGCTAGGGTTAGGGTTAGGGGACGGGGACGATTTAGGGTCCAGGTGAGTGTACGACAACAGTTTAGGGGGAGCGTACGTGTGAGGGGGCGGGTTAGTGGAGCGTACCGGTTAGGATTAGGGGACGGGTGAGGGGAAGGCTTCGGGGAAGGGTTAGGTTTAGGGTTCGGGCTAGGGTTAGGGTTAGGGGACGGGGACGGTTTAGGGTCCAGGTGAGGGTACGACAATGGTTTAGGGGGAGCGTATGTGTGAGGGCGCGGGTTAGTGTGAGCGTACGGGTTAGGATTAGGGGACGGGTGAGGGGAAGGCTTCGGGGAAGGGTTAGGGTTAGGGTTCGGGCTAGGGTTAGGGTTAGGGGACGGGGACGGTTTAGGGACCAGGTGAGGGTACGACAACGGTTTAGGGGGAGCGTATGTGTGAGGGCGCGGGTTAGTGTGAGCGTACGGGTTAGGGTTAGGGGACGGGTGAGGGGAAGGCTTCGGGGAAAGGTTAGGGTTAGGGTTCGGGCTAGGGTTAGGGTTAGGGGACGGGGACGGTTTAGGGTCCAGGTGAGGGTACGATAACGGTTTAGAGGGAGCGTACGTGTGAGGGCATGGGTTAGTGTGAGCGTACGGGCTAGGATTATGGGACGGGTGACCGGAAGGCTTCGGGGAAGGGTTAGGGTTAGGGTTCGGGCTAGGGTTAGGGTTAGGGGACGGTGACGGTTTAGGGTCCAGGTGAGGGTACGACAATGGTTTAG
This sequence comes from Leucopleurus acutus, assembly GCF_964270905.1. Classification (NCBI taxonomy): domain Eukaryota; kingdom Metazoa; phylum Chordata; class Mammalia; order Artiodactyla; family Delphinidae; genus Leucopleurus; species Leucopleurus acutus. Next base: position 407,580 of record NW_028139099.1, on the reverse strand, counting down.
GGGGAGCGTACGTGTGAGGGCGCGGGTTAGTGTGAGCGTACGGGTTAGGATTAGGGGACGGGTGAGGGGAAGACTTCGGGGAAGGGTTAGGGTTAGGGTTCGGGCTAGGGTTAGGGTTAGGGGACGGGGACCGTTTTCGCTCCAGGTGAGGGTACGACAATGGTTTAGAAGGAGTGTACGTGTGAGGGCGCGGGTTACTGTGAGCGTACGGGTTAGGATTAGGGGACGGGTGAGGGGAAGGCTTCGGGGAAGGGTTAGGTTTAGGGTTCGGGTTAGGGTTAGGGTTAGCGGACCGGGACGGTTTAGGGTACAGTTGAGGGTACGACAACGGTTTAGGGGGAGTGTACGTGTGAGGGCGCGGGTTAGTGTGAGCGTACGGGTTAGGATTAGAAGACGGATGAAGGAAGGCTTCGAGGAAGTGTTAGGGTTAGGGTTCGGGCTAGGGTTAGGGTTAGGGGACGGGGACGGTTTAGGGACCAGGTGAGGGTACGACAACGGTTTAGGGGGAGCGTATGTATGAGGGCGTGGGTTAGTGTGAGCGTACGGGTTAGGATTAGGGGACGGGTGAGGTGAAGGCTTCTGGGAAGGGTTAGGGTTAGGGTTCGGGCTAGGGTTAGGGTTAGGTGACAGGGACGGTTTAGGGTCCAGTTGAGGGTACGACAGCGCTTTAGGGGGAGGGTACGTGTGAGGGCGCGGGTTAGTGTGAGCGTACGGTTTAGGATTAGGGGACGGGTGAGGGGAAGGCTTCGGGGAAGTTTTAGGGTTAGGGTTCGGTCTAGGGTTAGGGTTAGGGGACGGGGACCGTTTAGGGTCCAGGTGAGGGTACGACAACGCTTTACCGGAATGGTACGTGTGAGGGCGCGGGTTAGTGTGAGCGTACGGGTTAGGATTAGGGGACGGGTGAGGGGAAGGCTTCGGGGAAGGGTTAGGGTTAGGGTTCGGGCTATGGTTAGGGTTAGGGGACGGGGACGGTTTAGGGTCCAGGTGAGGGTACGAGTATGGTTTAGGGGGAGCGTACGTGTGAGGGCGTGGGTTAGTGTGAGCGTACGGGTTAGGATTAGGGGACGGGTGAGGGGAAGGCTTCGGGGAAGGGTTAGGTTTAGGGTTCGGGCTAGGGTTAGGGTTAGGGGACAGGGACGGTTTAGGGTCCAGGTGAGGGTACAACAAAGCTTTAGGGGGAGCGTACGTGTGAGGGCACGGGTTAGTGTGAGCGTATGGGTTAGGATAGGGGACGGGTGAGGGGAAGGATTCGGGGAAGGGTTAGGGTTAGGTTTCGTGCTAGGGTTAGGGTTAGGAGACGGGGACGGTTTAGGGTCCAGGTGAGGGTACGACAATGGTTTAGGGGGAGCGAACGTGTGAGGGCGCGGTTTAGTGTGTTGGTACGGGTTAGGATTATGTGACGTGTGACGGGAAGGCTTCGTGGAAGTGTTAGGGTTAGGGTTCGGGCTAGGGTTAGGGTTAGGGGAAGGGGACGGTTTAGGGTCCAGGTGAGGGTACGACAACGCTTTAGGGGGAGCGTACGTGTGAGGGCGCAGGTTAGTGTGAGCGTACGGGTTAGTATTAGCGGATGGGTGAGGAGAAGGCTTCGGGGAGGGTTAGGGCTAGGATTCGGGCTAGGGTTAGGTTTAGGGGATGGGGACGGTTTAGGGTCCAGGTGAGGGTACCACCACGGTTTAGGGGGACCGTACATGTGAGGGCGCGGGTTATAGTGATCGTACGGGTTAGGATTAGGGGACGGGTGAGGGGAAGGTTTCAGGTTATGTTTAGGGTTAGGGTTCGGGCTAGGGTTAGGGTTAGGGGACGGGGTCGGTTTAGGGTCCAGGTGAAGGTACAACAACTGTTTAGGGGTAGCGTATATGTGAGGGCGCGGGTTAGTGTGAGCGTACGGGTAAGGATTAGGGGACGGGTGAGGGGAAGGCTTCGGGGAAGGTTTAGGGTTAGGGTTCGGGCTAGGGTTAGGGTTAGGGGACGGGGATGGTTTAGAGTCGAGGTGAGGGTACGACAACGCTTTAGGGGGAGCGTACGTGTGAGGGCGTGGGTTAGTGTGAGCGTACGGGTTAGGATTAGGGGACCGGTGAGGGGAAGGCTTTGGGAAAGTGTTAGGGTTAGGGTTCGGGCTAGGGTTAGGGTTAGGGGACGGGCTCGGTTTAGGGTTCAGGTGAAGGTATGACAACGGTTGAGGGGGAGTGTACGTGTGAGGGCGCAGGTTAGTGTGAGCGTACGGGTTAGGATTAGGTGATGGGTGAGGGGAAGGCTTAGCGGAAGGGTTAGCGTTTGGTTTCGGGCTAAGGTTAGGTTTAGAGGATGGGGACGGTTTAGGGTCCAGGTGAGGGTACGACAACGGTTTAGGGGGAGCATACGTGTGAGGGTGCGGGTTAGTGTGAGCATACGGGTTAGGATTAGGGGACGTGTGAGGGGAAGGCTTCGGGGAATGGTTAGGGTTAGGGTTCAGGCTAGGGTTAGGGTTAGGGGATGGGGACGTTTTAGGGTTCAGGTGAGTGTACGACAACGGTTTAGGGGGAGCGTACGTGTGAGGGCGCGGGTTAGTGTGAGCGTACGGGTTAGGATTAGGGGACGGGTGAGAGGAAGGCTTCGGGAAGAGTTAGGGTTAGGGTTCGGGCTAGGGTTAGGGTTAGGGGACGGGGACGGTTTAGGGTCCAGGAGAGCGTACGACAACGGTTTAGGGGGAGCGTACGTGTGAGGGCGCGATTAGTGTGAGCGTACGGGTTAGGATTAGGGGACAGGAAGGGGAAGGCTTCGGGGAAGGGTTAGGGTTAGGGTTCGGGCTAGGTTTAGGGTTAGGGGAAGGGGACGGTTTAGGGTCCAGGTGAGGGTACAACAACGGTTTATGGGGAGCGTACGTGTGAGGGCGCGTGTTAGTGTGAGCGTACGGGTTAGGATTAGGGAATGGGTGAGGAGAAGGCTTCGGGGAAGGGTTAGGGCTAGGTTTCGGGCTAGGGTTATGTTTAGGGGATGGAGACGGTTTAGGGTCCAGGTGAGGGTACGACGATGGTTTAGGGGGAGCGTACGTGTGAGGGCGCGGGTTAGTGTGAGCGTACGGGTTAGGATTAGGGGACGGGTGAGGGGAAGGCTTCGGGGAAGTGTTAGTGTTAGAGTTCAGGCTAGGGTTAGGGTTAGGTGACGGGGACGGTTTAGGGTCCATGTGAGGGTACGTCAGCGGTTAAGGGGGAGTGTACGTGTGAGGGCGTGGTTTAGTGTGAGCGAACGGGTTAGGATTAGGGGACGGGTGAGGGGAAGGCTTCGGGGACAGTTTAGGGATAGGGTTCTGGTTAGGGTTCGGTTTAGGGGACGGGGACGGTTTAGGGTCCAGGTGAGGGTACGACAACGGTTTAGGGGGAGCGTACGTGTGAGGGCGTGGTTTAGTGTGAGCGTACGTGTAAGGATTAGGGGACGGGTGAGGGGAAGGCTTTGGGGAAGGGTTAGGGTTAGGGTTCGGGCTAGGGTTAGGGTTAGGGGACGGGGACCGTTTAGGGTCCACGTGAGGGTACGACAACGGTTTAGGGGGAGCGTACGTGTGAGGGCGCAGGTTAGTGTGAGCGTACGGGTTAGGATTAGGGGACGGGTGAGGGGAAGGCTTCGGGGAAGGTTAAGGGTTAGGGTTCGGGCTAGGGTTAGGGTTAGGGGATGGGGACGGTTTAGAGTCCAGGTAACGGTACGACAGAGTTTTAGGGGGAGCGTACGTGTGTGGGCGCGGGTTAGTGTGAGCGTACGGGTTAGGATTAGGGGACGGGTGAGGGGAAGGCTTCCGGGAAGGGTTAGGGTTAGGTTTCGCGTTAGGGTTAGGGTTAGGGGACGGGGACGGTTTAGGGTTCAGGTGAGGGTATGACAACGGTTTAGGGGGAGCGTACGTGTGAGGGCGCAGGTTAGTGTGAGCGTATGTGTTAGGATTAGGGCACGGGTGAGGGGAAGGCTTCGGGGAAGGGTTAGGGTTAGGGTTCGGGCTAGGGTTAGGGTTAGGGGACGGGCACGTTTTAGTGTCCAGGTGAGGGTACGACAACGGTTTAGGGGGAGCGTACGTGTGAAGGCGCGGGTTAGTGTGAGCGTACGGGTTAGGATTTGGGAACGGGTGAGAGGAAGGCTTCGGGGAAGGGTTAGGGTTAGGGTTCGGGCTAGGATTTGGGTTAGGGGACGGGGACGGTTTATGGTCCAGGTGAAGGTACGACAACGGTTTAGGGGGAGCGTACGTGTGAGGGCGTCGGTTAGTGTGAGCGTACGGGTTAGGATTAGGGGACGGGTGAGTGGAAGGCTTCGGGGAAGGGTTAGGGTTAGGGTTCGGGCTAGGGTTAGGGTTAGGTGACGGGGACGGTTTAGGGTCCAGGTGATGGTACGACAGTGGTTTAGGGGGAGCGTACGTGTGAGGGGCGGGTTAGTGTGAGTGTACGGGTTAGGATTATGGGACGGGTGAGGGGAAGGCTTCGGGGAAGGGTTAGGGATAGGGTTCGGGCTAGGGTTAGGGTTAGGGGATGGGGACGGTTTAGGGTCCAGGTGAGGGTACAACAACGGTTTAGGGGGAGCGTACGTTTGAGGGCGCGGGTTAGTGTGAGCATACGGTTTAGGATTAGGGGACGGGTGAGGGGAAGGCTTCGGGGAAGGGTTAGGGTAGGGTTCGGGCTAGGGTTAGGGTTAGGGGATGGGGACGGTTTAGGGTCCAGGAGAGGGTACGACAACGGTTCAGGGGGAGCGTACGTGTGAGGGCGCGGGTTAGTGTGAGCGTACGGGTTAGGATTAGGGGACGGGTGAGGGGAAGGCTTCGGGGAAGGGTTAGGGTTAGGGTTATTCTTCTTACTGATGTGAAATTAGAGTGACATGTGCCCATTGAAACCGCCACAGCTAGTTTCTCACTGGTTCCCCCTATTCCCATTCATCCTCCGCACTAACTGCAGACTGTGCGATACTAGAACTTAAAGGCATTGACTCTCCATGTGGGGATATTTTTAGTAAAGCGGCTGGAATGTCGATCCGGAGCCCCAGGAGAGGAAAAATGAGGTGCGTTTTAGAAACCTTTCCCGATCATATGGTATACCAGTCGCTGGGTTTCCCAAGCATGGTTTAGCTGTAGGAAGATTCCCTTCAACCTGGAGTGTTGGGACCCTGGAATGAGTAGCATGAAGTATTGCATGAAACTTTTGGCAGTTGCTCACCAAAGCTCACCAATCCTCTCAGCCCCAAGTGTCCAGCCTTATGTCTTATCCAGCTGTGGGTTTATATGTGGTCAATCCAGGTTGCATCACAGCCCCTGAGCGAATTTTGTAAGAATTTTTTCTCTCTTTCATTGTTTCTGCGTTTTGTTTTTAAAATTTATTTCTATAATGGGGTTTAGCTCATTTTCACTGCTGTGTTTGTGCCGCTCTGCACACACTTGATTCCCTTATGGAGATATATCAATACATGGGTTTTAAGATTCTTATTACTCAGATATATTTCTCTGCGGTGTATAGGGTGTGTTGAGGCCAGTTCATTGAGCAAGGTGTAGATCTTGTCTAATATCTATTTGGTTTATTGAACGGTATCTGTGCTAATTTCAAACTCTGGTTTTATGCATCACCCCACCTCTCCTTTCCCCTTAAGCTGAAATAAGTGTGTTTTCTAAATGTGAGACACTGTTCTGTTCTGTAATTCATTTCTTGTGCAGCCATATTTACCCTCCCTCTATAAGTGATATCTTATGATATGTTTCTTTTTCTGTTTGACTTATTTCAAGTAGTATTATCGGACCTAAATCCACTCTTTATCCTTCTACTAGCCTTATTACATTGATATCATGGTGAAGAGATATTCCATTGTACATAAGTACCACATCTTCTTTATCCATTGTTCTCTTTCCTGGGATATTTAAGGTGTACTGAAGTTGAGGTTCTTGTAAACAGAGTAGCCCTAAACTGTGGTGTGCTTGTGTCTTGTTGATTTTTAGACTTCCCTAGATATACTCCCATGATTGGAAGTGTCCTATGCTCTGTAGCTCTGTTTTTTAGATGATTTAGGAACCACCATACACTTCTCCAGAAGGGCTCTCGGCACTTCACACACTGCCCATCAGCGTATAAAGGCTCCCTGTTCTCCATGGCCTGTCCTGCATTTCTGGTTTTTACAATTTTTTAGGATGGCCCTTTTGACCAGTGGGAAATGAGACTTCTTTGTTGTGCACATTTGCATTGCTTGCTTGCTTCGTTGCCCATAAAGTGCGTATGCGTTTTTTCCTGGATATAATCAGGAAAAAACGCATACGCCCTTTTGGGCCAACTGCATCATTGTCGAAAATCTGCCGCTTTTCATGTGCTTTAAAGATGAGTCCAATCTATCTCTTGAAATCTGTTTCTTGCAATTCTGTCTTGCATTCAGATCCTCTTCTTTGCCTTACCTCAACATATTTTTGGACGTTAGTTTTCATTTATAACTCTGCAGGTTTGTGAATTGCAGTGACCCTGAGCTCCATTTTTTAAGTTGCTCTTTTGTGAGCTGGCCTCAAACCCGCAGGATTGCTTCAGGCCCTATTTTGGCTCCGGCGAGGCGGGCTGAGCCTTTTTGCAATTCTTATTCTTAATGGGAAATTAGAGTGATATGTGCCCGTCCGAACCCCTACAACTATTCTCTCATTGGTTCCCCCTCTTCCCGTTCATCCTCCTCACAATTTGCAAAATGTGTGAAACAGAAGTTGAAATGTGCTGATTCTCCAAGTGGGGAGATTCTAAGTAACGTGGCTGGAATGGTGAACAGGAGCACCAGGAGAGGATAAATGAGCTGCATTTTAGACACATCTCCCGATCACATGGTGTACAGTCCTCTGGGTTTTCCATGCATGTTTTAGCTGTAGGAAGATCCCTTGAACCTGCAGATTTGGGACCCATTGAATGGGTACCAGGTAGTATTACTTTAAAGGGTGTGCATTTCCTCACCCAACCTCACATTTCTCTTAGTGCAAACAGTTTCCAGCCTTATGTCTCATCCTGCTGTGGGTCTAGATGTGTTCAATCCATGTTGCATCACCGGCCCTGAGGAAAAGTTGTAAGAGGTTTTCTCTGTCTCTCTGTCGTTTATTTTTTTCAATTTATTACTATATTGGTTACAGCTGATTTTCAAAGCTCTGTTTCTTGCTGCTGTACATCCACTTGATTCACGTACAGAGAGACATCAGTAAATTCTTTTTCAGATTCTTACCAGTCGTATATATTCTTTTCCGGTGACTTGAGTGTGCTGAGTGCAGTTCTTTTAGCTACCGTGTAGGCCTTGTTGATTATCAGTTTGGTATTTGGAATGGTATCTTTGCTAATTTCAACCTCCTGGATGATGCCTCACCCCTCCCCACCTTTCCCGTTTAGCAGCCTTATGCGTGTTTTCTACATATTTGACTATGTTTTTTTTTGTAATTTATTTCATGTGTAGCCATTTTGGATTCCACCTTTAAGTGATATCTTATGATATGTGTCTTTTTCTTTTTGAATTATGTCACTTAGAATGATCATACGTAACTCCTCCAGAGTTGTTACAACTGGCCATATTTCATTGATTTCCAGGCTGAATAATATTCCACTCTACCTAAGTACCACATCTCTATCCATTTTTTCTCTCCAGAGACATTTAAGTTATATCCTAGTCGAGGATCTTTTAAACAGAGAGGGGGTAAACATTGGGGTGCCTGTGTCCTCTCGATTTTTGTTTTTCCCAAGATATACGCCCATGAGTGCAAGTGCCCTATGCTCTGTAGCTCATTTTTTAGATGCTTTAGTAAACACAATACACTTCTCCAGAATGGCCGTTGGCAATATACATTTCCACTATAAGTCTCACAGGGCTCCCTCTTCTCCTTGCCCTGTCCTGCATTTTTGTTGTTTACGCTTTATGAGGATGGCTCTTCTGACTGATGCGAAGTGATATCTCTTGTAGTATTGACTTCCAGTGCCCACCTGTTTGGTTGGCTAAAAAAGTGTATGCCCTTTTCTTGAATATATACAGAAAAAAACGCATACACCCTTTTTGGCCAACTGCAATGTTGGCAATGTTCAGCTCCTTTTCTTGTGCTTAATGGCGAGTCCTTTCTACCTCCTCAAATCCCTTTCCTGCCATTCTCCCTTGCTTACAAGTCCTTTTCTCTGACTTTCCTCAAGACATTTTTCAGTGATGGATATTTTCAACTCTGCAGTTTCGTGAATTTTACTGTCCCTGAGTTCCATTGTTCAACTTGTGTTTATGGGAACTGGCCACAAAGCAGCGGGATTTCCTCAAGCCCTATACTGTTTCCATGGGCAACCCTAGCCTTTGGTCAATTCGTCTTCCTGATTGGAAATTAGAGTGACATGTGCCTGTCTGAACACCTAGGACTTGTCTCTCATTGTTCCTCATCCTTCCGCTTCATCCTCTGGACAAATTCCAAACTGTACGCAACAGGATGTTGACAGTGCTGCCATCTCCAAGTGGGGAGACTGTTAGTAAAGACGCTGGATGGGTGAACCCGAGCACCAGGAGATGAGGAGATGAGATGCCTTTTCCAAACTCTTCCCGATCAGACGGTATACCATCCTCTGGGTGTGACAGACATGTTTTAGCAGTAGGAAGAGTCCCATTCATGTAAGGAGAACACCAGGGCTTTTTCAAAATCAGTGTCTCCCCGAAACCCAAACTGGGGAATTTTTTAAGCTACGGCTACACATATGTTCATTAAGGGCCTTGGGAAGTAGGCAGAGTCCAAACTTTAGATGATTGAAGTCTTCAGGGTCAGAAGCACTCACCACCAGCTTCCCTTAGGTTACACTTTAACTGTCATTGATAGATGATGTCAATAAAAATATCTATTCTTTTTCAGATTATTTCCCCTTATAGGTTATTGCAAAATGTTGAGTGTAGTTCCCTGTGCTATACAGTAGTTCCTTGTTGATGATCTATTTTATACATAGCAGTGTGTATGTGTTAATCCCAAACTGTTAATTTATCCCTCCTCCCACCTTTCCCCTTTGGTAATAATAAATTATAAGATTTTATACTTCTCAGAAACGGGGGAGCTGAAAGAGAGGTATCATTTTCAATGGAAAAGCATTTAAAACAAGATTGAAGCTTTAACCAAGATTATTAGATGTACATCCTTGGAAAGAAATCACTTCGTTTCTCTAATATTGACCTGACAAATAAGACAAACCTTTTCACTGAACTTGCTTATAATAAAGTGATGGAAATAGCCAATGGAAGCGTTAGAAACATCTTATTTTACCCGAGCCTTATACACTGTTCTATGTTAACTACAGTTTGGCTCACACATCTGTTCATTGAGGTTACAATAGTCTCAATTTCTGTTACTGATCCTCCAGAGTGGACCCCAACAAGTGTCCCCCTGCGCAGTGTCATTGGGGCCAACAGATCGAGACTGAGTTTGGTTCACAAGCAAAGGAAACTTTATATTTTGATCAGAGAATGGAGAGGTGAGAGCATGCACTACCCCGTGGGCTGTGGGCTGGGCTGCTGTGTAGAGATCCTGTCAGAGTCAGTGGGAGGGAGGGGGCGGAGCTCTCGAGGTCCGGGTTGGCTGCAGCTCAGGCTCTATATCGCGGAGTCTGCACTGGGCCCCAGGAGCTGAGGTGTCGACCCAGCCATTCTGCACTAGGAAATCTGGTCTGAAGTGCCGGGTGTGGAACCTCTGCATGCGGGACCCTAGGAGCACATGAAATTAGACAAAGCACAAAGGATAAAAAAGGTTAGACTTGACTTTATTGCCCAGATTCTATTTTTATCTCCCAGGGATTTTTAATGGGCTTTGCTGGGGACAAACCCCTCCTCTGCCTTTTGTCCCGTTCCTCATTCTTGGAGTGCTGAGGGTGCAGACCCTTCTTCTGTAACTGCTGAGTGCTGAGTTGGGAGCCCTCATACCAAGGGGCGAGGGTCAGAGCTTCTCCCCAGCAGCCTCCAGGTGACGTTGATTGTCCCCAGGCCCCCTACCTCCCTGCTCGTCCACCTGAGCACCAGCATTGGAAGCGTTATAGATTCTAATGACCTTTAAGGGTCCAGGAAAGAGATGTGCAGAGACGCTGTGGGGGCCGGTTTCACCCCGCCCCACATTTGTTCGGCCACCTTAGGCTGACCGTTTCTGCCAGCCTAGATGCTCTGACCAGTAGTCTGCGCTTTCTTCAATTAGGCCCCTGAATTAACGTACAAACAGCACCAGGTGTCAGAGCCCTGCCCGCTCAACTCCCAGACAGTCCAGGGTCAGTGGTGATCAAGGACCATGATGGCCACTGAGTCAACAGCCTTTTGAAGTAAACAGGAGTCCAGCCAGTCTTATTGGCCACCATCATCACGGTGTCTGTAGGCTTTTCTATGGTGACAGTGTGATATACGGTTCCCCCGCCAAGATTACTAGCTCCCCTCTGGGTGCAGTAAGTCCTGCAAGCAGTAGTCTACTCTTTTGGGACACACTCTTGTTGTTTTATGAGAGAAACTCCAGGTCAAGTGATGTTCACACGAGTCGTCATGGTGCCCTGTTGCCCCCGGTTATCTCTCTGGATGTTGGAGTTGGAGGACCTCCTCACTCGAGGTTGGTGTGTCCACGGAGCAAACCCTGCAACTTCAGGGCATGGTTGGTGGTTAGGAACACCACGTGGGGTCCTTTTCCCTTAGGAGGGAGGAGGCCTTTTGGGCTGCTGATTTCCAGGTTTTTAGATACCGCCAGTATCTTGGCCAGATGCGGCAGTGGGCCAAGCCCCTTGGTGACCGTAGTTTATCCTACCTGGATGGCATTCTTGCATTGTTCCATTTCAAGTGGTCCCAGTTTTTGCACTAATTCTCCAATGGCGATTCACCTTTCACCGGGAATGTAAAGGTCAAAGGGTTTAGCTAAATTAGGGAGTTCCAGGGCAAGGGTCTGAATTGACTGCTCTTTCCATTCTTGAAAGGCCACTTCTGGATTCTATTCAAAAGGATCATCATCTTTTCCTTTCAGTGTTTCATATAGAGGCCCAGCTACTAGACTGTAGTTAGGGATCCAGAAGCAGCAAACCCTGGCCTCCCCAGGAACCCCTAAGCTGTCTTCTAGTTTTAGAAAGGGGTAAGGCCGAAAATGGTTTCTTCCCTTTCCTGGGATGGGCTTCTCCGACCTTCTGTGAGAATGAAGCCCAGGCAGGTCACCGCAGTCTGTGATATTTGAGCTTTTTCTTGGACAACTTCTATCCTTTATTGGCTTGGTAGTTCAGAGGCCTCCTTAGTAGGGCTGGTGATCAGAATGTCGTCTGCATATTGAAGGAGGGTTTCCTTTTCCAGAGGTAGAACTTTTAGGTCTTTAGCTAAGGTTTCCCCAAAGATAGTGTGGGAATTTTTGCACCCTTGGGGCAAGACGGCCCGGAAGTATTGTTTTAGTTGTATGTTGAGTCCTGCCACTCACAAGCCAAAATTTCTTGTGACTCTGGGACTAATGGAATACAAAAGAAGGCATCATTGAAGACTAATACAGAATACCATGTCCTGGTGGTTGGTAGAATGACCAGCAGGGTGTAGGAATTAGGAGCAACTGGAGGTATATCCTCGGTGGCTTCACTGACTGTCCTGACATCCTTTACCAGGTCCCCAGCAGCCCATGGGGCTCTCGTGGTCAGACCAATCCCAGAATATGGAGCTCACCTGGGCAGGTACCCCACCCCTCACCCCAGCCCACGGGGCTCTCGTGGTCAGGCCCCTCCCAGGATACAGAGCTACCCTTGCAGGTACTGTGGCAGGGCTGGGCACACAGGAACCGTGCACATAGCCCTCATTGCAGAGCACCCCCAGCTCACCTGTCGCTCAGAGCTGACACAGAGCACCTCAGAGCAGGACTTGAACTAACAAACAGCAGCTGCGACAGGTCTGTGACCCTGGGCATCACTCTGTGCGGCCTCCCTCCACCTGGTCTTCCAGAGACTTCCACTGCACCAGGGGCACCAGGCCTCTGTCTCCAACCACCACCCACTCCTCCTCTCCCTGACTCCTGGGTTCCTCTCATTAGGAGAGGGTTTTCTTGAAGTTGTCTCCCACTCATGGGCCAGATAAAATGATTAGAAAACAAGCCAAAGCTGCAGCCCCTTGTCTATCCTGACTCTCAGGAGCCCACACCTGTTCCTTGGACCTGGCCGGTTCAGCAAGTTCCATTTTCTGCAACTGTGAGCCCCTGAAGGGTGATGATTGGCTGAGCTGGGCAGCCTTACCGTGCCGGCCAGCCCTCCCCAGGTGTGCCTGGGTTGAGATCAATATAAATACCACTCCAGGCAGCAAGAGCCCCTGCAGCCATGCCTGACGCCATTTTCTCTGCCCTGTCAGCAGTCTCGGGGCTGGGCTGGTGGGAGGGAGTGAGAGGCCACGGCTTTGTGGGTGGCCCAGTGTGAGTGGGGCTCTGCTGGACTTTCTGCAGCAGTTGCCAGGCTGCCACCCGCTAAAGAAGAGGATGTGTCACCCATACCTGCTGCTGGAATTTCTCCCTGGGCAGAGGTGAGGAAGGAAAAAAGCAGTGGGGGCAGGGACAGGACGGGTATCTCAGGCAGGGAAATGGAAATCTTCCAGAAGAGCACCCAGGGCCAGGACCATCCTGGCTGGCCTGCAGGCACCAAGTCGGCCGGCATGCTGTCACTCGTGTGGCTCTATGGCCCTTCCTCTAGGCTTTCAAGTCCTTGTATATATTCAGGTGTTTTACCTGGGATGGGTGGGAATAGTTCAGCAGCAACTGGCCTGGGGCTCAGCTCACGTTTACTCACAGATGCCTCGGCACAGTGCACCAGCTTTGCAATGAGGACGCTTGTTGCGTGGGGGCTGCTGGCTGAATGGGAGACGATTCCCCACCACTGACCAACTTCAGAATTGTTTACAACTGGAGCAAGTGCCCTGATACGGTTTTCCTCTGTGGAACTGGTGGGTTCTGTGTTTTTTTTCTCTTTTTCATTTTTGGTTCAAGGTAGATTTTATTCCTCTTTTTTGTATTTACAGATAGAAGCATGGAAATAATTTATTCATATAAATACATGTATGTGAAGGGAATAATTGTTTTTTCCGTTTTATTTTTTAAATTTTATTTCTTTTCAATTTTGAATTTTATTTTATATTTTTATACAGCAGGTTCTTATTGGTTATCTATTTTATACATATAAATGTATACATGCCAATCCCAGTCTCTCAACTCCTCCCACCACCACCCCCCCAACAGCTTTCCCCCCTTGTTGTCCATACATTTGTTGTCTACATCTGTTGCTCTATTTATGCCTTGCAAAATGGTTAATCTGTACGGTTTTTCTAGGTTCCACATATATGCATGAATATACAAGATTTGTTTTTCTCTTTCTGACTTAATTCACTCTGTATGACAGTCTCTAGATCCATCGACGTCTCTACAAATGACCCAATTTCATTCCTTTTCATGGCTTAGTAATATTCCATTTTATATATGTACCACAGCTTTATGCATTCGTCTGTCTGTGGGCATTTAGGTTGCTTCCATTACCTCGATATTGTAAATAGTGATGCAATGAACATTGCGGTGAATGTCTCTTTTTGATTTATGGTTTTGTCTGGGTATATGTCCAGTACTGGGATTACTGTATCATATGGTAATTCTATTGTTAGTTTCTTAAGAACTCCATATTGTTCTCCAGTGACTGTATCAATTTATATTCCCAACAATAGTGGAAGAGGGTTCCTTTTCTCAACACCCTTTCCAGCATTTTTTGTTTGTAGATTTTCTGATGATGCCCATTCTATCAGCTGTGAGGTGATACATCATTGTTGAGTCCATTTTGTTGAGCAAGGGGTAGGTCTTGTCTATTACATATTTGGCTTCTGGAACAGTATCTGTGCTAAAGTCAAACTCTGGTTTTATGCAGCACCCCAAATCACCTTCCCCCTTAAGCAAGCATAAGTTGGTTTTCTAAACTTGAGACCCTGTTCTGTTCTGTAATTCAGTTCATGTGTAGCCAAGTTCACATTCCGTGAATTACTGATATCTTATCATGTTTCTTTTTCTGTGTGACTTATTTCAGTTAGAATCATCATACCTAAATCCACTCATTGTGCTGCTACGGGCCTGATGACATAGATGTCATTGCTGAGTGATATTGCATTGTACGTAAGTACCACAACTTCTTTATCCATTTTTCACTTTCTGTGATATGAACTTGTACCATAAACGAGGTTCTTGTAAATAGAGCCGACCCAAACTTTTGCGGTGGCTGTGTCTTTTTGATTTTAATTTCCCTAAGCCATAGGACCATAAGTGGAAGTGCCCTAGGCTCTGTTGCTTTGTTTTTTAGATGTTTCAGGAAACACCATACACTTCTCCGGAGTGGCTGTTGGCAATTTACATGCCGCCCATCAGCATAACAAGGCTCCCAGTTCTCCATGGCCTGTCCTGCCTTTCTGGATTTTACACTTTTTTCAGATGGCCCTTTTGACTGGGGGGAAGTGAGACTTCATTGTAGTGCAGATTTCCTTTGCAAGCTGGCCTGGTTGGCCAAAAAGGGCGTATGCGTTTTTTCCTGAATATATTCAGGAAAAAACGCATACGCCCTTTTTGGCCAAGTGCATCATTGTGGACGTTCTGCCTCTTTTCCTATGCTTTAAATGCAATTGCAGTCTACCTCCTGAAATCGGTTTCCTGCAATTCTGCCCTGCTTTCAAGTCCTCTTGGCAGCCTTACTTCAGTATATTTTTGGACGATAGCTGTCATCTATAACTCTGCAGGTTTGTGAATTACAGTGCCCCTGAGCTCCTTTCTTCAACTCGCTTTCTTGTGAGCTGGCCGCAACACCGCAGGATTGCTTCAGGCCCTAATCTGGTTGTGGCACGGCATGCTGAGCCTTTGGTTAATTCCTCTTCCTGGTGGGAAATGAGAGTTAAATTTGCCCGTCCAGACACCTCCAGCTAGTCTCTCATTGGTTCTCCCTATTCCTGTTCATCTTCCGCAGAAATTGCAAACTGGGCCAAACAGGAGGTTAAAGGCACTGACTCTCCAAGTCGGGAGAGTGTTAGTAAAGCGTCTGGAATGTTGCACTCGAGTACCAGAGGACGAGAACTGACACATATTGGAACACGTCTCCCGATCACACGGTTGATCATACTCTGGGTTCCACATGGATGTTTTAGCTGAAGGAAGAATCCCATAAACCTGGAGAGTTGAGACCCGTGGAATGGGTCCCATGCAATATGACTTCAAAGGGTCTTCATTTGCTCACCGAACCTCTCCAATCCTATCACGGCTGCGTTTATGCCCCTGTACACACGCTTGATTCTCTTTCAGAGACATAGCAATCCATAGGTTTTAAGATACTTACAAGTCAGGTACATTCTTAGGCGTTTAATATGGGGTGTTGAGTCCATTTTGTTGAGCAAGGAGTAGCTCTTGTCTATTCCATATTTGGCTTAAGGAACTTTATCTGTGCTCATTTCAATCTCTGGTTTTGTGCAGCACCCCAACTCACCTTTCCCCTTAAGCAAGCATAAGTTGGTTTTCTAAATTTGAGACCCTGTTCTGTTTTGTAATCCAGTTCCTGTGTAGCCAAGTTTACATTCCGTGTATTAGTGATATCTTATGATGTTTCTTTTTCTGTGTGACTTATTTCAGTTAGAATCATCATACCTGAATCCACTCATTATGCTGCTACGGGCCTGATGACATAGATTTCATTGCTGAGTGATATTGCATTGTACGTAAGTACCACAACTTCTTTATCCATTTTTCACTTTCTGCGATATTTAGCTTGAACCCTAAACCAGGTTCTTGTAAACAGATCCATCCCAAATTTTGGGGTGGCTCTGTCTTGATTTGAATTTCCCTAAGCTATAGGACCATAAGTGGAAGTGCCCTAGGCTCTGTTGCTTTGTTTTTTAGATGTTTCAGGAAACACCATACACTTTTCCCAAGTGGCTGTTGGCAATTTACATCCCGCCCATCAGCATAACAAGGCTCCCAGTTCTCCATGGCCTGTCCTGCCTTTCTGGATTTTACACATTTTTCAGATGGCCCTTTTGACCTGGGGGAAGTGAGACTTCATTGTAGTGCAGATTTCCTTTGCAAGCTTGCTTGGTTGGCCAAAAAGGGCGTATGCGTTTTTTCCTGAATATATTCAGGAAAAAAACGCATACGCCCTTTTTGGCCAAGTGCATCATTGTGGACGTTCTGCCTCTTTTCCTATGCTTTAAATGCAATTGCAGTCTACCTCCTGAAATCGGTTTCCTGCAATTCTGCCCCGCTTTCAAGTCCTCTTGGCAGCCTTACTTCAGTATATTTTTGGACGATAGCTGTCATTTATAACTCTGCATGTTTGTGAATTACAGTGCCCCTGAGCTCCTTTCTTCAACTCGCTTTCTTGGGAGCTGGCCGCAACAGCGCAGGATTGCTTCAGGCCCTAATCTGGTTCTGGCACGGCATGCTGAGCCTTTGGTTAATTCCTCTTCCTGGTGGTAAATGGGAGTTAAATTTGCCCGGCCAGACACCTCCAGCTAGTCTCTCATTGGTTCTCCCTATTCCTGTTCATCTTCCGCAGAAATTGCAAACTGGGCCAAACAGGAGGTTAAAGGCACTGACTCTAAAAGTCGGGAGAGTGTTAGTAAAGCGTCTGGAATGTTGCACCCGAGTACCAGGGGATGAGAACTGAGACATATTGGAACACTTCTCCCGATCACACGGTTGATCATACTCTGGGTTCCACATGCATGTTTTAGTTGAAGGAAGAATCCCTTAAACCTGGAGAGTTGAGACCCGTGGAATGGGTACCATGCAATATGACTTCAAAGGGACTTCATTTGCTCACCGAACCTCTCCAATCCTATCACTGCTGCGTTTATGTCCCTGTACACACGCTTGATTCTCTTTCAGAGACATAGCAATCCATAGGTTTTAATATAATTACTAGTCAGGTACATTCTTAGGCGTTTAATATGGGGTGTTGAGTCCATTTCGTTGAGCAAGGAGTAGTTCTTCTCTATTCCATATTTGGCTTAAGGAACTTTATCTGTGCTCATTTCAATCTCTGGTTTTATGCAGCACCCCAACTTACCTTTCCCCTTAAGCAAGCATAAGTTGGTTTTCTAAATTTGAGACCCTGTTCTGTTTTGTAATCCAGTTCCTGTGTACCCAAGTTTACATTCCGTGTATTAGTGATATCCTATGATGTTTCTTTTTCTGTGTGACTTATTTCAGTTAGAATCATCATACCTGAATCCACTCATTATGCTGCTACGGGCCAGATGACATAGATTTCATTGATGAGTGATATTGCATTGTACGTAAGTACCACAACTTCTTTATCCATTTTTCGCTTTCTGCGATATTGAACTTGTACTGTAAATGAGTTTCTTGTAAACAGAGCCGTCCCAAACATTGCTGTGGCTGTGTCTTTTTGATTTTAATTTCCCTAAGCTATAGGACCATAAGTGGAAGTGCCCTAGGCTCCTTTGCTTTGTTTTTTAGATGTTTCAGGAAACACCATACACTTCTCCAGAGTGGCTGTTGGCAATTTACATCCCGCCCATCAGCATAACAAGGCTCCCAGTTCTCCATGGCCTCTCCTGCCTTTCTGGATTTTACACATTTTTCAGATGGCCCTTTTGACCGGGGGGAAGTGAGACTTCATTGTAGTGCAGATTTCCTTTGCAAGCTTGCTTGGTTGGCCAAAAAGGGCATATGCGTTTTTTCCTGAATATATTAAGGAAAAAACGCATATGCCCTTTTTGGCCAAGTGCATCATTGTGGACGTTCTGCCTCTTTTCCTATGCTTTAAATGCAATTCCAGTCTACCTCCTGAAATCGGTTTCCTGCAATTCTGCCCCACTTTCACGTCCTCTTGGCAGCCTTACTTCAGTATATTTTTGGACGATAGCTGTCATTTATAACTCTGCAGGTTTGTGAATTACAGTGCCCCTGAGCTCCTTTCTTCAACTCGCTTTCTTGTGAGCTGGCCGCAACACCGCAGGATTGCTTCAGGCCCTAATCTGGTTGTGGCACGGCATGCTGAGCCTTTGGTTAATTCCTCTTCCTGGTGGGAAATGAGAGTTAAATTTGCCCGTCCAGACACCTCCAGCTAGTCTCTCATTGGTTCTCCCTATTCCTGTTCATCTTCCGCAGAAATTGCAAACTGGGCCAAACAGGAGGTTAAAGGCATTGACTCTCCAAGTCGGGAGAGTGTTAGTAAAGCGTCTGGAATGTTGCACCCGAGTACCAGAGGACGAGAACTGACACATATTGGAACACGTCTCCCGATCACACGGTTGATCATACTCTGGGTTCCACATGGATGTTTTAGCTGAAGGAAGAATCCCATAAACCTGGAGAGTTGAGACCCGTGGAATGGGTACCATGCAATATGACTTCAAAGGGTATTCATTTGCTCACCGAACCTCTCCAATCCTATCACGGCTGCGTTTATGCCCCTGTACACACGCTTGATTCTCTTTCAGAGACATAGCAATCCATAGGTTTTAAGATACTTACAAGTCAGGTACATTCTTAGGCGTTTAATATGGGGTGTTGAGTCCATTTTGTTGAGCAAGGAGTAGCTCTTGTTTATTCCATATTTGGCTTAAGGAACTTTATCTGTGCTCATTTCAATCTCTGGTTTTGTGCAGCACCCCAACTCACCTTTCCCCTTAAGCAAGCATAAGTTGGTTTTCTAAATTTGAGACCCTGTTCTGTTTTGTAATCCAGTTCCTGTGTAGCCAAGTTTACATTCCGTGTATTAGTGATATCTTATGATGTTTCTTTTTCTGTGTGACTTATTTCAGTTAGAATCATCATACCTGAATCCACTCATTATGCTGTTATGGGCCTGATGACATAGATTTCATTGCTGAGTGATACTGCATTGTACGTAAGTACCACAACTTCTTTATCCATTTTTCGCTTTCTGCGATATTGAACTTGTACTGTAAATGAGTTTCTTGTAAACAGAGCCGTCCCAAACATTGCTGTGGCTGTGTCTTTTTGATTTTAATTTCCCTAAGCTATAGGACCATAAGTGGAAGTGCCCTAGGCTCCTTTGCTTTGTTTTTTAGATGTTTCAGGAAACACCATACACTTCTCCAGAGTGGCTGTTGGCAATTTACATCCCGCCCATCAGCATAACAAGGCTCCCAGTTCTCCATGGCCTCTCCTGCCTTTCTGGATTTTACACATTTTTCAGATGGCCCTTTTGACCGGGGGGAAGTGAGACTTCATTGTAGTGCAGATTTCCTTTGCAAGCTTGCTTGGTTGGCCAAAAAGGGCATATGCGTTTTTTCCTGAATATATTAAGGAAAAAAGGCATATGCACTTTTTGGCCAAGTGCATCATTGTGGACGTTCTGCCTCTTTTCCTATGCTTTAAATGCAATTCCAGTCTACCTCCTGAAATCGGTTTCCTGCAATTCTGCCCCACTTTCACGTCCTCTTGGCAGCCTTACTTCAGTATATTTTTGGACGATAGCTGTCATTTATAACTCTGCAGGTTTGTGAATTACAGTGCCCCTGAGCTCCTTTCTTCAACTCACTTTCTTGTGAGCTGGCCGCAACACCACAGGATTGCTTCAGGCCCTAATCTGGTTGTGGCACGGCATGCTGAGCCTTTGGTTAATTCCTCTTCCTGGTGGGAAATGAGAGTTAAATTTGCCCGTCCAGACACCTCCAGCTAGTCTCTCATTGGTTCTCCCTATTCCTGTTCATCTTCCGCAGAAATTGCAAACTGGGCCAAACAGGAGGTTAAAGGCATTGACTCTCCAAGTCGGGAGAGTGTTAGTAAAGCGTCTGGAATGTTGCACCCGAGTACCAGAGGACGAGAACTGACACATATTGGAACACGTCTCCCGATCACACGGTTGATCATACTCTGGGTTCCACATGGATGTTTTAGCTGAAGGAAGAATCCCATAAACCTGGAGAGTTTAGACCCGTGGAATGGGTACCATGCAATATGACTTCAAAGGGTATTCATTTGCTCACCGAACCTCTCCAATCCTATCAGGGCTGCGTTTATGCCCCTGTACACACGCTTGATTCTCTTTCAGAGACATAGCAATCCATAGGTTTTTAGATACTTACTAGTCAGGTACATTCTTAGGCGTTTAATATGGGGTGTTGAGTCCATTTTGTTGAGCAAGGAGTAGCTCTTGTCTATTCCATATTTGGCTTAAGGAACTTTATCTGTGCTCATTTCAATCTCTGGTTTTGTGCAGCACCCCAACTCACCTTTCCCCTTAAGCAAGCATAAGTTGGTTTTCTAAATTTGAGACCCTGTTCTGTTTTGTAATCCAGTTCCTGTGTACCCAAGTTTACATTCCGTGTATTAGTGGTATCTTATGATGTTTCTTTTTCTGTGTGACTTATTTCAGTTAGAATCATCATACCTGAATCCACTCATTATGCTGCTATGGGCCTGATGACATAGATTTCATTGCTGAGTGATATTGCATTGTACGTAAGTACCACAACTTCTTTATCCATTTTTCACTTTCTGCGATATTGAACTTGTACCGTAAATGAGGTTCTTGTAAACAGAGCCGCCCCAAACTTTCGGGTGGTTGTGTCTTTTTGATTTTAATTTCCCTAAGCTATAGGACCATAAGTGGAAGTGCCCTAGGCTCTGTTGCTTTGTTTTTTAGATGTTTCAGGAAACACCATACACCTCTCCCGAGTGGCTGTTGGCAATTTACATCCCGCCCATCAGCATAACAAGGCTCCCAGTTCTCCATGGCCTGTCCTGCCTTTCTGGATTTTACACTTTTTTCAGGTGGCCCTTTTGACCGGGGGGAAGTGAGACTTCATTGTAGTGCAGAGTTCCTTTGCAAGCTTGCTTGGTTGGCCAGAAAGGGCGTATGCATTTTTTCCTGAATATATTCAGGAAAAAACGCATACGCCCTTTTTGGCCAAGTGCATCATTGTGGACGTTCTGCCTCTTTTCCTATGCTTTAAATGCAATTCCAGTCTACCTCCTGAAATCGGTTTCCTGCAATTCTGCCCCGCTTTCAAGTCCTCTTGGCAGCCTTACTTCAGTATATTTTTGGACGATAGCTGTCATTTATAACTCTGTAGGTTTGTGAATTACAGTGCCCCTGAGCTCCTTTCTTCAACTCGCTTTCTTGTGAGCTGGCCGCAACACCGCAGGATTGCTTCAGGCCCTAATCTGGTTCCGGCACGGCACGCTGAGCCTTTGGTCAATTCTTCTTCCTGGTGGGAAATGAGAGTTAAATTTGACCGTCCAGACACCTCCAGCTAGTCTCTCATTGGTTCTCCCTACTCCTGTACATCTTCCGCAGAAATTGCAAACTGGGTCAAACAGGAGGTTAAAGGCACTGACTCTCCAAGTCGGGAGAGTGTTAGTAAAGCATCTGGAATGTTGCACCCAATTACCAGGGGACGAGAACTGAGACATATTGGAACACGTCTCCCGATCACATGGTTGATCATACTCTGGGTTCCACGTGCATGTTTTAGCTGAAGGAAGAATCCCTTAAACCTGGAGAGTTGAGACCCGTGGAATGGGTACCATGCAATATGACTTCAAAGGGTCTTCATTTGCTCACCGAACCTCTCCAATCCTATCACTGCTGCGTTTATTTCCCTGTACACACGCTTGATTCTCTTTCAGAGACATAGCAATCCATAGGTTTTAATATAATTACTAGTCAGGTACATTCTTAGGCGTTTAATATGGGGTGTTGAGTCCATTTCGTTGAGCAAGGAGTAGTTCTTCTCTATTCCATATTTGGCTTAAGGAACTTTATCTGTGCTCATTTCAATCTCTGGTTTTATGCAGCACCCCAACTTACCTTTCCCCTTAAGCAAGCATAAGTTGGTTTTCTAAATTTGAGACCCTGTTCTGTTTTGTAATCCAGTTCCTGTGTACCCAAGTTTACATTCCGTGTATTAGTGATATCCTATGATGTTTCTTTTTCTGTGTGACTTATTTCAGTTAGAATCATCATACCTGAATCCACTCATTATGCTGCTACGGGCCAGATGACATAGATTTCATTGATGAGTGATATTGCATTGTACGTAAGTACCACAACTTCTTTATCCATTTTTCGCTTTCTGCGATATTGAACTTGTACTGTAAATGAGTTTCTTGTAAACAGAGCCGTCCCAAACATTGCTGTGGCTGTGTCTTTTTGATTTTAATTTCCCTAAGCTATAGGACCATAAGTGGAAGTGCCCTAGGCTCCTTTGCTTTGTTTTTTAGATGTTTCAGGAAACACCATACACTTCTCCAGAGTGGCTGTTGGCAATTTACATCCCGCCCATCAGCATAACAAGGCTCCCAGTTCTCCATGGCCTCTCCTGCCTTTCTGGATTTTACACATTTTTCAGATGGCCCTTTTGACCGGGGGGAAGTGAGACTTCATTGTAGTGCAGATTTCCTTTGCAAGCTTGCTTGGTTGGCCAAAAAGGGCATATGCGTTTTTTCCTGAATATATTAAGGAAAAAACGCATATGCCCTTTTTGGCCAAGTGCATCATTGTGGACGTTCTGCCTCTTTTCCTATGCTTTAAATGCAATTCCAGTCTACCTCCTGAAATCGGTTTCCTGCAATTCTGCCCCACTTTCACGTCCTCTTGGCAGCCTTACTTCAGTATATTTTTGGACGATAGCTGTCATTTATAACTCTGCAGGTTTGTGAATTACAGTGCCCCTGAGCTCCTTTCTTCAACTCGCTTTCTTGTGAGCTGGCCGCAACACCGCAGGATTGCTTCAGGCCCTAATCTGGTTGTGGCACGGCATGCTGAGCCTTTGGTTAATTCCTCTTCCTGGTGGGAAATGAGAGTTAAATTTGCCCGTCCAGACACCTCCAGCTAGTCTCTCATTGGTTCTCCCTATTCCTGTTCATCTTCCGCAGAAATTGCAAACTGGGCCAAACAGGAGGTTAAAGGCATTGACTCTCCAAGTCGGGAGAGTGTTAGTAAAGCGTCTGGAATGTTGCACCCGAGTACCAGAGGACGAGAACTGACACATATTGGAACACGTCTCCCGATCACACGGTTGATCATACTCTGGGTTCCACATGGATGTTTTAGCTGAAGGAAGAATCCCATAAACCTGGAGAGTTGAGACCCGTGGAATGGGTACCATGCAATATGACTTCAAAGGGTCTTCATTTGCTCACCGAACCTCTCCAATCCTATCACGGCTGCGTTTATGCCCCTGTACACACGCTTGATTCTCTTTCAGAGACATAGCAATCCATAGGTTTTAAGATACTTACTAGTCAGGTACATTCTTAGGCGTTTAATATGGGGTGTTGAGTCCATTTTGTTGAGCAAGGAGTAGCTCTTGTCTATTCCATATTTGGCTTAAGGAACTTTATCTGTGCTCATTTCAATCTCTGGTTTTGTGCAGCACCCCAACTCACCTTTCCCCTTAAGCAAGCATAAGTTGGTTTTCTAAATTTGAGACCCTGTTCTGTTTTGTAATCCAGTTCCTGTGTAGCCAAGTTTACATTCCGTGTATTAGTGATATCTTATGATGTTTCTTTTTCTGTGTGACTTATTTCAGTTAGAATCATCATACCTGAATCCACTCATTATGCTGCTACGGGCCTGATGACATAGATTTCATTGCTGAGTGATATTGCATTGTACGTAAGTACCACAACTTCTTTATCCATTTTTCACTTTCTGCGATATTTAGCTTGAACCCTAAACCAGGTTCTTGTAAACAGATCCATCCCAAATTTTGGGGTGGCTCTGTCTTGATTTGAATTTCCCTAAGCTATAGGACCATAAGTGGAAGTGCCCTAGGCTCTGTTGCTTTGTTTTTTAGATGTTTCAGGAAACACCGTACACTTTTCCCAAGTGGCTGTTGGCAATTTACATCCCGCCCATCAGCATAACAAGGCTCCCAGTTCTCCATGGCCTGTCCTGCCTTTCTGGATTTTACACATTTTTCAGATGGCCCTTTTGACCTGGGGGAAGTGAGACTTCATTGTAGTGCAGATTTCCTTTGCAAGCTTGCTTGGTTGGCCAAAAAGGGCGTATGCGTTTTTTCCTGAATATATATTTCCTGAATATATATTTCCTGAATATATA
This sequence comes from Leucopleurus acutus, assembly GCF_964270905.1. NCBI lineage: Eukaryota > Metazoa > Chordata > Mammalia > Artiodactyla > Delphinidae > Leucopleurus > Leucopleurus acutus. Next base: position 383,575 of record NW_028139099.1, on the reverse strand, counting down.
TTCAGGAAAAAACGCATACGCCCTTTTTGGCCAAGTGCATCATTGTGGACGTTCTGCCTCTTTTCCTATGCTTTAAATGCAATTCCAGTCTACCTCCTGAAATCAGTTTCCTGCAATTCTGCCCCGCATTCAAGTCCTCTTGGCAGCCTTACTTCAGTATATTTTTGGACGATAGCTGTCATTTATAACTCTGCAGGTTTGTGAATTACAGTGCCCCTGAACTCCTTTCTTCAACTCGCTTTCTTGGGAGCTGGCCGCAACACTGCAGGATTGCTTCAGGCCCTAATCTGGTTCCGGCACGGCACGCTGAGCCTTTGGTCAATTCTTCTTCCTGGTGGGAAATGAGAGTTAAATTTGCCCGTCCAGACACCTCCAGCTAGTCTCTCATTGGTTCTCCCTATTCCTGTACATCTTCCGCAGAAATTGCAAACTGGGTCAAACAGGAGGTTAAAGGCACTGACTCTCCAAGTCGGGAGAGTGTTAGTAAAGCATCTGGAATGTTGCACCCGAGTACCAGGGGACGAGAACTGAGACATATTGGAACACGTCTCCCGATCACACGGTTGATCATACTCTGGGTTCCACGTGCATGTTTTAGCTGAAGGAAGAATCCCTTAAACCTGGAGAGTTGAGACCCGTGGAATGGGTACCATGAAATATGACTTCAAAGGGTATTCATTTGCTCACCGAACCTCTCCAATCCTATCACTGCTGCGTTTATGCCCCTGTACACACGCTTGATTTTCTTTCAGAGACATAACCATCCATAGGTTTTAAGATACTTACTAGTCAGGTACATTCTTAGGCGTTTAATATGGGGTGTTGAGTCCATTTCGTTGAGCAAGGAGTAGTTCTTGTCTATTCCATATTTGGCTTAAGGAACTTTATCTGTGCTCATTTCAATCTCTGGTTTTATGCAGCACCCCAACTCACCTTTCCCCTTAAGCAAGCATAAGTTGGTTTTCTAAATTTGAGACCCTGTTCTGTTTTTAATCCAGTTCCTGTGTACCCAAGTTTACATTCCGTGTATTAGTGATATCTTATGATGTTTCTTTTTCTGTGTGACTTATTTCAGTTAGAATCATCATACCTGAATCCACTCATTATGCTGCTACGGGCCTGATGACATAGATTTCATCGCTGAGTGATATTGCATTGTACGTAAGTACCACAACTTCTTTATCCATTTTTCACTTTCTGCGATATTGAACTTGTACCGTAAACGAGGTTCTTGTAAACAGAGCCGTCCCAAACTTTCGGGTGGCTGTGTCTTTTTGATTTTAATTTCCCTAAGCTATAGGACCATAAGTGGAAGTGCCCTAGGCTCCGTTGCTTTGTTTTTTAGATGTTTCAGGAAACACCATACACTTCTCCCGAGTGGCTGTTGGCAATTTACATCCCGCCCATCAGCATAACAAGGCTCCCAGTTCTCCATGGCCTGTCCTGCCTTTCTGGATTTTACACTTTTTTCAGATGGCCCTTTTGACCTGGGGGAAGTGAGACTTCATTGTAGTTCAGAGTTCCTTTGCAAGCTTGCTTGGTTGGCCAAAAAGGGCGTATGCGTTTTTTCCTGAATATATTCAGGAAAAAACGCATACGCCCTTTTTGGCCAAGTGCATCATTGTGGACGTTCTGCCTCTTTTCCTATGCTTTAAATGCAATTCCAGTCTACCTCCTGAAATCGGTTTCCTGCAATTCTGCCCCGCTTTCAAGTCCTCTTGGCAGCCTTACTTCAGTATATTTTTGGACGATAGCTGTCATTTATAACTCTGCAGGTTTGTGAATTACAGTGCCCCTGAGCTCCTTTCTTCAACTCGCTTTCTTGTGAGCTGGCCGCAACACCGCAGGATTGCTTCAGGCCCTAATCTGGTTCCGGCACGGCACGCTGAGCCTTTGGTCAATTCTTCTTCCTGGTGGGAAATGAGAGTTAAATTTGCCCGTCCAGACACCTCCAGCTAGTCTCTCATTGGTTCTCCCTATTCCTGTACATCTTCCGCAGAAATTGCAAACTGGGCCAAACAGGAGGTTAAAGGCACTGACTCTCCAAGTCGGGAGAGTGTTAGTAAAGCATCTGGAATGTTGCACCCGAGTACCAGGGGACGAGAACTGAGACATATTGGAACACGTCTCCCGATCACACGGTTGATCATACTCTGGGTTCCACGTGCATGTTTTAGCTGAAGGAAGAATCCCTTAAACCTGGAGAGTTGAGACCCGTGGAATGGGTACCATGCAATATGACTTCAAAGGGTCTTCATTTGCTCACCGAACCTCTCCAATCCTATCACTGCTGCGTTTATGCCCCTGTACACACGCTTGATTTTCTTTCAGAGACATAACAATCCATAGGTTTTAAGATACTTACTAGTCAGGTACATTCTTAGGCGTTTAATATGGGGTGTTGAGTCCATTTCGTTGAGCAAGGAGTAGTTCTTGTCTATTCCATATTTGGCTTAAGGAACTTTATCTGTGCTCATTTCAATCTCTGGTTTTATGCAGCACCCCAACTCACCTTTCCCCTTAAGCAAGCATAAGTTGGTTTATCTAAATTTGAGACCCTGTTCTGTTTTGTAATCCAGTTCCTGTGTAGCCAAGTTTACATTCCGTGTATTAGTGGTATCTTATGATGTTTCTTTTTCTGTGTGACTTATTTCAGTTAGAATCATCATACCTGAATCCACTCATTATGCTGCTATGGGCCTGATGACATAGATTTCATCGCTGAGTGATATTGCATTGTACGTAAGTACCACAACTTCTTTATCCATTTTTCACTTTCTGCGATATTGAACTTGTACCGTAAATGAGGTTCTTGTAAACAGAGCCGTCCCAAACTTTCGGGTGGCTGTGTCTTTTTGATTTTAATTTCCCTAAGCTATAGGACCATAAGTGGAAGTGCCCTAGGCTCTGTTGCTTTGTTTTTTAGATGTTTCAGGAAACACCATACACCTCTCCCGAGTGGCTGTTGGCAATTTACATCCCGCCCATCAGCATAACAAGGCTCCCAGTTCTCCATGGCCTGTCCTGCCTTTCTGGATTTTACACTTTTTTCAGGTGGCCCTTTTGACCGGGGGGAAGTGAGACTTCATTGTAGTGCAGAGTTCCTTTGCAAGCTTGCTTGGTTGGCCAGAAAGGGCGTATGCATTTTTTCCTGAATATATTCAGGAAAAAACGCATACGCCCTTTTTGGCCAAGTGCATCATTGTGGACGTTCTGCCTCTTTTCCTATGCTTTAAATGCAATTCCAGTCTACCTCCTGAAATCGGTTTCCTGCAATTCTGCCCCGCTTTCAAGTCCTCTTGGCAGCCTTACTTCAGTATATTTCTGCACGATAGCTGTCATTTATAACTCTGTAGGTTTGTGAATTACAGTGCCCCTGAGCTCCTTTCTTCAACTCGCTTTCTTGTGAGCTGGCCGCAACACCGCAGGATTGCTTCAGGCCCTAATCTGGTTCCGGCACGGCACGCTGAGCCTTTGGTCAATTCTTCTTCCTGGTGGGAAATGAGAGTTAAATTTGACCGTCCAGACACCTCCAGCTAGTCTCTCATTGGTTCTCCCTACTCCTGTACATCTTCCGCAGAAATTGCAAACTGGGTCAAACAGGAGGTTAAAGGCACTGACTCTCCAAGTCGGGAGAGTGTTAGTAAAGCATCTGGAATGTTGCACCCAATTACCAGGGGACGAGAACTGAGACATATTGGAACACGTCTCCCGATCACACGGTTGATCATACTCTGGGTTCCACGTGCATGTTTTAGCTGAAGGAAGAATCCCTTAAACCTGGAGAGTTGAGACCCGTGGAATGGGTACCATGCAATATGACTTCAAAGGGTCTTCATTTGCTCACCGAACCTCTCCAATCCTATCACTGCTGCGTTTATGTCCCTGTACACACGCTTGATTCTCTTTCAGAGACATAGCAATCCATAGGTTTTAATATAATTACTAGTCAGGTACATTCTTAGGCGTTTAATATGGGGTGTTGAGTCCATTTCGTTGAGCAAGGAGTAGTTCTTCTCTATTCCATATTTGGCTTAAGAAACTTTATCTGTGCTCATTTCAATCTCTGGTTTTATGCAGCACCCCAACTTACCTTTCCCCTTAAGCAAGCATAAGTTGGTTTTCTAAATTTGAGACCCTGTTCTGTTTTGTAATCCAGTTCCTGTGTAGCCAAGTTTACATTCCGTGTATTAGTGATATCCTATGATGTTTCTTTTTCTGTGTGACTTATTTCAGTTAGAATCATCATACCTGAATCCACTCATTATGCTGCTACGGGCCTGATGACATAGATTTCATCGCTGAGTGATATTGCATTGTACGTAAGTACCACAACTTCTTTATCCATTTTTCACTTTCTGCGATATTGAACTTGTACCGTAAACGAGGTTCTTGTAAACAGAGCCGTCCCAAACTTTCGGGTGGCTGTGTCTTTTTGATTTTAATTTCCCTAAGCTATAGGACCATAAGTGGAAGTGCCCTAGGCTCCGTTGCTTTGTTTTTTAGATGTTTCAGGAAACACCATACACTTCTCCCGAGTGGCTGTTGGCAATTTACATCCCGCCCATCAGCATAACAAGGCTCCCAGTTCTCCATGGCCTGTCCTGCCTTTCTGGATTTTACACTTTTTTCAGATGGCCCTTTTGACCTGGGGGAAGTGAGACTTCATTGTAGTTCAGAGTTCCTTTGCAAGCTTGCTTGGTTGGCCAAAAAGGGCGTATGCGTTTTTTCCTGAATATATTCAGGAAAAAACGCATACGCCCTTTTTGGCCAAGTGCATCATTGTGGACGTTCTGCCTCTTTTCCTATGCTTTAAATGCAATTCCAGTCTACCTCCTGAAATCGGTTTCCTGCAATTCTGCCCCGCTTTCAAGTCCTCTTGGCAGCCTTACTTCAGTATATTTTTGGACGATAGCTGTCATTTATAACTCTGCAGGTTTGTGAATTACAGTGCCCCTGAGCTCCTTTCTTCAACTCGCTTTCTTGTGAGCTGGCCGCAACACCGCAGGATTGCTTCAGGCCCTAATCTGGTTCCGGCACGGCACGCTGAGCCTTTGGTCAATTCTTCTTCCTGGTGGGAAATGAGAGTTAAATTTGCCCGTCCAGACACCTCCAGCTAGTCTCTCATTGGTTCTCCCTATTCCTGTACATCTTCCGCAGAAATTGCAAACTGGGCCAAACAGGAGGTTAAAGGCACTGACTCTCCAAGTCGGGAGAGTGTTAGTAAAGCATCTGGAATGTTGCACCCGAGTACCAGGGGACGAGAACTGAGACATATTGGAACACGTCTCCCGATCACACGGTTGATCATACTCTGGGTTCCACGTGCATGTTTTAGCTGAAGGAAGAATCCCTTAAACCTGGAGAGTTGAGACCCGTGGAATGGGTACCATGCAATATGACTTCAAAGGGTCTTCATTTGCTCACCGAACCTCTCCAATCCTATCACTGCTGCGTTTATGCCCCTGTACACACGCTTGATTTTCTTTCAGAGACATAACAATCCATAGGTTTTAAGATACTTACTAGTCAGGTACATTCTTAGGCGTTTAATATGGGGTGTTGAGTCCATTTCGTTGAGCAAGGAGTAGTTCTTGTCTATTCCATATTTGGCTTAAGGAACTTTATCTGTGCTCATTTCAATCTCTGGTTTTATGCAGCACCCCAACTCACCTTTCCCCTTAAGCAAGCATAAGTTGGTTTATCTAAATTTGAGACCCTGTTCTGTTTTGTAATCCAGTTCCTGTGTACCCAAGTTTACATTCCGTGTATTAGTGGTATCTTATGATGTTTCTTTTTCTGTGTGACTTATTTCAGTTAGAATCATCATACCTGAATCCACTCATTATGCTGCTATGGGCCTGATGACATAGATTTCATCGCTGAGTGATATTGCATTGTACGTAAGTACCACAACTTCTTTATCCATTTTTCACTTTCTGCGATATTGAACTTGTACCGTAAATGAGGTTCTTGTAAACAGAGCCGTCCCAAACTTTCGGGTGGCTGTGTCTTTTTGATTTTAATTTCCCTAAGCTATAGGACCATAAGTGGAAGTGCCCTAGGCTCTGTTGCTTTGTTTTTTAGATGTTTCAGGAAACACCATACACCTCTCCCGAGTGGCTGTTGGCAATTTACATCCCGCCCATCAGCATAACAAGGCTCCCAGTTCTCCATGGCCTGTCCTGCCTTTCTGGATTTTACACTTTTTTCAGGTGGCCCTTTTGACCGGGGGGAAGTGAGACTTCATTGTAGTGCAGAGTTCCTTTGCAAGCTTGCTTGGTTGGCCAGAAAGGGCGTATGCATTTTTTCCTGAATATATTCAGGAAAAAACGCATACGCCCTTTTTGGCCAAGTGCATCATTGTGGACGTTCTGCCTCTTTTCCTATGCTTTAAATGCAATTCCAGTCTACCTCCTGAAATCGGTTTCCTGCAATTCTGCCCCGCTTTCAAGTCCTCTTGGCAGCCTTACTTCAGTATATTTCTGCACGATAGCTGTCATTTATAACTCTGTAGGTTTGTGAATTACAGTGCCCCTGAGCTCCTTTCTTCAACTCGCTTTCTTGTGAGCTGGCCGCAACACCGCAGGATTGCTTCAGGCCCTAATCTGGTTCCGGCACGGCACGCTGAGCCTTTGGTCAATTCTTCTTCCTGGTGGGAAATGAGAGTTAAATTTGACCGTCCAGACACCTCCAGCTAGTCTCTCATTGGTTCTCCCTACTCCTGTACATCTTCCGCAGAAATTGCAAACTGGGTCAAACAGGAGGTTAAAGGCACTGACTCTCCAAGTCGGGAGAGTGTTAGTAAAGCATCTGGAATGTTGCACCCAATTACCAGGGGACGAGAACTGAGACATATTGGAACACGTCTCCCGATCACACGGTTGATCATACTCTGGGTTCCACGTGCATGTTTTAGCTGAAGGAAGAATCCCTTAAACCTGGAGAGTTGAGACCCGTGGAATGGGTACCATGCAATATGACTTCAAAGGGTCTTCATTTGCTCACCGAACCTCTCCAATCCTATCACTGCTGCGTTTATGTCCCTGTACACACGCTTGATTCTCTTTCAGAGACATAGCAATCCATAGGTTTTAATATAATTACTAGTCAGGTACATTCTTAGGCGTTTAATATGGGGTGTTGAGTCCATTTCGTTGAGCAAGGAGTAGTTCTTCTCTATTCCATATTTGGCTTAAGAAACTTTATCTGTGCTCATTTCAATCTCTGGTTTTATGCAGCACCCCAACTTACCTTTCCCCTTAAGCAAGCATAAGTTGGTTTTCTAAATTTGAGACCCTGTTCTGTTTTGTAATCCAGTTCCTGTGTAGCCAAGTTTACATTCCGTGTATTAGTGATATCCTATGATGTTTCTTTTTCTGTGTGACTTATTTCAGTTAGAATCATCATACCTGAATCCACTCATTATGCTGCTACGGGCCAGATGACATAGATTTCATTGATGAGTGATATTGCATTGTACGTAAGTACCACAACTTCTTTATCCATTTTTCGCTTTCTGCGATATTGAACTTGTACTGTAAATGAGTTTCTTGTAAACAGAGCCGTCCCAAACATTGCTGTGGCTGTGTCTTTTTGATTTTAATTTCCCTAAGCTATAGGACCATAAGTGGAAGTGCCCTAGGCTCCTTTGCTTTGTTTTTTAGATGTTTCAGGAAACACCATACACTTCTCCAGAGTGGCTGTTGGCAATTTACATCCCGCCCATCAGCATAACAAGGCTCCCAGTTCTCCATGGCCTCTCCTGCCTTTCTGGATTTTACACATTTTTCAGATGGTCCTTTTGACCGGGGGGAAGTGAGACTTCATTGTAGTGCAGATTTCCTTTGCAAGCTTGCTTGGTTGGCCAAAAAGGGCATATGCGTTTTTTCCTGAATATATTAAGGAAAAAACGCATATGCCCTTTTTGGCCAAGTGCATCATTGTGGACGTTCTGCCTCTTTTCCTATGCTTTAAATGCAATTCCAGTCTACCTCCTGAAATCGGTTTCCTGCAATTCTGCCCCACTTTCACGTCCTCTTGGCAGCCTTACTTCAGTATATTTTTGGACGATAGCTGTCATTTATAACTCTGCAGGTTTGTGAATTACAGTGCCCCTGAGCTCCTTTCTTCAACTCGCTTTCTTGTGAGCTGGCCGCAACACCGCAGGATTGCTTCAGGCCCTAATCTGGTTGTGGCACGGCATGCTGAGCCTTTGGTTAATTCCTCTTCCTGGTGGGAAATGAGAGTTAAATTTGCCCGTCCAGACACCTCCAGCTAGTCTCTCATTGGTTCTCCCTATTCCTGTTCATCTTCCGCAGAAATTGCAAACTGGGCCAAACAGGAGGTTAAAGGCATTGACTCTCCAAGTCGGGAGAGTGTTAGTAAAGCGTCTGGAATGTTGCACCCGAGTACCAGAGGACGAGAACTGACACATATTGGAACACGTCTCCCGATCACACGGTTGATCATACTCTGGGTTCCACATGGATGTTTTAGCTGAAGGAAGAATCCCATAAACCTGGAGAGTTGAGACCCGTGGAATGGGTACCATGCAATATGACTTCAAAGGGTCTTCATTTGCTCACCGAACCTCTCCAATCCTATCACGGCTGCGTTTATGCCCCTGTACACATGCTTGATTCTCTTTCAGAGACATAGCAATCCATAGGTTTTAAGATACTTACAAGTCAGGTACATTCTTAGGCGTTTAATATGGGGTGTTGAGTCCATTTTGTTGAGCAAGGAGTAGCTCTTGTCTATTCCATATTTGGCTTAAGGAACTTTATCTGTGCTCATTTCAATCTCTGGTTTTGTGCAGCACCCCAACTCACCTTTCCCCTTAAGCAAGCATAAGTTGGTTTTCTAAATTTGAGACCCTGTTCTGTTTTGTAATCCAGTTCCTGTGTAGCCAAGTTTACATTCCGTGTATTAGTGATATCTTATGATGTTTCTTTTTCTGTGTGACTTATTTCTGTTAGAATCATCATACCTGAATCCACTCATTATGCTGTTACGGGCCTGATGACATAGATTTCATTGCTGAGTGATATTGAATTGTACGTAAGTACCACAACTTCTTTATCCATTTTTCACTTTCTGCGATATTTAGCTTGAACCCTAAACCAGGTTCTTGTAAACAGATCCATCCCAAATTTTGGGGTGGCTCTGTCTTGATTTGAATTTCCCTAAGCTATAGGACCATAAGAGGAAGTGCCCTAGGCTCTGTTGCTTTGTTTTTTAGATGTTTCAGGAAACACCGTACACTTTTCCCAAGTGGCTGTTGGCAATTTACATCCCGCCCATCAGCATAACAAGGCTCCCAGTTCTCCATGGCCTGTCCTGCCTTTCTGGATTTTACACATTTTTCAGATGGCCCTTTTGACCTGGGGGAAGTGAGACTTCATTGTAGTGCAGATTTCCTTTGCAAGCTTGCTTGGTTGGCCAAAAAGGGCGTATGCGTTTTTTCCTGAATATATTCAGGAAAAAACGCATACGCCCTTTTTGGCCAAGTGCATCATTGTGGACGTTCTGCCTCTTTTCCTATGCTTTAAATGCAATTCCAGTCTACCTCCTGAAATCGGTTTCCTGCAATTCTGCCCCGCTTTCAAGTCCTCTTGGCAGCCTTACTTCAGTATATTTTTGGACGATAGCTGTCATTTATAACTCTGCAGGTTTGTGAATTACAGTGCCCCTGAGCTCCTTTCTTCAACTCGCTTTCTTGTGAGCTGGCCGCAACACCGCAGGATTGCTTCAGGCCCTAATCTGGTTCCGGCACGGCACGCTGAGCCTTTGGTCAATTCTTCTTCCTGGTCGGAAATGAGAGTTAAATTTGCCCGTCCAGACACCTCCAGCTAGTCTCTCATTGGTTCTCCCTACTCCTGTACATCTTCCGCAGAAATTGCAAACTGGGCCAAACAGGAGGTTAAAGGCACTGACTCTCCAAGTCGGGAGAGTGTTAGTAAAGCATCTGGAATGTTGCACCCGAGTACCAGGGGACGAGAACTGAGACATATTGGAACACGTCTCCCGATCACACGGTTGATCATACTCTGGGTTCCACGTGCATGTTTTAGCTGAAGGAAGAATCCCTTAAACCTGGAGAGTTGAGACCCGTGGAATGGGTACCATGCAATATGACTTCAAAGGGTCTTCATTTGCTCACCGAACCTCTCCAATCCTATCACTGCTGCGTTTATGCCCCTGTACACACGCTTGATTTTCTTTCAGAGACATAACAATCCATAGGTTTTAAGATACTTACTAGTCAGGTACATTCTTAGGCGTTTAATATGGGGTGTTGAGTCCATTTTGTTGAGCAAGGAGTAGTTCTTGTCTATTCCATATTTGGCTTAAGGAACTTTATCTGTGCTCATTTCAATCTCTGGTTTTATGCAGCACCCCAACTCACCTTTCCCCTTAAGCAAGCATAAGTTGGTTTATCTAAATTTGAGACCCTGTTCTGTTTTGTAATCCAGTTCCTGTGTACCCAAGTTTACATTCCGTGTATTAGTGGTATCTTATGATGTTTCTTTTTCTGTGTGACTTATTTCAGTTAGAATCATCATACCTGAATCCACTCATTATGCTGCTATGGGCCTGATGACATAGATTTCATCGCTGAGTGATATTGCATTGTACGTAAGTACCACAACTTCTTTATCCATTTTTCACTTTTTGCGATATTGAACTTGTACCGTAAACGAGGTTCTTGTAAACAGAGCCGTCCCAAACTTTTGGGTGGCTGTGTCTTTTTGATTTTAATTTCCCTAAGCTATAGGACCATAAGTGGAAGTGCCCTAGGCTCTGTTGCTTTGTTTTTTAGATGTTTCAGGAAACACCATACACCTCTCCCGTGTGGCTGTTGGCAATTTTCATCCCGCCCATCAGCATAACAAGGCTCCCAGTTCTCCATGGCCTGTCCTGCCTTTCTGGATTTTACACTTTTTTCAGGTGGCCCTTTTGACCGGGGGGAAGTGAGACTTCATTGTAGTGCAGATTTCCTTTGCAAGCTTGCTTGGTTGGCCAAAAAGGGCGTATGCGTTTTTTCCTGAATATATATTTCCTGAATATATATTTCCTGAATATATATTCAGGAAAAAACGCATACGCCCTTTTTGGCCAAGTGCATCATTGTGGACGTTCTGCCTCTTTTCCTATGCTTTAAATGCAATTCCAGTCTACCTCCTGAAATCAGTTTCCTGCAATTCTGCCCCGCATTCAAGTCCTCTTGGCAGCCTTACTTCAGTATATTTTTGGACGATAGCTGTCATTTATAACTCTGCAGGTTTGTGAATTACAGTGCCCCTGAACTCCTTTCTTCAACTCGCTTTCTTGGGCGCTGGCCGCAACACTGCAGGATTGCTTCAGGCCCTAATCTGGTTCCGGCACGGCACGCTGAGCCTTTGGTCAATTCTTCTTCCTGGTGGGAAATGAGAGTTAAATTTGCCCGTCCAGACACCTCCAGCTAGTCTCTCATTGGTTCTCCCTACTCCTGTACATCTTCCGCAGAAATTGCAAACTGGGTCAAACAGGAGGTTAAAGGCACTGACTCTCCAAGTCGGGAGAGTGTTAGTAAAGCATCTGGAATGTTGCACCCGAGTACCAGGGGACGAGAACTGAGACATATTGGAACACGTCTCCCGATCACACGGTTGATCATACTCTGGGTTCCACGTGCATGTTTTAGCTGAAGGAAGAATCCCTTAAACCTGGAGAGTTGAGACCCGTGGAATGGGTACCATGAAATATGACTTCAAAGGGTATTCATTTGCTCACCGAACCTCTCCAATCCTATCACTGCTGCGTTTATGCCCCTGTACACACGCTTGATTTTCTTTCAGAGACATAACCATCCATAGGTTTTAAGATACTTACTAGTCAGGTACATTCTTAGGCGTTTAATATGGGGTGTTGAGTCCATTTCGTTGAGCAAGGAGTAGTTCTTGTCTATTCCATATTTGGCTTAAGGAACTTTATCTGTGCTCATTTCAATCTCTGGTTTTATGCAGCACCCCAACTCACCTTTCCCCTTAAGCAAGCATAAGTTGGTTTTCTAAATTTGAGACCCTGTTCTGTTTTTAATCCAGTTCCTGTGTACCCAAGTTTACATTCCGTGTATTAGTGATATCTTATGATGTTTCTTTTTCTGTGTGACTTATTTCAGTTAGAATCATCATACCTGAATCCACTCATTATGCTGCTACGGGCCTGATGACATAGATTTCATCGCTGAGTGATATTGCATTGTACGTAAGTACCACAACTTCTTTATCCATTTTTCACTTTCTGCGATATTGAACTTGTACCGTAAACGAGGTTCTTGTAAACAGAGCCGTCCCAAACTTTCGGGTGGCTGTGTCTTTTTGATTTTAATTTCCCTAAGCTATAGGACCATAAGTGGAAGTGCCCTAGGCTCCGTTGCTTTGTTTTTTAGATGTTTCAGGAAACACCATACACTTCTCCCGAGTGGCTGTTGGCAATTTACATCCCGCCCATCAGCATAACAAGGCTCCCAGTTCTCCATGGCCTGTCCTGCCTTTCTGGATTTTACACTTTTTTCAGATGGCCCTTTTGACCTGGGGGAAGTGAGACTTCATTGTAGTTCAGAGTTCCTTTGCAAGCTTGCTTGGTTGCCCAAAAAGGGCGTATGCATTTTTTCCTGAATATATTCAGGAAAAAACGCATACGCCCTTTTTGGCCAAGTGCATCATTGTGGACGTTCTGCCTCTTTTCCTATGCTTTAAATGCAATTCCAGTCTACCTCCTGAAATCGGTTTCCTGCAATTCTGCCCCGCTTTCAAGTCCTCTTGGCAACCTTACTTCAGTATATTTTTGGACGATAGCTGTCATTTATAACTCTGCAGGTTTGTGAATTACAGTGCCCCTGAGCTCCTTTCTTCAACTCGCTTTCTTGTGAGCTGGCCGCAACACTGCAGGATTGCCTCAGGCCCTAATCTGGTTCCGGCACGGCACGCTGAGCCTTTGGTCAATTCTTCTTCCTGGTGGGAAATGAGAGTTAAATTTGCCCGTCCAGACACCTCCAGCTAGTCTCTCATTGGTTCTCCCTACTCCTGTACATCTTCCGCAGAAATTGCAAACTGGGCCAAACAGGAGGTTAAAGGCACTGACTCTCCAAGTCGGGAGAGTGTTAGTAAAGCATCTGGAATGTTGCACCCGAGTACCAGGGGACGAGAACTGAGACATATTGGAACACGTCTCCCGATCACACGGTTGATCATACTCTGGGTTCCACGTGCATGTTTTAGCTGAAGGAAGAATCCCTTAAACCTGGAGAGTTGAGACCCGTGGAATGGGTCCCATGCAATATGACTTCAAAGGGTATTCATTTGCTCACCGAACCTCTCCAATCCTATCACTGCTGCGTTTATGCCCCTGTACACACGCTTGATTTTCTTTCAGAGACATAGCAATCCATAGGTTTTAAGATACTTACTAGTCAGGTACATTCTTAGGCGTTTAATATGGGGTGTTGAGTCCATTTCGTTGAGCAAGGAGTAGTTCTTGTCTATTCCATATTTGGCTTAAGGAACTTTATCTGTGCTCATTTCAATCTCTGGTTTTATGCAGCACCTCAACTCACCTTTCCCCTTAAGAAAGCATAAGTTGGTTTTCTAAATTTGAGACCCTGTTCTGTTTTGTAATCCAGTTCCTGTGTACCCAAGTTTACATTCCGTGTATTAGTGGTATCTTATGATGTTTCTTTTTCTGTGTGACTTATTTCAGTTAGAATCATCATACCTGAATCCACTCATTATGCTGCTACGGGCGTGATGACATAGATTTCATTGCTGAGTGATATTGCATTGTACGTAAGTACCAAAACTTCTTTATCCATTTTTCACTTTCTGCGATATTGAACTTGTACCGTAAACGAGGTTCTTGTAAACAGAGCCGTCCCAAACTTTGCGGTGGCTGTGTCTTTTTGATTTTAATTTCCCTAAGCTATAGGACCATAAGTTGAAGTGCCCTAGGCTCCGTTGCTTTGTTTTTTAGTTGTTTCAGGAAACACCATACACTTCTCCCGAGTGGCTGTTGGCAATTTACATCCCGCCCATCAGCATAACAAGGCTCCCAGTTCTCCATGGCCTGTCCTGCCTTTCTGGATTTTACACTTTTTTCAGGTGGCCCTTTTGACCGGGGGGAAGTGAGACTTCATTGTAGTGCAGATTTCCTTTGCAAGCTTGCTTGGTTGGCCAAAAAGGGCGTATGCGTTTTTTCCTGAATATATTCAGGAAAAAACGCATACGCCCTTTTTGGCCAAGTGCATCATTGTGGACGTTCTGCCTCTTTTCCTATGCTTTAAATGCAATTCCAGTCTACCTCCTGAAATCAGTTTCCTGCAATTCTGCCCCGCTTTCAAATCCTCTTGGCAGCCTTACTTCAGTATATTTTTGGACGATAGCTGTCATTTATTACTCTGCAGGTTTCTGAATTACAGTGCCCCTGAACTCCTTTCTTCAACTCGCTTTCTTGGGAGCTGGCCGCAACACCGCAGGATTGCTTCAGGCCCTAATCTGGTTCCGGCACGGCACGCTGAGCCTTTGGTCAATTCTTCTTCCTGGTGGGAAATGAGAGTTAAATTTGCCCGTCCAGACACCTCCAGCTAGTCTCTCATTGGTTCTCCCTACTCCTGTACATCTTCCGCAGAAATTGCAAACTGGGTCAAACAGGAGGTTAAAGGCACTGACTCTCCAAGTCGGGAGAGTGTTAGTAAAGCATCTGGAATGTTGCACCCGAGTACCAGGGGACGAGAACTGAGACATATTGGAACACGTCTCCCGATCACACGGTTGATCATACTCTGGGTTCCACGTGCATGTTTTAGCTGAAGGAAGAATCCCTTAAACCTGGAGAGTTGAGACCCGTGGAATGGGTACCATGCAATATGATTTCAAAGGGTATTCATTTGCTCACCGAACCTCTCCAATCCTATCACTGCTGCGTTTATGCCCCTGTACACACGCTTGATTTTCTTTCAGAGACATAACCATCCATAGGTTTTAAGATACTTACTAGTCAGGTACATTCTTAGGCGTTTAATATGGGGTGTTGAGTCCATTTCGTTGAGCAAGGAGTAGTTCTTGTCTATTCCATATTTGGCTTAAGGAACTTTATCTGTGCTCATTTCAATCTCTGGTTTTATGCAGCACCCCAACTCACCTTTCCCCTTAAGCAAGCATAAGTTGGTTTTCTAAATTTGAGACCCTGTTCTGTTTTGTAATCCAGTTCCTGTGTACCCAAGTTTACATTCCGTGTATTAGTGATATCTTATGATGTTTCTTTTTCTGTGTGACTTATTTCAGTTAGAATCATCATACCTGAATCCACTCATTATGCTGCTACGGGCCTGATGACATAGATTTCATCGCTGAGTGATATTGCATTGTACGTAAGTACCACAACTTCTTTATCCATTTTTCACTTTCTGCGATATTGAACTTGTACCGTAAACGAGGTTCTTGTAAACAGAGCCGTCCCAAACTTTCGGGTGGCTGTGTCTTTTTGATTTTAATTTCCCTAAGCTATAGGACCATAAGTGGAAGTGCCCTAGGCTCCGTTGCTTTGTTTTTTAGATGTTTCAGGAAACACCATGCACTTCTCCCGAGTGGCTGTTGGCAATTTTCATCCCGCCCATCAGCATAACAAGGCTCCCAGTTCTCCATGGCCTGTCCTGCCTTTCTGGATTTTACACTTTTTTCAGATGGCCCTTTTGACCTGGGGGAAGTGAGACTTCATTGTAGTTCAGAGTTCCTTTGCAAGCTTGCTTGGTTGCCCAAAAAGGGCGTATGCATTTTTTCCTGAATATATTCAGGAAAAAACGCATACGCCCTTTTTGGCCAAGTGCATCATTGTGGACGTTCTGCCTCTTTTCCTATGCTTTAAATGCAATTCCAGTCTACCTCCTGAAATCGGTTTCCTGCAATTCTGCCCCGCTTTCAAGTCCTCTTGGCAGCCTTACTTCAGTATATTTTTGGACGATAGCTGTCATTTATAACTCTGCAGGTTTCTGAATTACAGTGCCCCTGAGCTCCTTTCTTCAACTCGCTTTCTTGTGAGCTGGCCGCAACACCGCAGGATTGCCTCAGGCCCTAATCTGGTTCCGGCACGGCACGCTGAGCCTCTGGTCAATTCTTCTTCCTGGTGGGAAATGAGAGTTAAGTTTGCCCGTCCAGACACCTCCAGCTAGTCTCTCATTGGTTCTCCCTACTCCTGTACATCTTCCGCAGAAATTGCAAACGGGGTCAAACAGGAGGTTAAAGGCACTGACTCTCCAAGTCGGGAGAGTGTTAGTAAAGCATCTGGAATGTTGCACCCGAGTACCAGGGGACGAGAACTGAGACATATTGGAACACGTCTCCCGATCACACGGTTGATCATACTCTGGGTTCCACGTGCATGTTTTAGCTGAAGGAAGAATCCCTTAAACCTGGAGAGTTGAGACCCGTGGAATGGGTACCATGCAATATGACTTCAAAGGGTATTCATTTGCTCACCGAACCTCTCCAATCCTATCACTGCTGCGTTTATGCCCCTGTACACACGCTTGATTTTCTTTCAGAGACATAACAATCCATAGGTTTTAAGATACTTACTAGTCAGGTACATTCTTAGGCGTTTAATATGGGGTGTTGAGTCCATTTCGTTGAGCAAGGAGTAGTTCTTGTCTATTCCATATTTGGCTTAAGGAACTTTATCTGTGCTCATTTCAATCTCTGGTTTTATGCAGCACCCCAACTCACCTTTCCCCTTAAGCAAGCATAAGTTGGTTTTCTAAATTTGAGACCCTGTTCTGTTTTGTAATCCAGTTCCTGTGTACCCAAGTTTACATTCCGTGTATTAGTGATATCTTATGATGTTTCTTTTTCTGTGTGACTTATTTCAGTTAGAATCATCATACCTGAATCCACTCATTATGCTGCTATGGGCCTGATGACATAGATTTCATCGCTGAGTGATATTGCATTGTACGTAAGTACCACAACTTCTTTATCCATTTTTCACTTTCTGCGATATTGAACTTGTACCGTAAACGAGGTTCTTGTAAACAGAGCCGTCCCAAACTTTCGGGTGGCTGTGTCTTTTTGATTTTAATTTCCCTAAGCTATAGGACCATAAGTGGAAGTGCCCTAGGCTCCGTTGCTTTGTTTTTTAGATGTTTCAGGAAACACCATACACTTCTCCCGAGTGGCTGTTGGCAATTTACATCCCGCCCATCAGCATAACAAGGCTCCCAGTTCTCCATGGCCTGTCCTGCCTTTCTGGATTTTACACTTTTTTCCGATGGCCCTTTTGACCTGGGGGAAGTGAGACTTCATTGTAGTGCAGAGTTCCTTTGCAAGATTGCTTGGTTGCCCAAAAAGGGCGTATGCATTTTTTCCTGAATATATTCAGGAAAAAACGCATACGCCCTTTTTGGCCAAGTGCATCATTGTGGACGTTCTGCCTCTTTTCCTATGCTTTAAATGCAATTCCAGTCTACCTCCTGAAATCGGTTTCCTGCAATTCTGCCCCGCTTTCAAGTCCTCTTGGCAGCCTTACTTCAGTATATTTTTGGACGATAGCTGTCATTTATAACTCTGCAGGTTTGTGAATTACAGTGCCCCTGAGCTCCTTTCTTCAACTCGCTTTCTTGTGAACTGGCCGCAACACCGCAGGATTGCTTCAGGCCCTAATCTGGTTCCGGCACGGCACGCTGAGCCTTTGGTCAATTCTTCTTCCTGGTGGGAAATGAGAGTTAAATTTGCCCGTCCAGACACCTCCAGCTAGTCTCTCATTGGTTCTCCCTACTCCTGTACATCTTCCGCAGAAATTGCAAACTGGGCCAAACAGGAGGTTAAAGGCACTGACTCTCCAAGTCGGGAGAGTGTTAGTAAAGCATCTGGAATGTTGCACCCGAGTACCAGGGGACGAGAACTGAGACATATTGGAACACGTCTCCCGATCACACGGTTGATCATACTCTGGGTTCCACGTGCATGTTTTAGCTGAAGGAAGAATCCCTTAAACCTGGAGAGTTGAGACCCGTGGAATGGGTCCCATGCAATATGACTTCAAAGGGTCTTCATTTGCTCACTGAACCTCTCCAATCCTATCACTGCTGCGTTTATGCCCCTGTACACACGCTTGATTTTCTTTCAGAGACATAACAATCCATAGGTTTTAAGATACTTACTAGTCAGGTACATTCTTAGGCGTTTAATATGGGGTGTTGAGTCCATTTCGTTGAGCAAGGAGTAGTTCTTGTCTATTCCATATTTGGCTTAAGGAACTTTATCTGTGCTCATTTCAATCTCTGGTTTTATGCAGCACCCCAACTCACCTTTCCCCTTAAGCAAGCAAAAGTTGGTTTTCTAAATTTTAGACCCTGTTCTGTTTTGTAATCCAGTTCCTGTGTACCCAAGTTTACATTCCGTGTATTAGTGGTATCTTATGATGTTTCTTTTTCTGTGTGACTTATTTCAGTTAGAATCATCATACCTGAATCCACTCATTATGCTGCTATGGGCCTGATGACATAGATTTCATCGCTGAGTGATATTGCATTGTACGTAAGTACCACAACTTCTTTATCCATTTTTCACTTTCTGCGATATTGAACTTGTACCGTAAATGAGGTTCTTGTAAACAGAGCCGTCCCAAACTTTCGGGTGGCTGTGTCTTTTTGATTTTAATTTCCCTAAGCTATAGGACCATAAGTGGAAGTGCCCTAGGCTCTGTTGCTTTGTTTTTTAGATGTTTCAGGAAACACCATACACCTCTCCCGAGTGGCTGTTGGCAATTTACATCCCGCCCATCAGCATAACAAGGCTCCCAGTTCTCCATGGCCTGTCCTGCCTTTCTGGATTTTACACTTTTTTCAGGTGGCCCTTTTGACCGGGGGGAAGTGAGACTTCATTGTAGTGCAGATTTCCTTTGCAAGCTTGCTTGGTTGGCCAAAAAGGGCGTATGCGTTTTTTCCTGAATATATTCAGGAAAAAACGCATACGCCCTTTTTGGCCAAGTGCATCATTGTGGACGTTCTGCCTCTTTTCCTATGCTTTAAATGCAATTCCAGTCTACCTCCTGAAATCGGTTTCCTGCAATTCTGCCCCGCTTTCAAGTCCTCTTGGCAGCCTTACTTCAGTATATTTCTGGACGATAGCTGTCACTTTTAACTCTGCAGGTTTGTGAATTACAGTGCCCCTGAGCTCCTTTCTTCAACTCGCTTTCTTGTGAGCTGGCCGCAACACCGCAGGATTGCTTCAGGCCCTAATCTGGTTCCGGCACGGCACGCTGAGCCTTTGGTCAATTCTTCTTCCTGGTGCGAAATGAGAGTTAAATTTGCCCGTCCAGACACCTCCAGCTAGTCTCTCATTGGTTCTCCCTATTCCTGTACATCTTCCGCAGAAATTGCAAACTGGGCCAAACAGGAGGTTAAAGGCACTGACTCTCCAAGTCGGGAGAGTGTTAGTAAAGCATCTGGAATGTTGCACCCGAGTACCAGGGGACGAGAACTGAGACATATTGGAACACGTCTCCCGATCACACGGTTGATCATACTCTGGGTTCCACGTGCATGTTTTAGCTGAAGGAAGAATCCCTTAAACCTGGAGAGTTGAGACCCGTGGAATGGGTCCCATGCAATATGACTTCAAAGGGTCTTCATTTGCTCACCGAACCTCTCCAATCCTATCACTGCTGCGTTTATGCCCCTGTACACACGCTTGATTTTCTTTCGGAGACATAGCAATCCATAGGTTTTAAGATAGTTACTAGTCAGGTACATTCTTAGGCGTTTAATATGGGGTGTTGAGCCCATTTCGTTGAGCAAGGAGTAGTTCTTGTCTATTCCATATTTGGCTTAAGAAACTTTATCTGTGCTCATTTCAATCTCTGGTTTTATGCAGCACCCCAACTCACCTTTCCCCTTAAGCAAGCATAAGTTGGCTTTCTAAATTTGAGACCCTGTTCTGTTTTGTAATCCAGTTCCTGTGTAGCCAAGTTTACATTCCGTGTATTAGTGATATCTTATGATGTTTCTTTTTCTGTGTGACTTATTTCAGTTAGAATCATCATACCTGAATCCACTCATTATGCTGCTATGGGCCTGATGACATAGATTTCATCGCTGAGTGATATTGCATTGTACGTAAGTACCACAACTTCTTTATCCATTTTTCACTTTTTGCGATATTGAACTTGTACCGTAAATGAGGTTCTTGTAAACAGAGCCGCCCCAAACTTTCGGGTGGCTGTGTCTTTTTGATTTTAATTTCCCTAAGCTATAGGACCATAAGTGGAAGTGCCCTAGGCTCTGTTGCTTTGTTTTTTACATGTTTCAGGAAACACCATACACCTCTCCCAAGTGGCTGTTGGCAATTTACATCCCGCCCATCAGCATAACAAGGCTCCCAGTTCCCCATGGCCTGTCCTGCCTTTCTGGATTTTACACTTTTTTCAGGTGGCCCTTTTGACAGGGGGGAAGTGAGACTTCATTGTAGTGCAGATTTCCTTTGCAAGCTTGCTTGGTTGGCCAAAAAGGGCGTATGCGTTTTTTCCTGAATATATTCAGGAAAAAACGCATACGCCCTTTTTGGCCAAGTGCATCATTGTGGACGTTCTGCCTCTTTTCCTATGCTTTAAATGCAATTCCAGTCTACCTCCTGAAATCGGTTTCCTGCAATTCTGCCCCGCTTTCAAGTCCTCTTGGCAGCCTTACTTCAGTATATTTCTGGACGATAGCTGTCATTTATAACTCTGCAGGTTTGTGAATTACAGTGCCCCTGAGCTCCTTTCTTCAACTCGCTTTCTTGTGAGCTGGCCGCAACACCGCAGGATTGCTTCAGGCCCTAATCTGGTTCCGGCACGGCACGCTGAGCCTTTGGTCAATTCTTCTTCCTGGTGGGAAATGAGAGTTAAATTTGCCCGTCCAGACACCTCCAGCTAGTCTCTCATTGGTTCTCCCTATTCCTGTACATCTTCCGCAGAAATTGCAAACTGGGCCAAACAGGAGGTTAAAGGCACTGACTCTCCAAGTCGGGAGAGTGTTAGTAAAGCATCTGGAATGTTGCACCCGAGTACCAGGGGACGAGAACTGAGACATATTGGAACACGTCTCCCGATCACACGGTTGATCATACTCTGGGTTCCACGTGCATGTTTTAGCTGAAGGAAGAATCCCTTAAACCTGGAGAGTTGAGACCCGTGGAATGGGTCCCATGCAATATGACTTCAAAGGGTCTTCATTTGCTCACCGAACCTCTCCAATCCTATCACTGCTGCGTTTATGCCCCTGTACACACGCTTGATTTTCTTTCAGAGACATAGCAATCCATAGGTTTTAAGATACTTACTAGTCAGGTACATTCTTAGGCGTTTAATATGGGGTGTTGAGCCCATTTCGTTGAGCAAGGAGTAGTTTTTGTCTATTCCATATTTGGCTTAAGAAACTTTATCTGTGCTCATTTCAATCTCTGGTTTTATGCAGCACCCCAACTCACCTTTCCCCTTAAGCAAGCATAAGTTGGTTTTCTAAATTTGAGACCCTGTCCTGTTTTGTAATCCAGTTCCTGTGTACCCAAGTTTACTTTCCGTGTATTAGTGATATCTTATGATGTTTCTTTTTCTGTGTGACTTATTTCAGTTAGAATCATCATACCTGAATCCACTCATTATGCTGCTCTGGGCCTGATGACATAGATTTCATTGCTGAGTGATATTGCATTGTACGTAAGTACCACAACTTCTTTATCCATTTTTCACTTTCTGCGATATTGAACTTGTACCGTAAATGAGGTTGTTGTAAACAGAGCCATCCCAAACTTTCTGGTGGCTGTGTCTTTTTGATTTTAATTTCCCTAAGCTATAGGACCATAAGTGGAAGTGCCCTAGGCTCTGTTGCTTTGTTTTTTAGATGTTTCAGGAAACACCATACACCTCTCCCCAGTGGCTCTTGGCAATTTACATCCCGCCCATCAGCATAACAAGGCTCCCAGTTCTCCATGGCCTGTCCTGCCTTTCTGGATTTTACACTTTTTTCAGGTGGCCCTTTTGACCGGGGGGAAGTGAGACTTCATTGTAGTGCAGATTTCCTTTGCAAGCTTGCTTGGTTGGCCAAAAAGGGCGTATGCGTTTTTTCCTGAATATATTCAGGAAAAAACGCATACGCCCTTTTTGGCCAAGTGCATCATTGTGGACGTTCTGCCTCTTTTCCTATGCTTTAAATGCAATTCCAGTCTACCTCCTGAAATCGGTTTCCTGCAATTCTGCCCCGCTTTCAAGTCCTCTTGGCAGCCTTACTTCAGTATATTTCTGGACGATAGCTGTCACTTTTAACTCTGCAGGTTTGTGAATTACAGTGCCCCTGAGCTCCTTTCTTCAACTCGCTTTCTTGTGAGCTGGCCGCAACACCGCAGGATTGCTTCAGGCCCTAATCTGGTTCCGGCACGGCACGCTGAGCCTTTGGTCAATTCTTCTTCCTGGTGCGAAATGAGAGTTAAATTTGCCCGTCCAGACACCTCCAGCTAGTCTCTCATTGGTTCTCCCTATTCCTGTACATCTTCCGCAGAAATTGCAAACTGGGCCAAACAGGAGGTTAAAGGCACTGACTCTCCAAGTCGGGAGAGTGTTAGTAAAGCATCTGGAATGTTGCACCCGAGTACCAGGGGACGAGAACTGAGACATATTGGAACACGTCTCCCGATCACACGGTTGATCATACTCTGGGTTCCACGTGCATGTTTTAGCTGAAGGAAGAATCCCTTAAACCTGGAGAGTTGAGACCCGTGGAATGGGTCCCATGCAATATGACTTCAAAGGGTCTTCATTTGCTCACCGAACCTCTCCAATCCTATCACTGCTGCGTTTATGCCCCTGTACACACGCTTGATTTTCTTTCAGAGACATAGCAATCCATAGGTTTTAAGATATTTACTAGTCAGGTACATTCTTAGGCGTTTAATATGGGGTGTTGAGCCCATTTCGTTGAGCAAGGAGTAGTTCTTGTCTATTCCATATTTGGCTTAAGGAACTTTATCTGTGCTCATTTCAATCTCTGGTTTTATGCAGCACCCCAACTCACCTTTCCCCTTAAGCAAGCATAAGTTGGTTTTCTAAATTTGAGACCCTGTTCTGTTTTGTAATCCAGTTCCTGTGTAGCCAAGTTTACATTCCGTGTATTAGTGATATCTTATGATGTTTCTTTTTCTGTGTGACTTATTTCAGTTAGAATCATCATACCTGAATCCACTCATTATGCTGCTATGGGCCTGATGACATAGATTTCATCGCTGAGTGATATTGCATTGTACGTAAGTACCACAACTTCTTTATCCATTTTTCACTTTTTGCGATATTGAACTTGTACCATAAATGAGGTTCTTGTAAACAGAGCCGCCCAAAACTTTCGGGTGGCTGTGTCTTTTTGATTTTAATTTCCCTAAGCTATAGGACCATAAGTGGAAGTGCCCTAGGCTCTGTTGCTTTGTTTTTTACATGTTTCAGGAAACACCATACACCTCTCCCGAGTGGCTGTTGGCAATTTACATCCCGCCCATCAGCATAACAAGGCTCCCAGTTCTCCATGGCCTGTCCTGCCTTTCTGGATTTTACACTTTTTCAGGTGGCCCTTTTGACCGGGGGGAAGTGAGACTTCATTGTAGTGCAGATTTCCTTTGCAAGCTTGCTTGGTTGGACAAAAAGGGCGCATGCGTGTTTTCCTGAATATATTCAGGAAAAAACGCATACGCCCTTTTTGGCCAAGTGCATCATTGTGGACGTTCTGCCTCTTTTCCTATGCTTTAAATGCAATTCCAGTCTACCTCCTGAAATCGGTTTCCTGCAATTCTGCCCCGCTTTCAAGTCCTCTTGGCAGCCTTACTTCAGTATATTTTTGGACGATAGCTGTCATTTATAACTCTGTAGGTTTGTGAATTACAGTGCCCCTGAGCTCCTTTCTTCAACTCGCTTTCTTGTGAGCTGGCCGCAACACCGCAGGATTGCTTCAGGCCCTAATCTGGTTCCGGCACGGCACGCTGAGCCTTTGGTTAATTCTTCTTCCTATTGCGAAATGAGAGTTAAATTTGCCCGTCCAGACACCTCCAGCTAGTCTCTCATTGGTTCTCCCTATTCCTGTACATCTTCCGCAGAAATTGCAAACTGGGCCAAACAGGAGGTTAAAGGCACTGACTCTCCAAGTCGGGAGAGTGTTAGTAAAGCATCTGGAATGTTGCACCCGAGTACCAGGGGACGAGAACTGAGACATATTGGAACACGTCTCCCGATCACACGGTTGATCATACTCTGGGTTCCACGTGCATGTTTTAGCTGAAGGAAGAATCCCTTAAACCTGGAGAGTTGAGACCCGTGGAATGGTTCCCATGCAATATGACTTCAAAGGGTCTTCATTTGCTCACTGAACCTCTCCAATCCTATCACTGCTGCGTTTATGCCCCTGTACACACGCTTGATTTTCTTTCAGAGACATAGCAATCCATAGGTTTTAAGATAGTTACTAGTCAGGTACATTCTTAGGCTTTTAATATGGGGTGTTGAGTCCATTTCGTTGAGCAAGGAGTAGTTCTTGTCTATTCCATATTTGGCTTAAGGAACTTTATCTGTGCTCATTTCAATCTCTGGTTTTATGCAGCACCCCAACTCACCTTTCCCCTTAAGCAAGCATAAGTTGGTTTTCTAAATTTGAGACCCTGTTCTGTTTTGTAATCCAGTTCCTGTGTACCCAAGTTTACATTCCGTGTATTAGTGGTATCTTATGATGTTTCTTTTTCTGTGTGACTTATTTCAGTTAGAATCATCATACCTGAATCCACTCATTATGCTGCTATGGGCCTGATGACATAGATTTCATAGCTGAGTGATATTGCATTGTACGTAAGTACCACAACTTCTTTATCCATTTTTCACTTTCTGCGATATTGAACTTGTACCGTAAATGAGGTTCTTGTAAACAGAGCCGCCCCAAACTTTCGGGTGGCTGTGTCTTTTTGATTTTAATTTCCCTAAGCTATAGGACCATAAGTGGAAGTGCCCTAGGCTCTGTTGCTTTGTTTTTTACATGTTTCAGGAAACACCATACACCTCTCCCAAGTGGCTGTTGGCAATTTACATCCCGCCCATCAGCATAACAAGGCTCCCAGTTCCCCATGGCCTGTCCTGCCTTTCTGGATTTTACACTTTTTTCAGGTGGCCCTTTTGACAGGGGGGAAGTGAGACTTCATTGTAGTGCAGATTTCCTTTGCAAGCTTGCTTGGTTGGCCAAAAAGGGCGTATGCGTTTTTTCCTGAATATATTCAGGAAAAAACGCATACGCCCTTTTTGGCCAAGTGCATCATTGTGGACGTTCTGCCTCTTTTCCTATGCTTTAAATGCAATTCCAGTCTACCTCCTGAAATCGGTTTCCTGCAATTCTGCCCCGCTTTCAAGTCCTCTTGGCAGCCTTACTTCAGTATATTTCTGGACGATAGCTGTCATTTATAACTCTGCAGGTTTGTGAATTACAGTGCCCCTGAGCTCCTTTCTTCAACTCGCTTTCTTGTGAGCTGGCCGCAACACCGCAGGATTGCTTCAGGCCCTAATCTGGTTCCGGCACGGCACGCTGAGCCTTTGGTCAATTCTTCTTCCTGGTGCGAAATGAGAGTTAAATTTGCCCGTCCAGACACCTCCAGCTAGTCTCTCATTGGTTCTCCCTATTCCTGTACATCTTCCGCAGAAATTGCAAACTGGGCCAAACAGGAGGTTAAAGGCACTGACTCTCCAAGTCGGGAGAGTGTTAGTAAAGCATCTGGAATGTTGCACCCGAGTACCAGGGGACGAGAACTGAGACATATTGGAACACGTCTCCCGATCACACGGTTGATCATACTCTGGGTTCCACGTGCATGTTTTAGCTGAAGGAAGAATCCCTTAAACCTGGAGAGTTGAGACCCGTGGAATGGGTCCCATGCAATATGACTTCAAAGGGTCTTCATTTGCTCACCGAACCTCTCCAATCCTATCACTGCTGCGTTTATGCCCCTGTACACACGCTTGATTTTCTTTCAGAGACATAGCAATCCATAGGTTTTAAGATACTTACTAGTCAGGTACATTCTTAGGCGTTTAATATGGGGTGTTGAGCCCATTTCGTTGAGCAAGGAGTAGTTCTTGTCTATTCCATATTTGGCTTAAGAAACTTTATCTGTGCTCATTTCAATCTCTGGTTTTATGCAGCACCCCAACTCACCTTTCCCCTTAAGCAAGCATAAGTTGGTTTTCTAAATTTGAGACCCTGTTCTGTTTTGTAATCCAGTTCCTGTGTACCCAAGTTTACTTTCCGTGTATTAGTGATATCTTATGATGTTTCTTTTTCTGTGTGACTTATTTCAGTTAGAATCATCATACCTGAATCCACTCATTATGCTGCTATGGGCCTGATGACATAGATTTCATTGCTGAGTGATATTGCATTGTACGTAAGTACCACAACTTCTTTATCCATTTTTCACTTTCTGCGATATTGAACTTGTACCGTAAATGAGGTTGTTGTAAACAGAGCCATCCCAAACTTTCGGGTGGCTGTGTCTTTTTGATTTTAATTTCCCTAAGCTATAGGACCATAAGTGGAAGTGCCCTAGGCTCTGTTGCTTTGTTTTTTAGATGTTTCAGGAAACACCATACACCTCTCCCCAGTGGCTCTTGGCAATTTACATCCCGCCCATCAGCATAACAAGGCTCCCAGTTCTCCATGGCCTGTCCTGCCTTTCTGGATTTTACACTTTTTTCAGGTGGCCCTTTTGACCGGGGGGAAGTGAGACTTCATTGTAGTGCAGATTTCCTTTGCAAGCTTGCTTGGTTGGCCAAAAAGGGCGTATGCGTTTTTTCCTGAATATATTCAGGAAAAAACGCATACGCCCTTTTTGGCCAAGTGCATCATTGTGGACGTTCTGCCTCTTTTCCTATGCTTTAAATGCAATTCCAGTCTACCTCCTGAAATCGGTTTCCTGCAATTCTGCCCCGCTTTCAAGTCCTCTTGGCAGCCTTACTTCAGTATATTTCTGGACGATAGCTGTCACTTTTAACTCTGCAGGTTTGTGAATTACAGTGCCCCTGAGCTCCTTTCTTCAACTCGCTTTCTTGTGAGCTGGCCGCAACACCGCAGGATTGCTTCAGGCCCTAATCTGGTTCCGGCACGGCACGCTGAGCCTTTGGTCAATTCTTCTTCCTGGTGCGAAATGAGAGTTAAATTTGCCCGTCCAGACACCTCCAGCTAGTCTCTCATTGGTTCTCCCTATTCCTGTACATCTTCCGCAGAAATTGCAAACTGGGCCAAACAGGAGGTTAAAGGCACTGACTCTCCAAGTCGGGAGAGTGTTAGTAAAGCATCTGGAATGTTGCACCCGAGTACCAGGGGACGAGAACTGAGACATATTGGAACACGTCTCCCGATCACACGGTTGATCATACTCTGGGTTCCACGTGCATGTTTTAGCTGAAGGAAGAATCCCTTAAACCTGGAGAGTTGAGACCCGTGGAATGGGTCCCATGCAATATGACTTCAAAGGGTCTTCATTTGCTCACCGAACCTCTCCAATCCTATCACTGCTGCGTTTATGCCCCTGTACACACGCTTGATTTTCTTTCAGAGACATAGCAATCCATAGGTTTTAAGATATTTACTAGTCAGGTACATTCTTAGGCGTTTAATATGGGGTGTTGAGCCCATTTCGTTGAGCAAGGAGTAGTTCTTGTCTATTCCATATTTGGCTTAAGGAACTTTATCTGTGCTCATTTCAATCTCTGGTTTTATGCAGCACCCCAACTCACCTTTCCCCTTAAGCAAGCATAAGTTGGTTTTCTAAATTTGAGACCCTGTTCTGTTTTGTAATCCAGTTCCTGTGTAGCCAAGTTTACATTCCGTGTATTAGTGATATCTTATGATGTTTCTTTTTCTGTGTGACTTATTTCAGTTAGAATCATCATACCTGAATCCACTCATTATGCTGCTATGGGCCTGATGACATAGATTTCATCGCTGAGTGATATTGCATTGTACGTAAGTACCACAACTTCTTTATCCATTTTTCACTTTTTGCGATATTGAACTTGTACCATAAATGAGGTTCTTGTAAACAGAGCCGCCCAAAACTTTCGGGTGGCTGTGTCTTTTTGATTTTAATTTCCCTAAGCTATAGGACCATAAGTGGAAGTGCCCTAGGCTCTGTTGCTTTGTTTTTTACATGTTTCAGGAAACACCATACACCTCTCCCGAGTGGCTGTTGGCAATTTACATCCCGCCCATCAGCATAACAAGGCTCCCAGTTCTCCATGGCCTGTCCTGCCTTTCTGGATTTTACACTTTTTCAGGTGGCCCTTTTGACCGGGGGGAAGTGAGACTTCATTGTAGTGCAGATTTCCTTTGCAAGCTTGCTTGGTTGGACAAAAAGGGCGCATGCGTTTTTTCCTGAATATATTCAGGAAAAAACGCATACGCCCTTTTTGGCCAAGTGCATCATTGTGGACGTTCTGCCTCTTTTCCTATGCTTTAAATGCAATTCCAGTCTACCTCCTGAAATCGGTTTCCTGCAATTCTGCCCCGCTTTCAAGTCCTCTTGGCAGCCTTACTTCAGTATATTTTTGGACGATAGCTGTCATTTATAACTCTGTAGGTTTGTGAATTACAGTGCCCCTGAGCTCCTTTCTTCAACTCGCTTTCTTGTGAGCTGGCCGCAACACCGCAGGATTGCTTCAGGCCCTAATCTGGTTCCGGCACGGCACGCTGAGCCTTTGGTTAATTCTTCTTCCTATTGCGAAATGAGAGTTAAATTTGCCCGTCCAGACACCTCCAGCTAGTCTCTCATTGGTTCTCCCTATTCCTGTACATCTTCCGCAGAAATTGCAAACTGGGCCAAACAGGAGGTTAAAGGCACTGACTCTCCAAGTCGGGAGAGTGTTAGTAAAGCATCTGGAATGTTGCACCCGAGTACCAGGGGACGAGAACTGAGACATATTGGAACACGTCTCCCGATCACACGGTTGATCATACTCTGGGTTCCACGTGCATGTTTTAGCTGAAGGAAGAATCCCTTAAACCTGGAGAGTTGAGACCCGTGGAATGGTTCCCATGCAATATGACTTCAAAGGGTCTTCATTTGCTCACTGAACCTCTCCAATCCTATCACTGCTGCGTTTATGCCCCTGTACACACGCTTGATTTTCTTTCAGAGACATAGCAATCCATAGGTTTTAAGATAGTTACTAGTCAGGTACATTCTTAGGCTTTTAATATGGGGTGTTGAGTCCATTTCGTTGAGCAAGGAGTAGTTCTTGTCTATTCCATATTTGGCTTAAGGAACTTTATCTGTGCTCATTTCAATCTCTGGTTTTATGCAGCACCCCAACTCACCTTTCCCCTTAAGCAAGCATAAGTTGGTTTTCTAAATTTGAGACCCTGTTCTGTTTTGTAATCCAGTTCCTGTGTACCCAAGTTTACATTCCGTGTATTAGTGGTATCTTATGATGTTTCTTTTTCTGTGTGACTTATTTCAGTTAGAATCATCATACCTGAATCCACTCATTATGCTGCTATGGGCCTGATGACATAGATTTCATAGCTGAGTGATATTGCATTGTACGTAAGTACCACAACTTCTTTATCCATTTTTCACTTTCTGCGATATTGAACTTGTACCGTAAATGAGGTTCTTGTAAACAGAGCCGTCCCAAACTTTTGGGTGGCTGTGTCTTTTTTATTTTAATTTCCCTAAGCTATAGGACCATAAGTGGAAGTGCCCTAGGCTCTGTTGCTTTGTTTTTTAGATGTTTAAGGAAACACCATACACCTCTCCCAAGTGGCTGTTGGCAATTTACATCCCGCCCATCAGCATAACAAGGCTCCCAGTTCTCCATGGCCTGTCCTGCCTTTCTGGATTTTACACTTTTTTCAGGTGGCCCTTTTGACAGGGGGGAAGTGAGACTTCATTGTAGTGCAGATTTCCTTTGCAAGCTTGCTTGGTTGGCCAAAAAGGGCGTATGCGTTTTTTCCTGAATATATTCAGGAAAAAACGCATACGCCCTTTTTGGCCAAGTGCATCATTGTGGACGTTCTGCCTCTTTTCCTATGCTTTAAATGCAATTCCAGTCTACCTCCTGAAATCGGTTTCCTGCAATTCTGCCCCGCTTTCAAGTCCTCTTGGCAGCCTTACTTCAGTATATTTTTGGACGATAGCTGTCATTTATAACTCTGCAGGTTTGTGAATTACAGTGCCCCTGAGCTCCTTTCTTCAACTCGCTTTCTTGTGAGCTGGCCGCAACACCGCAGGATTGCTTCAGGCCCTAATCTGGTTCCGGCACGGCACGCTGAGCCTTTGGTCAATTCTTCTTCCTGGTGGGAAATGAGAGTTAAATTTGCCCGTCCAGACACCTCCAGCTAGTCTCTCATTGGTTCTCCCTATTCCTGTACATCTTCCGCAGAAATTGCAAACTGGGCCAAACAGGAGGTTAAAGGCACTGACTCTCCAAGTCGGGAGAGTGTTAGTAAAGCATCTGGAATGTTGCACCCGAGTACCAGGGGACGAGAACTGAGACATATTGGAACACATCTCCCGATCACACGGTTGATCATACTCTGGGTTCCACGTGCATGTTTTAGCTGAAGGAAGAATCCCTTAAACCTGGAGAGTTGAGACCCGTGGAATGGGTACCATGCAATATGACTTCAAAGGGTATTCATTTGCTCACCGAACCTCTCCAATCCTATCACTGCTGCGTTTATGCCCCTGTACACACGCTTGATTTTCTTTCAGAGACATAACAATCCATAGGTTTTAAGATACTTACTAGTCAGGTACATTCTTAGGCGTTTAATATGGGGTGTTGAGTCCATTCCGTTGAGCAAGGAGTAGTTCTTGTCTATTCCATATTTGGCTTAAGGAACTTTATCTGTGCTCATTTCAATCTCTGGTTTTATGCAGCACCCCAACTCACCTTTCCCCTTAAGCAAGCATAAGTTGGTTTTCTAAATTTGAGACCCTGTTCTGTTTTGTAATCCAGTTCCTGTGTACCCAAGTTTACATTCCGTGTATTAGTGGTATCTTATGATGTTTCTTTTTCTGTGTGACTTATTTCAGTTAGAATCATCATACCTGAATCCACTCATTATGCTGCTATGGGCCTGATGACATAGATTTCATCGCTGAGTGATATTGCATTGTACGTAAGTACCACAACTTCTTTATCCATTTTTCACTTTCTGCGATATTGAACTTCTACCGTAAACGAGGTTCTTGTAAACAGAGCCGTCCCAAACTTTGTGGTGGCTGTGTCTTTTTGATTTTAATTTCCCTAAGCTATAGGACCATAAGTGGAAGTGCCCTAGGCTCCGTTGCTTTGTTTTTTAGATGTTTCAGGAAACACCATACACCTCTCCCGAGTGGCTGTTGGCAATTTACATCCCGCCCATCAGCATAACAAGGCTCCCAGTTCTCCATGGCCTGTCCTGCCTTTCTGGATTTTACACTTTTTTCAGGTGGCCGTTTTGACCGGGGGGAAGTGAGACTTCATTGTAGTGCAGATTTCCTTTGCAAGCTTGCTTGGTTGGCCAAAAAGGGCGCATGCGTTTTTTCCTGAATATATTCAGGAAAAAACGCATACGCCCTTTTTGGCCAAGTGCATCATTGTGGACGTTCTGCCTCTTTTCCTATGCTTTAAATGCAATTCCAGTCTACCTCCTGAAATCGGTTTCCTGCAATTCTGCCCCGCTTTCAAGTCCTCTTGGCAGCCTTACTTCAGTATATTTTTGGACGATAGCTGTCATTTATAACTCTGTAGGTTTGTGAATTACAGTGCCCCTGAGCTCCTTTCTTCAACTCGCTTTCTTGTGAGCTGGCCGCAACACCGCAGGATTGCTTCAGGCCCTAATCTGGTTCCGGCACGGCACGCTGAGCCTTTGGTCAATTCTTCTTCCTGGTGGGAAATGAGAGTTAAATTTGCCCGTCCAGACACCTCCAGCTAGTCTCTCATTGGTTCTCCCTACTCCTGTACATCTTCCGCAGAAATTGCAAACTGGGCCAAACAGGAGGTTAAAGGCACTGACTCTCCAAGTCGGGAGAGTGTTAGTAAAGCATCTGGAATGTTGCACCCGAGTACCAGGGGACGAGAACTGAGACATATTGGAACACGTCTCCCGATCACACGGTTGATCATACTCTGGGTTCCACGTGCATGTTTTAGCTGAAGGAAGAATCCCTTAAACCTGGAGAGTTGAGACCCGTGGAATGGGTCCCATGCAATATGACTTCAAAGGGTCTTCATTTGCTCACCGAACCTCTCCAATCCTATCACTGCTGCGTTTATGCCCCTGTACACACGCTTGATTTTCTTTCAGAGACATAACAATCCATAGGTTTTAAGATACTTACTAGTCAGGTACATTCTTAGGCGTTTAATATGGGGTGTTGAGTCCATTTCGTTGAGCAAGGAGTAGTTCTTGTCTATTCCATATTTGGCTTAAGGAACTTTATCTGTGCTCATTTCAATCTCTGGTTTTATGCAGCACCCCAACTCACCTTTCCCCTTAAGCAAGCATAAGTTGGTTTTCTAAATTTGAGACCCTGTTCTGTTTTGTAATCCAGTTCCTGTGTACCCAAGTTTACATTCCGTGTATTAGTGGTATCTTATGATGTTTCTTTTTCTGTGTGACTTATTTCAGTTAGAATCATCATACCTGAATCCACTCATTATGCTGCTATGGGCCTGATGACATAGATTTCATCGCTGAGTGATATTGCATTGTACGTAAGTACCACAACTTCTTTATCCATTTTTCACTTTCTGCGATATTGAACTTCTACCGTAAACGAGGTTCTTGTAAACAGAGCCGTCCCAAACTTTGGGGTGGCTGTGTCTTTTTGATTTTAATTTCCCTAAGCTATAGGACCATAAGTGGAAGTGCCCTAGGCTCCGTTGCTTTGTTTTTTAGATGTTTCAGGAAACACCATACACCTCTCCCGAGTGGCTGTTGGCAATTTACATCCCGCCCATCAGCATAACAAGGCTCCCAGTTCTCCATGGCCTGTCCTGCCTTTCTGGATTTTACACTTTTTTCAGGTGGCCGTTTTGACCGGGGGGAAGTGAGACTTCATTGTAGTGCAGATTTCCTTTGCAAGCTTGCTTGGTTGGCCAAAAAGGGCGCATGCGTTTTTTCCTGAATATATTCAGGAAAAAACGCATACGCCCTTTTTGGCCAAGTGCATCATTGTGGACGTTCTGCCTCTTTTCCTATGCTTTAAATGCAATTCCAGTCTACCTCCTGAAATCGGTTTCCTGCAATTCTGCCCCGCTTTCAAGTCCTCTTGGCAGCCTTACTTCAGTATATTTTTGGACGATAGCTGTCATTTATAACTCTGCAGGTTTGTGAATTACAGTGCCCCTGAGCTCCTTTCTTCAACTCGCTTTCTTGTGAGCTGGCCGCAACACCGCAGGATTGCTTCAGGCCCTAATCTGGTTCCGGCACGGCACGCTGAGCCTTTGGTTAATTCTTCTTCCTATTGCGAAATGAGAGTTAAATTTGCCCGTCCAGACACCTCCAGCTAGTCTCTCATTGGTTCTCCCTATTCCTGTACATCTTCCGCAGAAATTGCAAACTGGGCCAAACAGGAGGTTAAAGGCACTGACTCTCCAAGTCGGGAGAGTGTTAGTAAAGCATCTGGAATGTTGCACCCGAGTACCAGGGGACGAGAACTGAGACATATTGGAACACGTCTCCCGATCACACGGTTGATCATACTCTGGGT
The DNA here is from genome assembly GCF_964270905.1 of Leucopleurus acutus. Lineage (NCBI taxonomy): Eukaryota > Metazoa > Chordata > Mammalia > Artiodactyla > Delphinidae > Leucopleurus > Leucopleurus acutus. The sequence continues at coordinate 349,787 of NW_028139099.1, read as the reverse complement.
TCCACGTGCATGTTTTAGCTGAAGGAAGAATCCCTTAAACCTGGAGAGTTGAGACCCGTGGAATGGTTCCCATGCAATATGACTTCAAAGGGTCTTCATTTGCTCACTGAACCTCTCCAATCCTATCACTGCTGCGTTTATGCCCCTGTACACACGCTTGATTTTCTTTCAGAGACATAGCAATCCATAGGTTTTAAGATAGTTACTAGTCAGGTACATTCTTAGGCGTTTAATATGGGGTGTTGAGTCCATTTTGTTGAGCAAGGAGTAGTTCTTGTCTATTCCATATTTGGCTTAAGGAACTTTATCTGTGCTCATTTCAATCTCTGGTTTTATGCAGCACCCCAACTCACCTTTCCCCTTAAGCAAGCATAAGTTGGTTTTCTAAATTTGAGACCCTGTTCTGTTTTGTAATCCAGTTCCTGTGTACCCAAGTTTACATTCCGTGTATTAGTGGTATCTTATGATGTTTCTTTTTCTGTGTGACTTATTTCAGTTAGAATCATCATACCTGAATCCACTCATTATGCTGCTATGGGCCTGATGACATAGATTTCATTGCTGAGTGATATTGCATTGTACGTAAGTACCACAACTTCTTTATCCATTTTTCACTTTCTGCGATATTGAACTTGTACCGTAAATGAGGTTCTTGTAAACAGAGCCGTCCCAAACTTTTGGGTGGCTGTGTCTTTTTTATTTTAATTTCCCTAAGCTATAGGACCATAAGTGGAAGTGCCCTAGGCTCTGTTGCTTTGTTTTTTAGATGTTTCAGGAAACACCATACACCTCTCCCAAGTGGCTGTTGGCAATTTACATCCCGCCCATCAGCATAACAAGGCTCCCAGTTCTCCATGGCCTGTCCTGCCTTTCTGGATTTTACACTTTTTTCAGGTGGCCCTTTTGACAGGGGGGAAGTGAGACTTCATTGTAGTGCAGATTTCCTTTGCAAGCTTGCTTGGTTGGCCAAAAAGGGCGTATGCGTTTTTTCCTGAATATATTCAGGAAAAAACGCATACGCCCTTTTTGGCCAAGTGCATCATTGTGGACGTTCTGCCTCTTTTCCTATGCTTTAAATGCAATTCCAGTCTACCTCCTGAAATCGGTTTCCTGCAATTCTGCCCCGCTTTCAAGTCCTCTTGGCAGCCTTACTTCAGTATATTTTTGGACGATAGCTGTCATTTATAACTCTGTAGGTTTGTGAATTACAGTGCCCCTGAGCTCCTTTCTTCAACTCGCTTTCTTGTGAGCTGGCCGCAACACCGCAGGATTGCTTCAGGCCCTAATCTGGTTCCGGCACGGCACGCTGAGCCTTTGGTCAATTCTTCTTCCTGGTGGGAAATGAGAGTTAAATTTGCCCGTCCAGACACCTCCAGCTAGTCTCTCATTGGTTCTCCCTACTCCTGTACATCTTCCGCAGAAATTGCAAACTGGGCCAAACAGGAGGTTAAAGGCACTGACTCTCCAAGTCGGGAGAGTGTTAGTAAAGCATCTGGAATGTTGCACCCGAGTACCAGGGGACGAGAACTGAGACATATTGGAACACGTCTCCCGATCACACGGTTGATCATACTCTGGGTTCCACGTGCATGTTTTAGCTGAAGGAAGAATCCCTTAAACCTGGAGAGTTGAGACCCGTGGAATGGGTCCCATGCAATATGACTTCAAAGGGTCTTCATTTGCTCACCGAACCTCTCCAATCCTATCACTGCTGCGTTTATGCCCCTGTACACACGCTTGATTTTCTTTCAGAGACATAACAATCCATAGGTTTTAAGATACTTACTAGTCAGGTACATTCTTAGGCGTTTAATATGGGGTGTTGAGTCCATTTCGTTGAGCAAGGAGTAGTTCTTGTCTATTCCATATTTGGCTTAAGGAACTTTATCTGTGCTCATTTCAATCTCTGGTTTTATGCAGCACCCCAACTCACCTTTCCCCTTAAGCAAGCATAAGTTGGTTTATCTAAATTTGAGACCCTGTTCTGTTTTGTAATCCAGTTCCTGTGTACCCAAGTTTACATTCCGTGTATTAGTGGTATCTTATGATGTTTCTTTTTCTGTGTGACTTATTTCAGTTAGAATCATCATACCTGAATCCACTCATTATGCTGCTATGGGCCTGATGACATAGATTTCATCGCTGAGTGATATTGCATTGTACGTAAGTACCACAACTTCTTTATCCATTTTTCACTTTCTGCGATATTGAACTTCTACCGTAAACGAGGTTCTTGTAAACAGAGCCGTCCCAAACTTTGGGGTGGCTGTGTCTTTTTGATTTTAATTTCCCTAAGCTATAGGACCATAAGTGGAAGTGCCCTAGGCTCCGTTGCTTTGTTTTTTAGATGTTTCAGGAAACACCATACACCTCTCCCGAGTGGCTGTTGGCAATTTACATCCCGCCCATCAGCATAACAAGGCTCCCAGTTCTCCATGGCCTGTCCTGCCTTTCTGGATTTTACACTTTTTTCAGGTGGCCGTTTTGACCGGGGTGAAGTGAGACTTCATTGTAGTGCAGATTTCCTTTGCAAGCTTGCTTGGTTGGCCAAAAAGGGCGTATGCGTTTTTTCCTGAATATATTCAGGAAAAAACGCATACGCCCTTTTTGGCCAAGTGCATCATTGTGGACGTTCTGCCTCTTTTCCTATGCTTTAAATGCAATTCCAGTCTACCTCCTGAAATCGGTTTCCTGCAATTCTGCCCCGCTTTCAAGTCCTCTTGGCAGCCTTACTTCAGTATATTTTTGGACGATAGCTGTCATTTATAACTCTGCAAGTTTGTGAATTACAGGGCCCCTGAGCTCCTTTCTTCAACTCGCTTTCTTGTGAGCTGGCCGCAACACCGCAGGATTGCTTCAGGCCCTAATCTGGTTCCGGCACGGCACGCTGAGCCTTTGGTCAATTCTTCTTCCTGGTGGGAAATGAGAGTTAAATTTGCCCGTCCAGACACCTCCAGCTAGTCTCTCATTGGTTCTCCCTACTCCTGTACATCTTCCGCAGAAATTGCAAACTGGGCCAAACAGGAGGTTAAAGGCACTGACTCTCCAAGTCGGGAGAGTGTTAGTAAAGCATCTGGAATGTTGCACCCGAGTACCAGGGGACGAGAACTGAGACATATTGGAACACGTCTCCCGATCACACGGTTGATCATACTCTGGGTTCCACGTGCATGTTTTAGCTGAAGGAAGAATCCCTTAAACCTGGAGAGTTGAGACCCGTGGAATGGGTCCCATTCAATATCACTTCAAAGGGTCTTCATTTGCTCACCGAACCTCTCCAATCCTATCACTGCTGCGTTTATGCCCCTGTACACACGCTTGATTTTCTTTCAGAGACATAGCAATCCATAGGTTTTAAGATACTTACTAGTCAGGTACATTCTTAGGCGTTTAATATGGGGTGTTGAGCCCATTTCGTTGAGCAAGGAGTAGTTCTTGTGTATTCCATATTTGGCTTAAGAAACTTTATCTGTGCTCATTTCAATCTCTGGTTTTATGCAGCACCCCAACTCACCTTTCCCCTTAAGCAAGCATAAGTTGGTTTTCTAAATTTGAGACCCTGTTCTGTTTTGTAATCCAGTTCCTGTGTAGCCAAGTTTACATTCCGTGTATTAGTGGTATCTTATGATGTTTCTTTTTCTGTGTGACTTATTTCAGTTAGAATCATCATACCTGAATCCACTCATTATGCTGCTATGGGCCTGATGACATAGATTTCATCGCTGAGTGATATTGCATTGTACGTAAGTACTACAACTTCTTTATCAATTTTTCACTTTCTGCGATATTGAACATGTACCGTAAACGAGGTTCTTGTAAACAGAGCCGTCCCAAACTTTGGGGTGGCTGTGTCTTTTTGATTTTAATTTCCCTAAGCTATAGGACCATAAGTGGAAGTGCCCTAGGCTCCGTTGCTTTGTTTTTTAGATGTTTCAGAAAACACCATACACCTCTCCCGAGTGGCTGTTGGCAATTTACATCCCGCCCATCAGCATAACAAGGCTCCCAGTTCTCCATGGCCTGTCCTGCCTTTCTGGATTTTACACTTTTTTCAGGTGGCCGTTTTGACCGGGGGGAAGTGAGACTTCATTGTAGTGCAGATTTCCTTTGCAAGCTTGCTTGGTTGGCCAAAAAGGGCGTATGCGTTTTTTCCTGAATATATTCAGGAAAAAACGCATACGCCCTTTTTGGCCAAGTGCATCATTGTGGACGTTCTGCCTCTTTTCCTATGCTTTAAATGCAATTCCAGTCTACCTCCTGAAATCGGTTTCCTGCAATTCTGCCCCGCTTTCAAGTCCTCTTGGCAGCCTTACTTCAGTATATTTTTGGACGATAGCTGTCATTTATAACTCTGCATGTTTGTGAATTACAGTGCCCCTGAGCTCCTTTCTTCAACTCGCTTTCTTGGGAGCTGGCCGCAACAGCGCAGGATTGCTTCAGGCCCTAATCTGGTTCCGGCACGGCACGCTGAGCCTTTGGTTAATTCTTCTTCCTATTGCGAAATGAGAGTTAAATTTGCCCGTCCAGACACCTCCAGCTAGTCTCTCATTGGTTCTCCCTATTCCTGTACATCTTCCGCAGAAATTGCAAACTGGGCCAAACAGGAGGTTAAAGGCACTGACTCTCCAAGTCGGGAGAGTGTTAGTAAAGCATCTGGAATGTTGCACCCGAGTACCAGGGGACGAGAACTGAGACATATTGGAACACGTCTCCCGATCACACGGTTGATCATACTCTGGGTTCCACGTGCATGTTTTAGCTGAAGGAAGAATCCCTTAAACCTGGAGAGTTGAGACCCGTGGAATGGTTCCCATGCAATATGACTTCAAAGGGTCTTCATTTGCTCACTGAACCTCTCCAATCCTATCACTGCTGCGTTTATGCCCCTGTACACACGCTTGATTTTCTTTCAGAGACATAGCAATCCATAGGTTTTAAGATAGTTACTAGTCAGGTACATTCTTAGGCGTTTAATATGGGGTGTTGAGTCCATTTCGTTGAGCAAGGAGTAGTTCTTGTCTATTCCATATTTGGCTTAAGGAACTTTATCTGTGCTCATTTCAATCTCTGGTTTTATGCAGCACCCCAACTCACCTTTCCCCTTAAGCAAGCATAAGTTGGTTTTCTAAATTTGAGACCCTGTTCTGTTTTGTAATCCAGTTCCTGTGTACCCAAGTTTACATTCCGTGTATTAGTGGTATCTTATGATGTTTCTTTTTCTGTGTGACTTATTTCAGTTAGAATCATCATACCTGAATCCACTCATTATGCTGCTATGGGCCTGATGACATAGATTTCATTGCTGAGTGATATTGCATTGTACGTAAGTACCACAACTTCTTTATCCATTTTTCACTTTCTGCGATATTGAACTTGTACCGTAAATGAGGTTCTTGTAAACAGAGCCGTCCCAAACTTTTGGGTGGCTGTGTCTTTTTTATTTTAATTTCCCTAAGCTATAGGACCATAAGTGGAAGTGCCCTAGGCTCTGTTGCTTTGTTTTTTAGATGTTTCAGGAAACACCATACACCTCTCCCAAGTGGCTGTTGGCAATTTACATCCCGCCCATCAGCATAACAAGGCTCCCAGTTCTCCATGGCCTGTCCTGCCTTTCTGGATTTTACACTTTTTTCAGGTGGCCCTTTTGACAGGGGGGAAGTGAGACTTCATTGTAGTGCAGATTTCCTTTGCAAGCTTGCTTGGTTGGCCAAAAAGTGCGTATGCGTTTTTTCCTGAATATATTCAGGAAAAAACGCATACGCCCTTTTTGGCCAAGTGCATCATTGTGGACGTTCTGCCTCTTTTCCTATGCTTTAAATGCAATTCCAGTCTACCTCCTGAAATCGGTTTCCTGCAATTCTGCCCCGCTTTCAAGTCCTCTTGGCAGCCTTACTTCAGTATATTTTTGGACGATAGCTGTCATTTATAACTCTGTAGGTTTGTGAATTACAGTGACCCTGAGCTCCTTTCTTCAACTCGCTTTCTTGTGAGCTGGCCGCAACACCGCAGGATTGCTTCAGGCCCTAATCTGGTTCTCGTCCCCTGGTACTCGGGTGCAACATTCCAGATGCTTTACTAACACTCTCCCGACTTGGAGAGTCAGTGCCTTTAACCTCCTGTTTGGCCCAGTTTGCAATTTCTGCGCTGTACATCTTCCGCAGAAATTGCAAACTGGGCCAAACAGGAGGTTAAAGGCACTGACTCTCCAAGTCGGGAGAGTGTTAGTAAAGCATCTGGAATGTTGCACCCGAGTACCAGGGGACGAGAACTGAGACATATTGGAACACGTCTCCCGATCACACGGTTGATCATACTCTGGGTTCCACGTGCATGTTTTAGCTGAAGGAAGAATCCCTTAAACCTGGAGAGTTGAGACCCGTGGAATGGGTCCCATGCAATATGACTTCAAAGGGTCTTCATTTGCTCACCGAACCTCTCCAATCCTATCACAGGTGCGTTTATGCCCCTGTACACACGCTTGATTTTCTTTCAGAGACATAACAATCCATAGGTTTTAAGATACTTACTAGTCAGGTACATTCTTAGGCGTTTAATATGGGGTGTTGAGTCCATTTCGTTGAGCAAGGAGTAGTTCTTGTCTATTCCATATTTGGCTTAAGGAACTTTATCTGTGCTCATTTCAATCTCTGGTTTTATGCAGCACCCCAACTCACCTTTCCCCTTAAGCAAGCATAAGTTGGTTTTCTAAATTTGAGACCCTGTTCTGTTTTGTAATCCAGTTCCTGTGTACCCAAGTTTACATTCCGTGTATTAGTGGTATCTTATGATGTTTCTTTTTCTGTGTGACTTATTTCAGTTAGAATCATCATACCTGAATCCACTCATTATGCTGCTATGGGCCTGATGACATAGATTTCATCGCTGAGTGATATTGCATTGTACATAAGTACCACAACTTCTTTATCCATTTTTCACTTTCTGCGATATTGAACTTCTACCGTAAACGAGGTTCTTGTAAACAGAGCCGTCCCAAACTTTGGGGTGGCTGTGTCTTTTTGATTTTAATTTCCCTAAGCTATAGGACCATAAGTGGAAGTGCCCTAGGCTCCGTTGCTTTGTTTTTTAGATGTTTCAGGAAACACCATACACCTCTCCCGAGTGGCTGTTGGCAATTTACATCCCGCCCATCAGCATAACAAGGCTCCCAGTTCTCCATGGCCTGTCCTGCCTTTCTGGATTTTACACTTTTTTCAGGTGGCCGTTTTGACCGGGGGGAAGTGAGACTTCATTGTAGTGCAGATTTCCTTTGCAAGCTTGCTTGGTTGGCCAAAAAGGGCGCATGCGTTTTTTCCTGAATATATTCAGGAAAAAACGCATACGCCCTTTTTGGCCAAGTGCATCATTGTGGACGTTCTGCCTCTTTTCCTATGCTTTAAATGCAATTCCAGTCTACCTCCTGAAATCGGTTTCCTGCAATTCTGCCCCGCTTTCAAGTCCTCTTGGCAGCCTTACTTCAGTATATTTTTGGACGATAGCTGTCATTTATAACTCTGCAGGTTTCTGAATTACAGTGCCCCTGAGCTCCTTTCTTCAACTCGCTTTCTTGTGAGCTGGCCGCAACACCGCAGGATTGCTTCAGGCCCTAATCTGGTTCCGGCACGGCACGCTGAGCCTTTGGTTAATTCTTCTTCCTATTGCGAAATGAGAGTTAAATTTGCCCGTCCAGACACCTCCAGCTAGTCTCTCATTGGTTCTCCCTATTCCTGTACATCTTCCGCAGAAATTGCAAACTGGGCCAAACAGGAGGTTAAAGGCACTGACTCTCCAAGTCGGGAGAGTGTTAGTAAAGCATCTGGAATGTTGCACCCGAGTACCAGGGGACGAGAACTGAGACATATTGGAACACGTCTCCCGATCACACGGTTGATCATACTCTGGGTTCCACGTGCATGTTTTAGCTGAAGGAAGAATCCCTTAAACCTGGAGAGTTGAGACCCGTGGAATGGTTCCCATGCAATATGACTTCAAAGGGTCTTCATTTGCTCACTGAACCTCTCCAATCCTATCACTGCTGCGTTTATGCCCCTGTACACACGCTTGATTTTCTTTCAGAGACATAGCAATCCATAGGTTTTAAGATAGTTACTAGTCAGGTACATTCTTAGGCGTTTAATATGGGGTGTTGAGTCCATTTCGTTGAGCAAGGAGTAGTTCTTGTCTATTCCATATTTGGCTTAAGGAACTTTATCTGTGCTCATTTCAATCTCTGGTTTTATGCAGCACCCCAACTCACCTTTCCCCTTAAGCAAGCATAAGTTGGTTTTCTAAATTTGAGACCCTGTTCTGTTTTGTAATCCAGTTCCTGTGTACCCAAGTTTACATTCCGTGTATTAGTGGTATCTTATGATGTTTCTTTTTCTGTGTGACTTATTTCAGTTAGAATCATCATACCTGAATCCACTCATTATGCTGCTATGGGCCTGATGACATAGATTTCATTGCTGAGTGATATTGCATTGTACGTAAGTACCACAACTTCTTTATCCATTTTTCACTTTCTGCGATATTGAACTTGTACCGTAAATGAGGTTCTTGTAAACAGAGCCGTCCCAAACTTTTGGGTGGCTGTGTCTTTTTTATTTTAATTTCCCTAAGCTATAGGACCATAAGTGGAAGTGCCCTAGGCTCTGTTGCTTTGTTTTTTAGATGTTTCAGGAAACACCATACACCTCTCCCAAGTGGCTGTTGGCAATTTACATCCCGCCCATCAGCATAACAAGGCTCCCAGTTCTCCATGGCCTGTCCTGCCTTTCTGGATTTTACACTTTTTTCAGGTGGCCCTTTTGACAGGGGGGAAGTGAGACTTCATTGTAGTGCAGATTTCCTTTGCAAGCTTGCTTGGTTGGCCAAAAAGTGCGTATGCGTTTTTTCCTGAATATATTCAGGAAAAAACGCATACGCCCTTTTTGGCCAAGTGCATCATTGTGGACGTTCTGCCTCTTTTCCTATGCTTTAAATGCAATTCCAGTCTACCTCCTGAAATCGGTTTCCTGCAATTCTGCCCCGCTTTCAAGTCCTCTTGGCAGCCTTACTTCAGTATATTTTTGGACGATAGCTGTCATTTATAACTCTGTAGGTTTGTGAATTACAGTGCCCCTGAGCTCCTTTCTTCAACTCGCTTTCTTGTGAGCTGGCCGCAACACCGCAGGATTGCTTCAGGCCCTAATCTGGTTCCGGCACGGCACGCTGAGCCTTTGGTCAATTCTTCTTCCTGGTGGGAAATGAGAGTTAAATTTGCCCGTCCAGACACCTCCAGCTAGTCTCTCATTGGTTCTCCCTACTCCTGTACATCTTCCGCAGAAATTGCAAACTGGGCCAAACAGGAGGTTAAAGGCACTGACTCTCCAAGTCGGGAGAGTGTTAGTAAAGCATCTGGAATGTTGCACCCGAGTACCAGGGGACGAGAACTGAGACATATTGGAACACGTCTCCCGATCACACGGTTGATCATACTCTGGGTTCCACGTGCATGTTTTAGCTGAAGGAAGAATCCCTTAAACCTGGAGAGTTGAGACCCGTGGAATGGGTCCCATGCAATATGACTTCAAAGGGTCTTCATTTGCTCACCGAACCTCTCCAATCCTATCACTGCTGCGTTTATGCCCCTGTACACACACTTGATTTTCTTTCAGAGACATAACAATCCATAGGTTTTAAGATACTTACTAGTCAGGTACATTCTTAGGCGTTTAATATGGGGTGTTGAGTCCATTTCGTTGAGCAAGGAGTAGTTCTTGTCTATTCCATATTTGGCTTAAGGAACTTTATCTGTGCTCATTTCAATCTCTGGTTTTATGCAGCACCCCAACTCACCTTTCCCCTTAAGCAAGCATAAGTTGGTTTATCTAAATTTGAGACCCTGTTCTGTTTTGTAATCCAGTTCCTGTGTACCCAAGTTTACATTCCGTGTATTAGTGGTATCTTATGATGTTTCTTTTTCTGTGTGACTTATTTCAGTTAGAATCATCATACCTGAATCCACTCATTATGCTGCTATGGGCCTGATGACATAGATTTCATCGCTGAGTGATATTGCATTGTACGTAAGTACCACAACTTCTTTATCCATTTTTCACTTTCTGCGATATTGAACTTCTACCGTAAACGAGGTTCTTGTAAACAGAGCCGTCCCAAACTTTGGGGTGGCTGTGTCTTTTTGATTTTAATTTCCCTAAGCTATAGGACCATAAGTGGAAGTGCCCTAGGCTCCGTTGCTTTGTTTTTTAGATGTTTCAGGAAACACCATACACCTCTCCCGAGTGGCTGTTGGCAATTTACATCCCGCCCATCAGCATAACAAGGCTCCCAGTTCTCCATGGCCTGTCCTGCCTTTCTGGATTTTACACTTTTTTCAGGTGGCCGTTTTGACCGGGGGGAAGTGAGACTTCATTGTAGTGCAGATTTCCTTTGCAAGCTTGCTTGGTTGGCCAAAAAGGGCGTATGCGTTTTTTCCTGAATATATTCAGGAAAAAACGCATACGCCCTTTTTGGCCAAGTGCATCATTGTGGACGTTCTGCCTCTTTTCCTATGCTTTAAATGCAATTCCAGTCTACCTCCTGAAATCGGTTTCCTGCAATTCTGCCCCGCTTTCAAGTCCTCTTGGCAGCCTTACTTCAGTATATTTTTGGACGATAGCTGTCATTTATAACTCTGCAAGTTTGTGAATTACAGGGCCCCTGAGCTCCTTTCTTCAACTCGCTTTCTTGTGAGCTGGCCGCAACACCGCAGGATTGCTTCAGGCCCTAATCTGGTTCCGGCACGGCACGCTGAGCCTTTGGTCAATTCTTCTTCCTGGTGGGAAATGAGAGTTAAATTTGCCCGTCCAGACACCTCCAGCTAGTCTCTCATTGGTTCTCCCTACTCCTGTACATCTTCCGCAGAAATTGCAAACTGGGCCAAACAGGAGGTTAAAGGCACTGACTCTCCAAGTCGGGAGAGTGTTAGTAAAGCATCTGGAATGTTGCACCCGAGTACCAGGGGACGAGAACTGAGACATATTGGAACACGTCTCCCGATCACACGGTTGATCATACTCTGGGTTCCACGTGCATGTTTTAGCTGAAGGAAGAATCCCTTAAACCTGGAGAGTTGAGACCCGTGGAATGGGTCCCATTCAATATCACTTCAAAGGGTCTTCATTTGCTCACCGAACCTCTCCAATCCTATCACTGCTGCGTTTATGCCCCTGTACACACGCTTGATTTTCTTTCAGAGACATAGCAATCCATAGGTTTTAAGATACTTACTAGTCAGGTACATTCTTAGGCGTTTAATATGGGGTGTTGAGCCTATTTCGTTGAGCAAGGAGTAGTTCTTGTGTATTCCATATTTGGCTTAAGAAACTTTATCTGTGCTCATTTCAATCTCTGGTTTTATGCAGCACCCCAACTCACCTTTCCCCTTAAGCAAGCATAAGTTGGTTTTCTAAATTTGAGACCCTGTTCTGTTTTGTAATCCAGTTCCTGTGTAGCCAAGTTTACATTCCGTGTATTAGTGGTATCTTATGATGTTTCTTTTTCTGTGTGACTTATTTCAGTTAGAATCATCATACCTGAATCCACTCATTATGCTGCTATGGGCCTGATGACATAGATTTCATCGCTGAGTGATATTGCATTGTACGTAAGTACCACAACTTCTTTATCCATTTTTCACTTTCTGCGATATTGAACATGTACCGTAAACGAGGTTCTTGTAAACAGAGCCGTCCCAAACTTTGGGGTGGCTGTGTCTTTTTGATTTTAATTTCCCTAAGCTATAGGACCATAAGTGGAAGTGCCCTAGGCTCCGTTGCTTTGTTTTTTAGATGTTTCAGGAAACACCATACACCTCTCCCAAGTGGCTGTTGGCAATTTACATCCCGCCATCAGCATAACAAGGCTCCCAGTTCCCCATGGCCTGTCCTGCCTTTCTGGATTTTACACTTTTTTCAGGTGGCCCTTTTGACCGGGGGGAAGTGAGACTTCATTGTAGTGCAGATTTCCTTTGCAAGCTTGCTTGGTTGGCCAAAAAGGGCGTATGCGTTTTTTCCTGAATATATTCAGGAAAAAACGCATACGCCCTTTTTGGCCAAGTGCATCATTGTGGACGTTCTGCCTCTTTTCCTATGCTTTAAATGCAATTCCAGTCTACCTCCTGAAATCGGTTTCCTGCAATTCTGCCCCGCTTTCAAGTCCTCTTGGCAGCCTTACTTCAGTATATTTCTGGACGATAGCTGTCATTTATAACTCTGCAGGTTTGTGAATTACAGTGCCCCTGAGCTCCTTTCTTCAACTCGCTTTCTTGTGAGCTGGCCGCAACACCGCAGGATTGCTTCAGGCCCTAATCTGGTTCCGGCACGGCACGCTGAGCCTTTGGTCAATTCTTCTTCCTGGTGCGAAATGAGAGTTAAATTTGCCCGTCCAGACACCTCCAGCTAGTCTCTCATTGGTTCTCCCTATTCCTGTACATCTTCCGCAGAAATTGCAAACTGGGCCAAACAGGAGGTTAAAGGCACTGACTCTCCAAGTCGGGAGAGTGTTAGTAAAGCATCTGGAATGTTGCACCCGAGTACCACGGGACGAGAACTGAGACATATTGGAACACGTCTCCCGATCACACGGTTGATCATACTCTGGGTTCCACGTGCATGTTTTAGCTGAAGGAAGAATCCCTTAAACCTGGAGAGTTGAGACCCGTGGAATGGGTCCCATGCAATATGACTTCAAAGGGTCTTCATTTGCTCACCGAACCTCTCCAATCCTATCACTGCTGCGTTTATGCCCCTGTACACACGCTTGATTTTCTTTCAGAGACATAGCAATCCATAGGTTTTAAGATACTTACTAGTCAGGTACATTCTTAGGCGTTTAATATGGGGTGTTGAGCCCATTTCGTTGAGCAAGGAGTAGTTCTTGTGTATTCCATATTTGGCTTAAGAAACTTTATCTGTGCTCATTTCAATCTCTGGTTTTATGCAGCACCCCAACTCACCTTTCCCCTTAAGCAAGCATAAGTTGGTTTTCTAAATTTGAGACCCTGTTCTGTTTTGTAATCCAGTTCCTGTGTAGCCAAGTTTACATTCCGTGTATTAGTGGTATCTTATGATGTTTCTTTTTCTGTGTGACTTATTTCAGTTAGAATCATCATACCTGAATCCACTCATTATGCTGCTATGGGCCTGATGACATAGATTTCATCGCTGAGTGATATTGCATTGTACGTAAGTACCACAACTTCTTTATCCATTTTTCACTTTCTGCGATATTGAACATGTACCGTAAACGAGGTTCTTGTAAACAGAGCCATCCCAAACTTTGGGGTGGCTGTGTCTTTTTGATTTTAATTTCCCTAAGCTATAGGACCATAAGTGGAAGTGCCCTAGGCTCCGTTGCTTTGTTTTTTAGATGTTTCAGAAAACACCATACACCTCTCCCAAGTGGCTGTTGGCAATTTACATCCCGCCCATCAGCATAACAAGGCTCCCAGTTCTCCATGGCCTGTCCTGCCTTTCTGGATTTTACACTTTTTTCAGGTGGCCGTTTTGACCGGGGGGAAGTGAGACTTCATTGTAGTGCAGATTTCCTTTGCAAGCTTGCTTGGTTGGCCAAAAAGGGCGTATGCGTTTTTTCCTGAATATATTCAGGAAAAAACGCATACGCCCTTTTTGGCCAAGTGCATCATTGTGGACGTTCTGCCTCTTTTCCTATGCTTTAAATGCAATTCCAGTCTACCTCCTGAAATCGGTTTCCTGCAATTCTGCCCCGCTTTCAAGTCCTCTTGGCAGCCTTACTTCAGTATATTTTTGGACGATAGCTGTCATTTATAACTCTGCAGGTTTGTGAATTACAGTGCCCCTGAGCTCCTTTCTTCAACTTGCTTTCTTGTGAGCTGGCCGCAACACCGCAGGATTGCTTCAGGCCCTAATCTGGTTCCGGCATGGCACGCTGAGCCTTTGGTCAATTCTTCTTCCTGGTGGGAAATGAGAGTTAAATTTGCCCGTCCAGACACCTCCAGCTAGTCTCTCATTGGTTCTCCCTACTCCTGTACATCTTCCGCAGAAATTGCAAACTGGGCCAAACAGGAGGTTAAAGGCACTGACTCTCCAAGTCGGGAGAGTGTTAGTAAAGCATCTGGAATGTTGCACCCGAATACCAGGGGACGAGAACTGAGACATATTGGAACACGTCTCCCGATCACACGGTTGATCATACTCTGGGTTCCACGTGCATGTTTTAGCTGAAGGAAGAATCCCTTAAACCTGGAGAGTTGAGACCCGTGGAATGGGTCCCATGCAATATGACTTCAAAGGGTCTGCATTTGCTCACCGAACCTCTCCAATCCTATCACTGCTGCGTTTATGCCCCTGTACACACGCTTGATTTTCTTTCAGAGACATAGCAATCCATAGGTTTTAAGATACTTACTAGTCAGGTACATTCTTAGGCGTTTAATATGTGGTGTTGAGCCCATTTCGTTGAGCAAGGAGTAGTTCTTGTCTATTCCATATTTGGCTTAAGAAACTTTATCTGTGCTCATTTCAATCTCTGGTTTTATGCAGCACCCCAACTCACCTTTCCCCTTAAGCAAGCATAAGTTGGTTTTCTAAATTTGAGACCCTGTTCTGTTTTGTAATCCAGTTCCTGTGTAGCCAAGTTTACATTCCGTGTATTAGTGATATCTTATGATGTTTCTTTTTCTGTGTGACTTATTTCAGTTAGAATCATCATACCTGAATCCACTCATTATGCTGCTATGGGCCTGATGACATAGATTTCATCGCTGAGTGATATTGCATTGTACGTAAGTACCACAACTTCTTTATCCATTTTTCACTTTTTGCGATATTGAACTTGTACCGTAAATGAGGTTCTTGTAAACAGAGCCGCCCCAAACTTTCGGGTGGCTGTGTCTTTTTGATTTTAATTTCCCTAAGCTATAGGACCATAAGTGGAAGTGCCCTAGCCTCTGTTGCTTTGTTTTTTACATGTTTCAGGAAACACCATACACCTCTCCCGAGTGGCTGTTGGCAATTTACATCCCGCCCATCAGCATAACAAGGCTCCCAGTTCCCCATGGCCTGTCCTGCCTTTCTGGATTTTACACTTTTTTCAGGTGGCCCTTTTGACCGGGGGGAAGTGAGACTTCATTGTAGTGCAGATTTCCTTTGCAAGCTTGCTTGGTTGGCCAAAAAGGGCGTATGCGTTTTTTCCTGAATATATTCAGGAAAAAACGCATACGCCCTTTTTGGCCAAGTGCATCATTGTGGACGTTCTGCCTCTTTTCCTATGCTTTAAATGCAATTCCAGTCTACCTCCTGAAATCGGTTTCCTGCAATTCTGCCCCGCTTTCAAGTCCTCTTGGCAGCCTTACTTCAGTATATTTCTGGACGATAGCTGTCATTTATAACTCTGCAGGTTTGTGAATTACAGTGCCCCTGAGCTCCTTTCTTCAACTCGCTTTCTTGTGAGCTGGCCGCAACACCGCAGGATTGCTTCAGGCCCTAATCTGGTTCCGGCACGGCACGCTGAGCCTTTGGTCAATTCTTCTTCCTGGTGGGAAATGAGAGTTAAATTTGCCCGTCCAGACACCTCCAGCTAGTCTCTCATTGGTTCTCCCTACTCCTGTACATCTTCCGCAGAAATTGCAAACTGGGCCAAACAGGAGGTTAAAGGCACTGACTCTCCAAGTCGGGAGAGTGTTAGTAAAGCATCTGGAATGTTGCACCCGAGTACCAGGGGACGAGAACTGAGACATATTGGAACACGTCTCCCGATCACACGGTTGATCATACTCTGGGTTCCACGTGCATGTTTTAGCTGAAGGAAGAATCCCTTAAACCTGGAGAGTTGAGACCCGTGGAATGGGTCCCATGCAATATGACTTCAAAGGGTCTTCATTTGCTCACCGAACCTCTCCAATCCTATCACTGCTGCGTTTATGCCCCTGTACACACGCTTGATTTTCTTTCAGAGACATAACAATCCATAGGTTTTAAGATACTTACTAGTCAGGTACATTCTTAGGCGTTTAATATGGGGTGTTGAGTCCATTTCGTTGAGCAAGGAGTAGTTCTTGTCTATTCCATATTTGGCTTAAGGAACTTTATCTGTGCTCATTTCAATCTCTGGTTTTATGCAGCACCCCAACTCACCTTTCCCCTTAAGCAAGCATAAGTTGGTTTATCTAAATTTGAGACCCTGTTCTGTTTTGTAATCCAGTTCCTGTGTACCCAAGTTTACATTCCGTGTATTAGTGGTATCTTATGATGTTTCTTTTTCTGTGTGACTTATTTCAGTTAGAATCATCATACCTGAATCCACTCATTATGCTGCTATGGGCCTGATGACATAGATTTCATCGCTGAGTGATATTGCATTGTACGTAAGTACCACAACTTCTTTTTCCATTTTTCACTTTCTGCGATATTGAACTTCTACCGTAAACGAGGTTCTTGTAAACAGAGCCGTCCCAAACTTTGGGGTGGCTGTGTCTTTTTGATTTTAATTTCTCTAAGCTATAGGACCATAAGTGGAAGTGCCCTAGGCTCCGTTGCTTTGTTTTTTAGATGTTTCAGGAAACACCATACACCTCTCCCCAGTGGCTGTTGGCAATTTACATCCCGCCCATCAGCATAACAAGGCTCCCAGTTCTCCATGGCCTGTCCTGCCTTTCTGGATTTTACACTTTTTTCAGGTGGCCCTTTTGACAGGGGGGAAGTGAGACTTCATTGTAGTGCAGATTTCCTTTGCAAGCTTGCTTGGTTGGCCAAAAAGGGCGTATGCGTTTTTTCCTGAATATATTCAGGAAAAAACGCATACGCCCTTTTTGGCCAAGTGCATCATTGTGGACGTTCTGCCTCTTTTCCTATGCTTTAAATGCAATTCCAGTCTACCTCCTGAAGTCGGTTTCCTGCAATTCTGCCCCGCTTTCAAGTCCTCTTGGCAGCCTTACTTCAGTATATTTTTGGACGATAGCTGTCATTTATAACTCTGCAGGTTTGTGAATTACAGTGCCCCTGAGCTCCTTTCTTCAACTCGCTTTCTTGTGAGCTGGCCGCAACACCGCAGGATTGCTTCAGGCCCTAATCTGGTTCCGGCACGGCACGCTGAGCCTTTGGTCAATTCTTCTTCCTGGTGGGAAATGAGAGTTAAATTTGCCCGTCCAGACACCTCCAGCTAGTCTCTCATTGGTTCTCCCTACTCCTGTACATCTTCCGCAGAAATTGCAAACTGGGCCAAACAGGAGGTTAAAGGCACTGACTCTCCAAGTCGGGAGAGTGTTAGTAAAGCATCTGGAATGTTGCACCCGAGTACCAGGGGACGAGAACTGAGACATATTGGAACACGTCTCCCGATCACACGGTTGATCATACTCTGGGTTCCACGTGCATGTTTTAGCTGAAGGAAGAATCCCTTAAACCTGGAGAGTTGAGACCCGTGGAATGGTTCCCATGCAATATGACTTCAAAGGGTCTTCATTTGCTCACCGAACCTCTCCAATCCTATCACTGCTGCATTTATGCCCCTGTACACACGCTTGATTTTCTTTCAGAGACATAGCAATCCATAGGTTTTAAGATACTTACTAGTCAGGTACATTCTTAGGCGTTTAATATGGGGTGTTGAGCCCATTTCGTTGAGCAAGGAGTAGTTCTTGTCTATTCCATATTTGGCTTAAGAAACTTTATCTGTGCTCATTTCAATCTCTGGTTTTATGCAGCACCCCAACTCACCTTTCCCCTTAAGCAAACATAAGTTGGTTTTCTAAATTTGAGACCCTGTTCTGTTTTGTAATCCAGTTCCTGTGTACCCAAGTTTACATTCCGTGTATTAGTGGTATCTTATGATGTTTCTTTTTCTGTGTGACTTATTTCAGTTAGAATCATCATACCTGAATCCACTCATTATGCTGCTATGGGCCTGATGACATAGATTTCATTGCTGAGTGATATAGCATTGTACGTAAGTACCACAACTTCTTTATCCATTTTTCACTTTCTGCGATATTGAACTTGTACCGTAAATGAGGTTCTTGTAAACAGAGCCGTCCCAAACTTTGGGGTGGCTGTGTCTTTTTGATTTTAATTTCCCTAAGCTATAGGACCATAAGTGGAAGTGCCCTAGGCTCCATTGCTTTGTTTTTTCGATGTTTCAGGAAACACCATACACCTCTCCCCAGTGGCTGTTGGCAATTTACATCCCGCCCATCAGCATAACAAGGCTCCCAGTTCTCCATGGCCTGTCCTGCCTTTCTGGATTTTACACTTTTTTCAGGTGGCCCTTTTGACCGGGGGGAAGTGAGACTTCATTGTAGTGCAGATTTCCTTTGCAAGCTTGCTTGGTTGGCCAAAAAGGGCGTATGCGTTTTTTCCTGAATATATTCAGGAAAAAACGCATACGCCCTTTTTGGCCAAGTGCATCATTGTGGACGTTCTGCCTCTTTTCCTATGCTTTAAATGCAATTCCAGTCTACCTCCTGAAATCGGTTTCCTGCAATTCTGCCCCGCTTTCAAGTCCTCTTGGCAGCCTTACTTCAGTATATTTCTGGACGATAGCTGTCACTTTTAACTCTGCAGGTTTGTGAATTACAGTGCCCCTGAGCTCCTTTGTTCAACTTTCTTCAACTTTCTTCAACTTCAGCTTTCTTGTGAGCTGGCCGTAACACCGCAGGATTGCTTCAGGCCCTAATCTGGTTCCGGCACGGCACGCTGAGCCTTTGGTCAATTCTTCTTCCTGGTGCGAAATGAGAGTTAAATTTGCCCGTCCAGACACCTCCAGCTAGTCTCTCATTGGTTCTCCCTATTCCTGTACATCTTCCGCAGAAATTGCAAACTGGGCCAAACAGGAGGTTAAAGGCACTGACTCTCCAAGTCGGGAGAGTGTTAGTAAAGCATCTGGAATGTTGCACCCGAGTACCAGGGGACGAGAACTGAGACATATTGGAACACGTCTCCCGATCACACGGTTGATCATACTCTGGGTTCCACGTGCATGTTTTAGCTGAAGGAAGAATCCCTTAAACCTGGAGAGTTGAGACCCGTGGAATGGGTCCCATTCAATATCACTTCAAAGGGTCTTCATTTGCTCACCGAACCTCTCCAATCCTATCACTGCTGCGTTTATGCCCCTGTACACACGCTTGATTTTCTTTCAGAGACATAGCAATCCATAGGTTTTAAGATACTTACTAGTCAGGTACATTCTTAGGCGTTTAATATGGGGTGTTGAGTCCATTTCGTTGAGCAAGGAGTAGTTCTTGTCTATTCCATATTTGGCTTAAGAAACTTTATCTGTGCTCATTTCAATCTCTGGTTTTATGCAGCACCCCAACTCACCTTTCCCCTTAAGCAAGCATAAGTTGGTTTATCTAAATTTGAGACCCTGTTCTGTTTTGTAATCCAGTTCCTGTGTACCCAAGTTTACATTCCGTGTATTAGTGATATCTTATGATGTTTCTTTTTCTGTGTGACTTATTTCAGTTAGAATCATCATACCTGAATCCACTCATTATGCTGCTATGGGCCTGATGACATAGATTTCATCGCTGAGTGATATTGCATTGTACGTAAGTACCACAACTTCTTTATCCATTTTTCACTTTTTGCGATATTGAACTTGTACCGTAAATGAGGTTCTTGTAAACGGAGCCGCCCAAAACTTTCGGGTGGCTGTGTCTTTTTTATTTTAATTTCCCTAAGCTATAGGACCATAAGTGGAAGTGCCCTAGGCTCTGTTGCTTTGTTTTTTAGATGTTTCAGGAAACACCATACACCTCTCCCGAGTGGCTGTTGGCAATTTACATCCCGCCCATCAGCATAACAAGGCTCCCAGTTCTCCATGGCCTGTCCTGCCTTTCTGGATTTTACACTTTTTTCAGGTGGCCCTTTTGACCGGGGGGAAGTGAGACTTCATTGTAGTGCAGATTTCCTTTGCAAGCTTGCTTGGTTGGCCAAAAAGGGCGCATGCGTTTTTTCCTGAATATATTCAGGAAAAAACGCATACGCCCTTTTTGGCCAAGTGCATCATTGTGGACGTTCTGCCTCTTTTCCTATGCTTTAAATGCAATTCCAGTCTACCTCCTGAAATCGGTTTCCTGCAATTCTGCCCCGCTTTCAAGTCCTCTTGGCAGCCTTCCTTCAGTATATTTTTGGACGATAGCTGTCATTTATAACTCTGCAGGTTTGTGAATTACAGTGCCCCTGAGCTCCTTTCTTCAACTCGCTTTCTTGTGAGCTGGCCGCAACACCGCAGGATTGCTTCAGGCCCTAATCTGGTTCCGGCACGGCACGCTGAGCCTTTGGTCAATTCTTCTTCCTGGTGGGAAATGAGAGTTAAATTTGCCCGTCCAGACACCTCCAGCTAGTCTCTCATTGGTTCTCCCTATTCCTGTACATCTTCCGCAGAAATTGCAAACTGGGCCAAACAGGAGGTTAAAGGCACTGACTCTCCAAGTCGGGAGAGTGTTAGTAAAGCATCTGGAATGTTGCACCCGAGTTCCAGGGGACGAGAACTGAGACATATTGGAACACGTCTCCCGATCACACGGTTGATCATACTCTGGGTTCCACGTGCATGTTTTAGCTGAAGGAAGAATCCCTTAAACCTGGAGAGTTGAGACCCGTGGAATGGGTCCCATGCAATATGACTTCAAAGGGTCTTCATTTGCTCACCGAACCTCTCCAATCCTATCACTGCTGCGTTTATGCCCCTGTACACACGCTTGATTTTCTTTCAGAGACATAGCAATCCATAGGTTTTAAGATACTTACTAGTCAGGTACATTCTTAGGCGTTTAATATGGGGTGTTGAGCCCATTTCGTTGAGCAAGGAGTAGTTCTTGTCTATTCCATATTTGGCTTAAGGAACTTTATCTGTGCTCATTTCAATCTCTGGTTTTATGCAGCACCTCAACTCACCTTTCCCCTTAAGAAAGCATAAGTTGGTTTTCTAAATTTGAGACCCTGTTCTGTTTTGTAATCCAGTTCCTGTGTACCCAAGTTTACATTCCGTGTATTAGTGGTATCTTATGATGTTTCTTTTTCTGTGTGACTTATTTCAGTTAGAATCATCATACCTGAATCCACTCATTATGCTGCTACGGGCGTGATGACATAGATTTCATTGCTGAGTGATATTGCATTGTACGTAAGTACCAAAACTTCTTTATCCATTTTTCACTTTCTGCGATATTGAACTTGTACCGTAAACGAGGTTCTTGTAAACAGAGCCGTCCCAAACTTTGCGGTGGCTGTGTCTTTTTGATTTTAATTTCCCTAAGCTATAGGACCATAAGTTGAAGTGCCCTAGGCTCCGTTGCTTTGTTTTTTAGTTGTTTCAGGAAACACCATACACTTCTCCCGAGTGGCTGTTGGCAATTTACATCCCGCCCATCAGCATAACAAGGCTCCCAGTTCTCCATGGCCTGTCCTGCCTTTCTGGATTTTACACTTTTTTCAGGTGGCCCTTTTGACCGGGGGGAAGTGAGACTTCATTGTAGTGCAGATTTCCTTTGCAAGCTTGCTTGGTTGGCCAAAAAGGGCGTATGCGTTTTTTCCTGAATATATTCAGGAAAAAACGCATACGCCCTTTTTGGCCAAGTGCATCATTGTGGACGTTCTGCCTCTTTTCCTATGCTTTAAATGCAATTCCAGTCTACCTCCTGAAATCAGTTTCCTGCAATTCTGCCCCGCTTTCAAATCCTCTTGGCAGCCTTACTTCAGTATATTTTTGGACGATAGCTGTCATTTATTACTCTGCAGGTTTCTGAATTACAGTGCCCCTGAACTCCTTTCTTCAACTCGCTTTCTTGGGAGCTGGCCGCAACACCGCAGGATTGCTTCAGGCCCTAATCTGGTTCCGGCACGGCACGCTGAGCCTTTGGTCAATTCTTCTTCCTGGTGGGAAATGAGAGTTAAATTTGCCCGTCCAGACACCTCCAGCTAGTCTCTCATTGGTTCTCCCTACTCCTGTACATCTTCCGCAGAAATTGCAAACTGGGTCAAACAGGAGGTTAAAGGCACTGACTCTCCAAGTCGGGAGAGTGTTAGTAAAGCATCTGGAATGTTGCACCCGAGTACCAGGGGACGAGAACTGAGACATATTGGAACACGTCTCCCGATCACACGGTTGATCATACTCTGGGTTCCACGTGCATGTTTTAGCTGAAGGAAGAATCCCTTAAACCTGGAGAGTTGAGACCCGTGGAATGGGTACCATGCAATATGACTTCAAAGGGTATTCATTTGCTCACCGAACCTCTCCAATCCTATCACTGCTGCGTTTATGCCCCTGTACACACGCTTGATTTTCTTTCAGAGACATAACCATCCATAGGTTTTAAGATACTTACTAGTCAGGTACATTCTTAGGCGTTTAATATGGGGTGTTGAGTCCATTTCGTTGAGCAAGGAGTAGTTCTTGTCTATTCCATATTTGGCTTAAGGAACTTTATCTGTGCTCATTTCAATCTCTGGTTTTATGCAGCACCCCAACTCACCTTTCCCCTTAAGCAAGCATAAGTTGGTTTTCTAAATTTGAGACCCTGTTCTGTTTTGTAATCCAGTTCCTGTGTACCCAAGTTTACATTCCGTGTATTAGTGATATCTTATGATGTTTCTTTTTCTGTGTGACTTATTTCAGTTAGAATCATCATACCTGAATCCACTCATTATGCTGCTACGGGCCTGATGACATAGATTTCATCGCTGAGTGATATTGCATTGTACGTAAGTACCACAACTTCTTTATCCATTTTTCACTTTCTGCGATATTGAACTTGTACCGTAAACGAGGTTCTTGTAAACAGAGCCGTCCCAAACTTTCGGGTGGCTGTGTCTTTTTGATTTTAATTTCCCTAAGCTATAGGACCATAAGTGGAAGTGCCCTAGGCTCCGTTGCTTTGTTTTTTAGATGTTTCAGGAAACACCATACACTTCTCCCGAGTGGCTGTTGGCAATTTTCATCCCGCCCATCAGCATAACAAGGCTCCCAGTTCTCCATGGCCTGTCCTGCCTTTCTGGATTTTACACTTTTTTCAGATGGCCCTTTTGACCTGGGGGAAGTGAGACTTCATTGTAGTTCAGAGTTCCTTTGCAAGCTTGCTTGGTTGCCCAAAAAGGGCGTATGCATTTTTTACTGAATATATTCAGGAAAAAACGCATACGCCCTTTTTGGCCAAGTGCATCATTGTGGACGTTCTGCCTCTTTTCCTATGCTTTAAATGCAATTCCAGTCTACCTCCTGAAATCGGTTTCCTGCAATTCTGCCCCGCTTTCAAGTCCTCTTGGCAGCCTTACTTCAGTATATTTTTGGACGATAGCTGTCATTTATAACTCTGCAGGTTTCTGAATTACAGTGCCCCTGAGCTCCTTTCTTCAACTCGCTTTCTTGTGAGCTGGCCGCAACACCGCAGGATTGCCTCAGGCCCTAATCTGGTTCCGGCACGGCACGCTGAGCCTCTGGTCAATTCTTCTTCCTGGTGGGAAATGAGAGTTAAGTTTGCCCGTCCAGACACCTCCAGCTAGTCTCTCATTGGTTCTCCCTACTCCTGTACATCTTCCGCAGAAATTGCAAACGGGGTCAAACAGGAGGTTAAAGGCACTGACTCTCCAAGTCGGGAGAGTGTTAGTAAAGCATCTGGAATGTTGCACCCGAGTACCAGGGGACGAGAACTGAGACATATTGGAACACGTCTCCCGATCACACGGTTGATCATACTCTGGGTTCCACGTGCATGTTTTAGCTGAAGGAAGAATCCCTTAAACCTGGAGAGTTGAGACCCGTGGAATGGGTACCATGCAATATGACTTCAAAGGGTATTCATTTGCTCACCGAACCTCTCCAATCCTATCACTGCTGCGTTTATGCCCCTGTACACACGCTTGATTTTCTTTCAGAGACATAACAATCCATAGGTTTTAAGATACTTACTAGTCAGGTACATTCTTAGGCGTTTAATATGGGGTGTTGAGTCCATTTCGTTGAGCAAGGAGTAGTTCTTGTCTATTCCATATTTGGCTTAAGGAACTTTATCTGTGCTCATTTCAATCTCTGGTTTTATGCAGCACCCCAACTCACCTTTCCCCTTAAGCAAGCATAAGTTGGTTTTCTAAATTTGAGACCCTGTTCTGTTTTGTAATCCAGTTCCTGTGTACCCAAGTTTACATTCCGTGTATTAGTGATATCTTATGATGTTTCTTTTTCTGTGTGACTTATTTCAGTTAGAATCATCATACCTGAATCCACTCATTATGCTGCTATGGGCCTGATGACATAGATTTCATCGCTGAGTGATATTGCATTGTACGTAAGTACCACAACTTCTTTATCCATTTTTCACTTTCTGCGATATTGAACTTGTACCGTAAACGAGGTTCTTGTAAACAGAGCCGTCCCAAACTTTCGGGTGGCTGTGTCTTTTTGATTTTAATTTCCCTAAGCTATAGGACCATAAGTGGAAGTGCCCTAGGCTCCGTTGCTTTGTTTTTTAGATGTTTCAGGAAACACCATACACTTCTCCCGAGTGGCTGTTGGCAATTTACATCCCGCCCATCAGCATAACAAGGCTCCCAGTTCTCCATGGCCTGTCCTGCCTTTCTGGATTTTACACTTTTTTCAGATGGCCCTTTTGACCTGGGGGAAGTGAGACTTCATTGTAGTGCAGAGTTCCTTTGCAAGCTTGCTTGGTTGCCCAAAAAGGGCGTATGCATTTTTTCCTGAATATATTCAGGAAAAAACGCATACGCCCTTTTTGGCCAAGTGCATCATTGTGGACGTTCTGCCTCTTTTCCTATGCTTTAAATGCAATTCCAGTCTACCTCCTGAAATCGGTTTCCTGCAATTCTGCCCCGCTTTCAAGTCCTCTTGGCAGCCTTACTTCAGTATATTTTTGGACGATAGCTGTCATTTATAACTCTGCAGGTTTGTGAATTACAGTGCCCCTGAGCTCCTTTCTTCAACTCGCTTTCTTGTGAACTGGCCGCAACACCGCAGGATTGCTTCAGGCCCTAATCTGGTTCCGGCACGGCACGCTGAGCCTTTGGTCAATTCTTCTTCCTGGTGGGAAATGAGAGTTAAATTTGCCCGTCCAGACACCTCCAGCTAGTCTCTCATTGGTTCTCCCTACTCCTGTACATCTTCCGCAGAAATTGCAAACTGGGCCAAACAGGAGGTTAAAGGCACTGACTCTCCAAGTCGGGAGAGTGTTAGTAAAGCATCTGGAATGTTGCACCCGAGTACCAGGGGACGAGAACTGAGACATATTGGAACACGTCTCCCGATCACACGGTTGATCATACTCTGGGTTCCACGTGCATGTTTTAGCTGAAGGAAGAATCCCTTAAACCTGGAGAGTTGAGACCCGTGGAATGGGTCCCATGCAATATGACTTCAAAGGGTCTTCATTTGCTCACTGAACCTCTCCAATCCTATCACTGCTGCGTTTATGCCCCTGTACACACGCTTGATTTTCTTTTAGAGACATAACAATCCATAGGTTTTAAGATACTTACTAGTCAGGTACATTCTTAGGCGTTTAATATGGGGTGTTGAGTCCATTTCGTTGAGCAAGGAGTAGTTCTTGTCTATTCCATATTTGGCTTAAGGAACTTTATCTGTGCTCATTTCAATCTCTGGTTTTATGCAGCACCCCAACTCACCTTTCCCCTTAAGCAAGCATAAGTTGGTTTTCTAAATTTGAGACCCTGTTCTGTTTTGTAATCCAGTTCCTGTGTACCCAAGTTTACATTCCGTGTATTAGTGGTATCTTATGATGTTTCTTTTTCTGTGTGACTTATTTCAGTTAGAATCATCATACCTGAATCCACTCATTATGCTGCTATGGGCCTGATGACATAGATTTCATCGCTGAGTGATATTGCATTGTACGTAAGTACCACAACTTCTTTATCCATTTTTCACTTTCTGCGATATTGAACTTGTACCGTAAATGAGGTTCTTGTAAACAGAGCCGTCCCAAACTTTCGGGTGGCTGTGTCTTTTTGATTTTAATTTCCCTAAGCTATAGGACCATAAGTGGAAGTGCCCTAGGCTCTGTTGCTTTGTTTTTTAGATGTTTCAGGAAACACCATACACCTCTCCCGAGTGGCTGTTGGCAATTTACATCCCGCCCATCAGCATAACAAGGCTCCCAGTTCTCCATGGCCTGTCCTGCCTTTCTGGATTTTACACTTTTTTCAGGTGGCCCTTTTGACCGGGGGGAAGTGAGACTTCATTGTAGTGCAGATTTCCTTTGCAAGCTTGCTTGGTTGGCCAAAAAGGGCGTATGCGTTTTTTCCTGAATATATTCAGGAAAAAACGCATACGCCCTTTTTGGCCAAGTGCATCATTGTGGACGTTCTGCCTCTTTTCCTATGCTTTAAATGCAATTCCAGTCTACCTCCTGAAATCGGTTTCCTGCAATTCTGCCCCGCTTTCAAGTCCTCTTGGCAGCCTTACTTCAGTATATTTCTGGACGATAGCTGTCACTTTTAACTCTGCAGGTTTGTGAATTACAGTGGCCCTGAGCTCCTTTCTTCAACTCGCTTTCTTGTGAGCTGGCCGCAACACCGCAGGATTGCTTCAGGCCCTAATCTGGTTCCGGCACGGCACGCTGAGCCTTTGGTCAATTCTTCTTCCTGGTGCGAAATGAGAGTTAAATTTGCCCGTCCAGACACCTCCAGCTAGTCTCTCATTGGTTCTCCCTATTCCTGTACATCTTCCGCAGAAATTGCAAACTGGGCCAAACAGGAGGTTAAAGGCACTGACTCTCCAAGTCGGGAGAGTGTTAGTAAAGCATCTGGAATGTTGCACCCGAGTACCAGGGGACGAGAACTGAGACATATTGGAACACGTCTCCCGATCACACGGTTGATCATACTCTGGGTTCCACGTGCATGTTTTAGCTGAAGGAAGAATCCCTTAAACCTGGAGAGTTGAGACCCGTGGAATGGGTACCATGCAATATGACTTCAAAGGGTATTCATTTGCTCACCGAACCTCTCCAATCCTATCACTGCTGCGTTTATGCCCCTGTACACACGCTTGATTTTCTTTCAGAGACATAACCATCCATAGGTTTTAAGATACTTACTAGTCAGGTACATTCTTAGGCGTTTAATATGGGGTGTTGAGTCCATTTCGTTGAGCAAGGAGTAGTTCTTGTCTATTCCATATTTGGCTTAAGGAACTTTATCTGTGCTCATTTCAATCTCTGGTTTTATGCAGCACCCCAACTCACCTTTCCCCTTAAGCAAGCATAAGTTGGTTTTCTAAATTTGAGACCCTGTTCTGTTTTGTAATCCAGTTCCTGTGTACCCAAGTTTACATTCCGTGTATTAGTGATATCTTATGATGTTTCTTTTTCTGTGTGACTTATTTCAGTTAGAATCATCATACCTGAATCCACTCATTATGCTGCTACGGGCCTGATGACATAGATTTCATCGCTGAGTGATATTGCATTGTACGTAAGTACCACAACTTCTTTATCCATTTTTCACTTTCTGCGATATTGAACTTGTACCGTAAACGAGGTTCTTGTAAACAGAGCCGTCCCAAACTTTCGGGTGGCTGTGTCTTTTTGATTTTAATTTCCCTAAGCTATAGGACCATAAGTGGAAGTGCCCTAGGCTCCGTTGCTTTGTTTTTTAGATGTTTCAGGAAACACCATACACTTCTCCCGAGTGGCTGTTGGCAATTTTCATCCCGCCCATCAGCATAACAAGGCTCCCAGTTCTCCATGGCCTGTCCTGCCTTTCTGGATTTTACACTTTTTTCAGATGGCCCTTTTGACCTGGGGGAAGTGAGACTTCATTGTAGTTCAGAGTTCCTTTGCAAGCTTGCTTGGTTGCCCAAAAAGGGCGTATGCATTTTTTACTGAATATATTCAGGAAAAAACGCATACGCCCTTTTTGGCCAAGTGCATCATTGTGGACGTTCTGCCTCTTTTCCTATGCTTTAAATGCAATTCCAGTCTACCTCCTGAAATCGGTTTCCTGCAATTCTGCCCCGCTTTCAAGTCCTCTTGGCAGCCTTACTTCAGTATATTTTTGGACGATAGCTGTCATTTATAACTCTGCAGGTTTCTGAATTACAGTGCCCCTGAGCTCCTTTCTTCAACTCGCTTTCTTGTGAGCTGGCCGCAACACCGCAGGATTGCCTCAGGCCCTAATCTGGTTCCGGCACGGCACGCTGAGCCTCTGGTCAATTCTTCTTCCTGGTGGGAAATGAGAGTTAAGTTTGCCCGTCCAGACACCTCCAGCTAGTCTCTCATTGGTTCTCCCTACTCCTGTACATCTTCCGCAGAAATTGCAAACGGGGTCAAACAGGAGGTTAAAGGCACTGACTCTCCAAGTCGGGAGAGTGTTAGTAAAGCATCTGGAATGTTGCACCCGAGTACCAGGGGACGAGAACTGAGACATATTGGAACACGTCTCCCGATCACACGGTTGATCATACTCTGGGTTCCACGTGCATGTTTTAGCTGAAGGAAGAATCCCTTAAACCTGGAGAGTTGAGACCCGTGGAATGGGTACCATGCAATATGACTTCAAAGGGTATTCATTTGCTCACCGAACCTCTCCAATCCTATCACTGCTGCGTTTATGCCCCTGTACACACGCTTGATTTTCTTTCAGAGACATAACAATCCATAGGTTTTAAGATACTTACTAGTCAGGTACATTCTTAGGCGTTTAATATGGGGTGTTGAGTCCATTTCGTTAAGCAAGGAGTAGTTCTTGTCTATTCCATATTTGGCTTAAGGAACTTTATCTGTGCTCATTTCAATCTCTGGTTTTATGCAGCACCCCAACTCACCTTTCCCCTTAAGCAAGCATAAGTTGGTTTTCTAAATTTGAGACCCTGTTCTGTTTTGTAATCCAGTTCCTGTGTACCCAAGTTTACATTCCGTGTATTAGTGATATCTTATGATGTTTCTTTTTCTGTGTGACTTATTTCAGTTAGAATCATCATACCTGAATCCACTCATTATGCTGCTATGGGCCTGATGACATAGATTTCATCGCTGAGTGATATTGCATTGTACGTAAGTACCACAACTTCTTTATCCATTTTTCACTTTCTGCGATATTGAACTTGTACCGTAAACGAGGTTCTTGTAAACAGAGCCGTCCCAAACTTTCGGGTGGCTGTGTCTTTTTGATTTTAATTTCCCTA
This sequence comes from Leucopleurus acutus, assembly GCF_964270905.1. Taxonomy (NCBI): domain Eukaryota; kingdom Metazoa; phylum Chordata; class Mammalia; order Artiodactyla; family Delphinidae; genus Leucopleurus; species Leucopleurus acutus. The sequence continues at coordinate 320,609 of NW_028139099.1, read as the reverse complement.
AGCTATAGGACCATAAGTGGAAGTGCCCTAGGCTCCGTTGCTTTGTTTTTTAGATGTTTCAGGAAACACCATACACTTCTCCCGAGTGGCTGTTGGCAATTTACATCCCGCCCATCAGCATAACAAGGCTCCCAGTTCTCCATGGCCTGTCCTGCCTTTCTGGATTTTACACTTTTTTCAGATGGCCCTTTTGACCTGGGGGAAGTGAGACTTCATTGTAGTGCAGAGTTCCTTTGCAAGCTTGCTTGGTTGCCCAAAAAGGGCGTATGCATTTTTTCCTGAATATATTCAGGAAAAAACGCATACGCCCTTTTTGGCCAAGTGCATCATTGTGGACGTTCTGCCTCTTTTCCTATGCTTTAAATGCAATTCCAGTCTACCTCCTGAAATCGGTTTCCTGCAATTCTGCCCCGCTTTCAAGTCCTCTTGGCAGCCTTACTTCAGTATATTTTTGGACGATAGCTGTCATTTATAACTCTGCAGGTTTGTGAATTACAGTGCCCCTGAGCTCCTTTCTTCAACTCGCTTTCTTGTGAACTGGCCGCAACACCGCAGGATTGCTTCAGGCCCTAATCTGGTTCCGGCACGGCACGCTGAGCCTTTGGTCAATTCTTCTTCCTGGTGGGAAATGAGAGTTAAATTTGCCCGTCCAGACACCTCCAGCTAGTCTCTCATTGGTTCTCCCTACTCCTGTACATCTTCCGCAGAAATTGCAAACTGGGCCAAACAGGAGGTTAAAGGCACTGACTCTCCAAGTCGGGAGAGTGTTAGTAAAGCATCTGGAATGTTGCACCCGAGTACCAGGGGACGAGAACTGAGACATATTGGAACACGTCTCCCGATCACACGGTTGATCATACTCTGGGTTCCACGTGCATGTTTTAGCTGAAGGAAGAATCCCTTAAACCTGGAGAGTTGAGACCCGTGTAATGGGTCCCATGCAATATGACTTCAAAGGGTCTTCATTTGCTCACTGAACCTCTCCAATCCTATCACTGCAGCGTTTATGCCCCTGTACACACGCTTGATTTTCTTTTAGAGACATAACAATCCATAGGTTTTAAGATACTTACTAGTCAGGTACATTCTTAGGCGTTTAATATGGGGTGTTGAGTCCATTTCGTTGAGCAAGGAGTAGTTCTTGTCTATTCCATATTTGGCTTAAGGAACTTTATCTGTGCTCATTTCAATCTCTGGTTTTATGCAGCACCCCAACTCACCTTTCCCCTTAAGCAAGCATAAGTTGGTTTTCTAAATTTGAGACCCTGTTCTGTTTTGTAATCCAGTTCCTGTGTACCCAAGTTTACATTCCGTGTATTAGTGGTATCTTATGATGTTTCTTTTTCTGTGTGACTTATTTCAGTTAGAATCATCATACCTGAATCCACTCATTATGCTGCTATGGGCCTGATGACATAGATTTCATCGCTGAGTGATATTGCATTGTACGTAAGTACCACAACTTCTTTATCCATTTTTCACTTTCTGCGATATTGAACTTGTACCGTAAATGAGGTTCTTGTAAACAGAGCCGTCCCAAACTTTCGGGTGGCTGTGTCTTTTTGATTTTAATTTCCCTAAGCTATAGGACCATAAGTGGAAGTGCCCTAGGCTCTGTTGCTTTGTTTTTTAGATGTTTCAGGAAACACCATACACCTCTCCCGAGTGGCTGTTGGCAATTTACATCCCGCCCATCAGCATAACAAGGCTCCCAGTTCTCCATGGCCTGTCCTGCCTTTCTGGATTTTACACTTTTTTCAGGTGGCCCTTTTGACCGGGGGGAAGTGAGACTTCATTGTAGTGCAGATTTCCTTTGCAAGCTTGCTTGGTTGGCCAAAAAGGGCGTATGCGTTTTTTCCTGAATATATTCAGGAAAAAACGCATACGCCCTTTTTGGCCAAGTGCATCATTGTGGACGTTCTGCCTCTTTTCCTATGCTTTAAATGCAATTCCAGTCTACCTCCTGAAATCGGTTTCCTGCAATTCTGACCCGCTTTCAAGTCCTCTTGGCAGCCTTTCTTCAGTATATTTCTGGACGATAGCTGTCATTTATAACTCTGCAGGTTTGTGAATTACAGTGCCCCTGAGCTCCTTTCTTCAACTCGCTTTCTTGTGAGCTGGCCGCAACACCGCAGGATTGCTTCAGGCCCTAATCTGGTTCCGGCATGGCACGCTGAGCCTTTGGTCAATTCTTCTTCCTGGTGGGAAATGAGAGTTAAATTTGCCCGTCCAGACACCTCCAGCTAGTCTCTCATTGGTTCTCCCTATTCCTGTACATCTTCCGCAGAAATTGCAAACTGGGCCAAACAGGAGGTTAAAGGCACTGACTCTCCAAGTCGGGAGAGTGTTAGTAAAGCATCTGGAATGTTGCACCCGAGTACCAGGGGACGAGAACTGAGACATATTGGAACACGTCTCCCGATCACACGGTTGATCATACTCTGGGTTCCACGTGCATGTTTTAGCTGAAGGAAGAATCCCTTAAACCTGGAGAGTTGAGACCCGTGGAATGGGTCCCATGCAATATGACTTCAAAGGGTCTTCATTTGCTCACCGAACCTCTCCAATCCTATCACTGCTGCGTTTATGCCCCTGTACACACGCTTGATTTTCTTTCAGAGACATAGCAATCCATAGGTTTTAAGATACTTACTAGTCAGGTACATTCTTAGGCGTTTAATATGGGGTGTTGAGCCCATTTCGTTGAGCAAGGAGTAGTTCTTGTCTATTCCATATTTGGCTTAAGAAACTTTATCTGTGCTCATTTCAATCTCTGGTTTTATGCAGCACCCCAACTCACCTTTCCCCTTAAGCAAGCATAAGTTGGTTTTCTAAATTTGAGACCCTGTTCTGTTTTGTAATCCAGTTCCTGTGTACCCAAGTTTACTTTCCGTGTATTAGTGATATCTTATGATGTTTCTTTTTCTGTGTGACTTATTTCAGTTAGAATCATCATACCTGAATCCACTCATTATGCTGCTATGGGCCTGATGACATAGATTTCATTGCTGAGTGATATTGCATTGTACGTAAGTACCACAACTTCTTTATCCATTTTTCACTTTCTGCGATATTGAACTTGTACCGTAAATGAGGTTGTTGTAAACAGAGCCATCCCAAACTTTCGGGTGGCTGTGTCTTTTTGATTTTAATTTCCCTAAGCTATAGGACCATAAGTGGAAGTGCCCTAGGCTCTGTTGCTTTGTTTTTTAGATGTTTCAGGAAACACCATACACCTCTCCCCAGTGGCTCTTGGCAATTTACATCCCGCCCATCAGCATAACAAGGCTCCCAGTTCTCCATGGCCTGTCCTGCCTTTCTGGATTTTACACTTTTTTCAGGTGGCCCTTTTGACCGGGGGGAAGTGAGACTTCATTGTAGTGCAGATTTCCTTTGCAAGCTTGCTTGGTTGGCCAAAAAGGGCGTATGCGTTTTTTCCTGAATATATTCAGGAAAAAACGCATACGCCCTTTTTGGCCAAGTGCATCATTGTGGACGTTCTGCCTCTTTTCCTATGCTTTAAATGCAATTCCAGTCTACCTCCTGAAATCGGTTTCCTGCAATTCTGCCCCGCTTTCAAGTCCTCTTGGCAGCCTTACTTCAGTATATTTCTGGACGATAGCTGTCACTTTTAACTCTGCAGGTTTGTGAATTACAGTGCCCCTGAGCTCCTTTCTTCAACTCGCTTTCTTGTGAGCTGGCCGCAACACCGCAGGATTGCTTCAGGCCCTAATCTGGTTCCGGCACGGCACGCTGAGCCTTTGGTCAATTCTTCTTCCTGGTGCGAAATGAGAGTTAAATTTGCCCGTCCAGACACCTCCAGCTAGTCTCTCATTGGTTCTCCCTATTCCTGTACATCTTCCGCAGAAATTGCAAACTGGGCCAAACAGGAGGTTAAAGGCACTGACTCTCCAAGTCGGGAGAGTGTTAGTAAAGCATCTGGAATGTTGCACCCGAGTACCAGGGGACGAGAACTGAGACATATTGGAACACGTCTCCCGATCACACGGTTGATCATACTCTGGGTTCCACGTGCATGTTTTAGCTGAAGGAAGAATCCCTTAAACCTGGAGAGTTGAGACCCGTGGAATGGGTCCCATGCAATATGACTTCAAAGGGTCTTCATTTGCTCACCGAACCTCTCCAATCCTATCACTGCTGCGTTTATGCCCCTGTACACACGCTTGATTTTCTTTCAGAGACATAGCAATCCATAGGTTTTAAGATATTTACTAGTCAGGTACATTCTTAGGCGTTTAATATGGGGTGTTGAGCCCATTTCGTTGAGCAAGGAGTAGTTCTTGTCTATTCCATATTTGGCTTAAGGAACTTTATCTGTGCTCATTTCAATCTCTGGTTTTATGCAGCACCCCAACTCACCTTTCCCCTTAAGCAAGCATAAGTTGGTTTTCTAAATTTGAGACCCTGTTCTGTTTTGTAATCCAGTTCCTGTGTAGCCAAGTTTACATTCCGTGTATTAGTGATATCTTATGATGTTTCTTTTTCTGTGTGACTTATTTCAGTTAGAATCATCATACCTGAATCCACTCATTATGCTGCTATGGGCCTGATGACATAGATTTCATCGCTGAGTGATATTGCATTGTACGTAAGTACCACAACTTCTTTATCCATTTTTCACTTTTTGCGATATTGAACTTGTACCATAAATGAGGTTCTTGTAAACAGAGCCGCCCAAAACTTTCGGGTGGCTGTGTCTTTTTGATTTTAATTTCCCTAAGCTATAGGACCATAAGTGGAAGTGCCCTAGGCTCTGTTGCTTTGTTTTTTACATGTTTCAGGAAACACCATACACCTCTCCCGAGTGGCTGTTGGCAATTTACATCCCGCCCATCAGCATAACAAGGCTCCCAGTTCTCCATGGCCTGTCCTGCCTTTCTGGATTTTACACTTTTTCAGGTGGCCCTTTTGACCGGGGGGAAGTGAGACTTCATTGTAGTGCAGATTTCCTTTGCAAGCTTGCTTGGTTGGACAAAAAGGGCGCATGCGTTTTTTCCTGAATATATTCAGGAAAAAACGCATACGCCCTTTTTGGCCAAGTGCATCATTGTGGACGTTCTGCCTCTTTTCCTATGCTTTAAATGCAATTCCAGTCTACCTCCTGAAATCGGTTTCCTGCAATTCTGCCCCGCTTTCAAGTCCTCTTGGCAGCCTTACTTCAGTATATTTTTGGACGATAGCTGTCATTTATAACTCTGTAGGTTTGTGAATTACAGTGCCCCTGAGCTCCTTTCTTCAACTCGCTTTCTTGTGAGCTGGCCGCAACACCGCAGGATTGCTTCAGGCCCTAATCTGGTTCCGGCACGGCACGCTGAGCCTTTGGTTAATTCTTCTTCCTATTGCGAAATGAGAGTTAAATTTGCCCGTCCAGACACCTCCAGCTAGTCTCTCATTGGTTCTCCCTATTCCTGTACATCTTCCGCAGAAATTGCAAACTGGGCCAAACAGGAGGTTAAAGGCACTGACTCTCCAAGTCGGGAGAGTGTTAGTAAAGCATCTGGAATGTTGCACCCGAGTACCAGGGGACGAGAACTGAGACATATTGGAACACGTCTCCCGATCACACGGTTGATCATACTCTGGGTTCCACGTGCATGTTTTAGCTGAAGGAAGAATCCCTTAAACCTGGAGAGTTGAGACCCGTGGAATGGTTCCCATGCAATATGACTTCAAAGGGTCTTCATTTGCTCACCGAACCTCTCCAATCCTATCACTGCTGCGTTTATGCCCCTGTACACACGCTTGATTTTCTTTCAGAGACATAGCAATCCATAGGTTTTAAGATAGTTACTAGTCAGGTACATTCTTAGGCTTTTAATATGGGGTGTTGAGCCCATTTCGTTGAGCAAGGAGTAGTTCTTGTCTATTCCATATTTGGCTTAAGGAACTTTATCTGTGCTCATTTCAATCTCTGGTTTTATGCAGCACCCCAACTCACCTTTCCCCTTAAGCAAGCATAAGTTGGTTTTCTAAATTTGAGACCCTGTTCTGTTTTGTAATCCAGTTCCTGTGTACCCAAGTTTACATTCCGTGTATTAGTGATATCTTATGATGTTTCTTTTTCTGTGTGACTTATTTCAGTTAGAATCATCATACCTGAATCCACTCATTATGCTGCTATGGGCCTGATGACATAGATTTCATAGCTGAGTGATATTGCATTGTACGTAAGTACCACAACTTCTTTATCCATTTTTCACTTTCTGCGATATTGAACTTGTACCGTAAATGAGGTTCTTGTAAACAGAGCCGTCCCAAACTTTTGGGTGGCTGTGTCTTTTTTATTTTAATTTCCCTAAGCTATAGGACCATAAGTGGAAGTGCCCTAGGCTCTGTTGCTTTGTTTTTTAGATGTTTAAGGAAACACCATACACCTCTCCCAAGTGGCTGTTGGCAATTTACATCCCGCCCATCAGCATAACAAGGCTCCCAGTTCTCCATGGCCTGTCCTGCCTTTCTGGATTTTACACTTTTTTCAGGTGGCCCTTTTGACAGGGGGGAAGTGAGACTTCATTGTAGTGCAGATTTCCTTTGCAAGCTTGCTTGGTTGGCCAAAAAGGGCGTATGCGTTTTTTCCTGAATATATTCAGGAAAAAACGCATACGCCCTTTTTGGCCAAGTGCATCATTGTGGACGTTCTGCCTCTTTTCCTATGCTTTAAATGCAATTCCAGTCTACCTCCTGAAATCGGTTTCCTGCAATTCTGCCCCGCTTTCAAGTCCTCTTGGCAGCCTTACTTCAGTATATTTTTGGACGATAGCTGTCATTTATAACTCTGCAGGTTTCTGAATTACAGTGCCCCTGAGCTCCTTTCTTCAACTCGTTTTCTTGTGAGCTGGCCGCAACACCGCAGGATTGCTTCAGGCCCTAATCTGGTTCCGGCACGGCACGCTGAGCCTTTGGTCAATTCTTCTTCCTGGTGGGAAATGAGAGTTAAATTTGCCCGTCCAGACACCTCCAGCTAGTCTCTCATTGGTTCTCCCTATTCCTGTACATCTTCCGCAGAAATTGCAAACTGGGCCAAACAGGAGGTTAAAGGCACTGACTCTCCAAGTCGGGAGAGTGTTAGTAAAGCATCTGGAATGTTGCACCCGAGTACCAGGGGACGAGAACTGAGACATATTGGAACACATCTCCCGATCACACGGTTGATCATACTCTGGGTTCCACGTGCATGTTTTAGCTGAAGGAAGAATCCCTTAAACCTGGAGAGTTGAGACCCGTGGAATGGGTCCCATGCAATATGACTTCAAAGGGTCTTCATTTGCTCACCGAACCTCTCCAATCCTATCACTGCTGCGTTTATGCCCCTGTACACACGCTTGATTTTCTTTCAGAGACATAGCAATCCATAGGTTTTAAGATATTTACTAGTCAGGTACATTCTTAGGCGTTTAATATGGGGTGTTGAGCCCATTTCGTTGAGCAAGGAGTAGTTCTTGTCTATTCCATATTTGGCTTAAGGAACTTTATCTGTGCTCATTTCAATCTCTGGTTTTATGCAGCACCCCAACTCACCTTTCCCCTTAAGCAAGCATAAGTTGGTTTTCTAAATTTGAGACCCTGTTCTGTTTTGTAATCCAGTTCCTGTGTAGCCAAGTTTACATTCCGTGTATTAGTGATATCTTATGATGTTTCTTTTTCTGTGTGACTTATTTCAGTTAGAATCATCATACCTGAATCCACTCATTATGCTGCTATGGGCCTGATGACATAGATTTCATCGCTGAGTGATATTGCATTGTACGTAAGTACCACAACTTCTTTATCCATTTTTCACTTTTTGCGATATTGAACTTGTACCATAAATGAGGTTCTTGTAAACAGAGCCGCCCAAAACTTTCGGGTGGCTGTGTCTTTTTGATTTTAATTTCCCTAAGCTATAGGACCATAAGTGGAAGTGCCCTAGGCTCTGTTGCTTTGTTTTTTACATGTTTCAGGAAACACCATACACCTCTCCCGAGTGGCTGTTGGCAATTTACATCCCGCCCATCAGCATAACAAGGCTCCCAGTTCTCCATGGCCTGTCCTGCCTTTCTGGATTTTACACTTTTTCAGGTGGCCCTTTTGACCGGGGGGAAGTGAGACTTCATTGTAGTGCAGATTTCCTTTGCAAGCTTGCTTGGTTGGACAAAAAGGGCGCATGCGTTTTTTCCTGAATATATTCAGGAAAAAACGCATACGCCCTTTTTGGCCAAGTGCATCATTGTGGACGTTCTGCCTCTTTTCCTATGCTTTAAATGCAATTCCAGTCTACCTCCTGAAATCGGTTTCCTGCAATTCTGCCCCGCTTTCAAGTCCTCTTGGCAGCCTTACTTCAGTATATTTTTGGACGATAGCTGTCATTTATAACTCTGTAGGTTTGTGAATTACAGTGCCCCTGAGCTCCTTTCTTCAACTCGCTTTCTTGTGAGCTGGCCGCAACACCGCAGGATTGCTTCAGGCCCTAATCTGGTTCCGGCACGGCACGCTGAGCCTTTGGTTAATTCTTCTTCCTATTGCGAAATGAGAGTTAAATTTGCCCGTCCAGACACCTCCAGCTAGTCTCTCATTGGTTCTCCCTATTCCTGTACATCTTCCGCAGAAATTGCAAACTGGGCCAAACAGGAGGTTAAAGGCACTGACTCTCCAAGTCGGGAGAGTGTTAGTAAAGCATCTGGAATGTTGCACCCGAGTACCAGGGGACGAGAACTGAGACATATTGGAACACGTCTCCCGATCACACGGTTGATCATACTCTGGGTTCCACGTGCATGTTTTAGCTGAAGGAAGAATCCCTTAAACCTGGAGAGTTGAGACCCGTGGAATGGTTCCCATGCAATATGACTTCAAAGGGTCTTCATTTGCTCACCGAACCTCTCCAATCCTATCACTGCTGCGTTTATGCCCCTGTACACACGCTTGATTTTCTTTCAGAGACATAGCAATCCATAGGTTTTAAGATAGTTACTAGTCAGGTACATTCTTAGGCTTTTAATATGGGGTGTTGAGCCCATTTCGTTGAGCAAGGAGTAGTTCTTGTCTATTCCATATTTGGCTTAAGGAACTTTATCTGTGCTCATTTCAATCTCTGGTTTTATGCAGCACCCCAACTCACCTTTCCCCTTAAGCAAGCATAAGTTGGTTTTCTAAATTTGAGACCCTGTTCTGTTTTGTAATCCAGTTCCTGTGTACCCAAGTTTACATTCCGTGTATTAGTGATATCTTATGATGTTTCTTTTTCTGTGTGACTTATTTCAGTTAGAATCATCATACCTGAATCCACTCATTATGCTGCTATGGGCCTGATGACATAGATTTCATAGCTGAGTGATATTGCATTGTACGTAAGTACCACAACTTCTTTATCCATTTTTCACTTTCTGCGATATTGAACTTGTACCGTAAATGAGGTTCTTGTAAACAGAGCCGTCCCAAACTTTTGGGTGGCTGTGTCTTTTTTATTTTAATTTCCCTAAGCTATAGGACCATAAGTGGAAGTGCCCTAGGCTCTGTTGCTTTGTTTTTTAGATGTTTAAGGAAACACCATACACCTCTCCCAAGTGGCTGTTGGCAATTTACATCCCGCCCATCAGCATAACAAGGCTCCCAGTTCTCCATGGCCTGTCCTGCCTTTCTGGATTTTACACTTTTTTCAGGTGGCCCTTTTGACAGGGGGGAAGTGAGACTTCATTGTAGTGCAGATTTCCTTTGCAAGCTTGCTTGGTTGGCCAAAAAGGGCGTATGCGTTTTTTCCTGAATATATTCAGGAAAAAACGCATACGCCCTTTTTGGCCAAGTGCATCATTGTGGACGTTCTGCCTCTTTTCCTATGCTTTAAATGCAATTCCAGTCTACCTCCTGAAATCGGTTTCCTGCAATTCTGCCCCGCTTTCAAGTCCTCTTGGCAGCCTTACTTCAGTATATTTTTGGACGATAGCTGTCATTTATAACTCTGCAGGTTTCTGAATTACAGTGCCCCTGAGCTCCTTTCTTCAACTCGTTTTCTTGTGAGCTGGCCGCAACACCGCAGGATTGCTTCAGGCCCTAATCTGGTTCCGGCACGGCACGCTGAGCCTTTGGTCAATTCTTCTTCCTGGTGGGAAATGAGAGTTAAATTTGCCCGTCCAGACACCTCCAGCTAGTCTCTCATTGGTTCTCCCTATTCCTGTACATCTTCCGCAGAAATTGCAAACTGGGCCAAACAGGAGGTTAAAGGCACTGACTCTCCAAGTCGGGAGAGTGTTAGTAAAGCATCTGGAATGTTGCACCCGAGTACCAGGGGACGAGAACTGAGACATATTGGAACACATCTCCCGATCACACGGTTGATCATACTCTGGGTTCCACGTGCATGTTTTAGCTGAAGGAAGAATCCCTTAAACCTGGAGAGTTGAGACCCGTGGAATGGGTACCATGCAATATGACTTCAAAGGGTATTCATTTGCTCACCGAACCTCTCCAATCCTATCACTGCTGCGTTTATGCCCCTGTACACACGCTTGATTTTCTTTCAGAGACATAACAATCCATAGGTTTTAAGATACTTACTAGTCAGGTACATTCTTAGGCGTTTAATATGGGGTGTTGAGTCCATTCCGTTGAGCAAGGAGTAGTTCTTGTCTATTCCATATTTGGCTTAAGGAACTTTATCTGTGCTCATTTCAATCTCTGGTTTTATGCAGCACCCCAACTCACCTTTCCCCTTAAGCAAGCATAAGTTGGTTTTCTAAATTTGAGACCCTGTTCTGTTTTGTAATCCAGTTCCTGTGTACCCAAGTTTACATTCCGTGTATTAGTGGTATCTTATGATGTTTCTTTTTCTGTGTGACTTATTTCAGTTAGAATCATCATACCTGAATCCACTCATTATGCTGCTATGGGCCTGATGACATAGATTTCATCGCTGAGTGATATTGCATTGTACGTAAGTACCACAACTTCTTTATCCATTTTTCACTTTCTGCGATATTGAACTTCTACCGTAAACGAGGTTCTTGTAAACAGAGCCGTCCCAAACTTTCGGGTGGCTGTGTCTTTTTGATTTTAATTTCCCTAAGCTATAGGACCATAAGTGGAAGTGCCCTAGGCTCCGTTGCTTTGTTTTTTAGATGTTTCAGGAAACACCATACACCTCTCCCGAGTGGCTGTTGGCAATTTACATCCCGCCCATCAGCATAACAAGGCTCCCAGTTCTCCATGGCCTGTCCTGCCTTTCTGGATTTTACACTTTTTTCAGGTGGCCGTTTTGACCGGGGGGAAGTGAGACTTCATTGTAGTGCAGATTTCCTTTGCAAGCTTGCTTGGTTGGCCAAAAAGGGCGCATGCGTTTTTTCCTGAATATATTCAGGAAAAAACGCATACGCCCTTTTTGGCCAAGTGCATCATTGTGGACGTTCTGCCTCTTTTCCTATGCTTTAAATGCAATTCCAGTCTACCTCCTGAAATCGGTTTCCTGCAATTCTGCCCCGCTTTCAAGTCCTCTTGGCAGCCTTACTTCAGTATATTTTTGGACGATAGCTGTCATTTATAACTCTGCAGGTTTCTGAATTACAGTGCCCCTGAGCTCCTTTCTTCAACTCGCTTTCTTGTGAGCTGGCCGCAACACCGCAGGATTGCTTCAGGCCCTAATCTGGTTCCGGCACGGCACGCTGAGCCTTTGGTTAATTCTTCTTCCTATTGCGAAATGAGAGTTAAATTTGCCCGTCCAGACACCTCCAGCTAGTCTCTCATTGGTTCTCCCTATTCCTGTACATCTTCCGCAGAAATTGCAAACTGGGCCAAACAGGAGGTTAAAGGCACTGACTCTCCAAGTCGGGAGAGTGTTAGTAAAGCATCTGGAATGTTGCACCCGAGTACCAGGGGACGAGAACTGAGACATATTGGAACACGTCTCCCGATCACACGGTTGATCATACTCTGGGTTCCACGTGCATGTTTTAGCTGAAGGAAGAATCCCTTAAACCTGGAGAGTTGAGACCCGTGGAATGGTTCCCATGCAATATGACTTCAAAGGGTCTTCATTTGCTCACTGAACCTCTCCAATCCTATCACTGCTGCGTTTATGCCCCTGTACACACGCTTGATTTTCTTTCAGAGACATAGCAATCCATAGGTTTTAAGATAGTTACTAGTCAGGTACATTCTTAGGCGTTTAATATGGGGTGTTGAGTCCATTTCGTTGAGCAAGGAGTAGTTCTTGTCTATTCCATATTTGGCTTAAGGAACTTTATCTGTGCTCATTTCAATCTCTGGTTTTATGCAGCACCCCAACTCACCTTTCCCCTTAAGCAAGCATAAGTTGGTTTTCTAAATTTGAGACCCTGTTCTGTTTTGTAATCCAGTTCCTGTGTACCCAAGTTTACATTCCGTGTATTAGTGGTATCTTATGATGTTTCTTTTTCTGTGTGACTTATTTCAGTTAGAATCATCATACCTGAATCCACTCATTATGCTGCTATGGGCCTGATGACATAGATTTCATTGCTGAGTGATATTGCATTGTACGTAAGTACCACAACTTCTTTATCCATTTTTCACTTTCTGCGATATTGAACTTGTACCGTAAATGAGGTTCTTGTAAACAGAGCCGTCCCAAACTTTTGGGTGGCTGTGTCTTTTTTATTTTAATTTCCCTAAGCTATAGGACCATAAGTGGAAGTGCCCTAGGCTCTGTTGCTTTGTTTTTTAGATGTTTCAGGAAACACCATACACCTCTCCCAAGTGGCTGTTGGCAATTTACATCCCGCCCATCAGCATAACAAGGCTCCCAGTTCTCCATGGCCTGTCCTGCCTTTCTGGATTTTACACTTTTTTCAGGTGGCCCTTTTGACAGGGGGGAAGTGAGACTTCATTGTAGTGCAGATTTCCTTTGCAAGCTTGCTTGGTTGGCCAAAAAGGGCGTATGCGTTTTTTCCTGAATATATTCAGGAAAAAACGCATACGCCCTTTTTGGCCAAGTGCATCATTGTGGACGTTCTGCCTCTTTTCCTATGCTTTAAATGCAATTCCAGTCTACCTCCTGAAATCGGTTTCCTGCAATTCTGCCCCGCTTTCAAGTCCTCTTGGCAGCCTTACTTCAGTATATTTTTGGACGATAGCTGTCATTTATAACTCTGTAGGTTTGTGAATTACAGTGCCCCTGAGCTCCTTTCTTCAACTCGCTTTCTTGTGAGCTGGCCGCAACACCGCAGGATTGCTTCAGGCCCTAATCTGGTTCCGGCACGGCACGCTGAGCCTTTGGTCAATTCTTCTTCCTGGTGGGAAATGAGAGTTAAATTTGCCCGTCCAGACACCTCCAGCTAGTCTCTCATTGGTTCTCCCTACTCCTGTACATCTTCCGCAGAAATTGCAAACTGGGCCAAACAGGAGGTTAAAGGCACTGACTCTCCAAGTCGGGAGAGTGTTAGTAAAGCATCTGGAATGTTGCACCCGAGTACCAGGGGACGAGAACTGAGACATATTGGAACACGTCTCCCGATCACACGGTTGATCATACTCTGGGTTCCACGTGCATGTTTTAGCTGAAGGAAGAATCCCTTAAACCTGGAGAGTTGAGACCCGTGGAATGGGTCCCATGCAATATGACTTCAAAGGGTCTTCATTTGCTCACCGAACCTCTCCAATCCTATCACTGCTGCGTTTATGCCCCTGTACACACGCTTGATTTTCTTTCAGAGACATAACAATCCATAGGTTTTAAGATACTTACTAGTCAGGTACATTCTTAGGCGTTTAATATGGGGTGTTGAGTCCATTTCGTTGAGCAAGGAGTAGTTCTTGTCTATTCCATATTTGGCTTAAGGAACTTTATCTGTGCTCATTTCAATCTCTGGTTTTATGCAGCACCCCAACTCACCTTTCCCCTTAAGCAAGCATAAGTTGGTTTTCTAAATTTGAGACCCTGTTCTGTTTTGTAATCCAGTTCCTGTGTACCCAAGTTTACATTCCGTGTATTAGTGGTATCTTATGATGTTTCTTTTTCTGTGTGACTTATTTCAGTTAGAATCATCATACCTGAATCCACTCATTATGCTGCTATGGGCCTGATGACATAGATTTCATCGCTGAGTGATATTGCATTGTACGTAAGTACCACAACTTCTTTATCCATTTTTCACTTTCTGCGATATTGAACTTCTACCGTAAACGAGGTTCTTGTAAACAGAGCCGTCCCAAACTTTGGGGTGGCTGTGTCTTTTTGATTTTAATTTCCCTAAGCTATAGGACCATAAGTGGAAGTGCCCTAGGCTCCGTTGCTTTGTTTTTTAGATGTTTCAGGAAACACCATACACCTCTCCCGAGTGGCTGTTGGCAATTTACATCCCGCCCATCAGCATAACAAGGCTCCCAGTTCTCCATGGCCTGTCCTGCCTTTCTGGATTTTACACTTTTTTCAGGTGGCCGTTTTGACCGGGGGGAAGTGAGACTTCATTGTAGTGCAGATTTCCTTTGCAAGCTTGCTTGGTTGGCCAAAAAGGGCGCATGCGTTTTTTCCTGAATATATTCAGGAAAAAACGCATACGCCCTTTTTGGCCAAGTGCATCATTGTGGACGTTCTGCCTCTTTTCCTATGCTTTAAATGCAATTCCAGTCTACCTCCTGAAATCGGTTTCCTGCAATTCTGCCCCGCTTTCAAGTCCTCTTGGCAGCCTTACTTCAGTATATTTTTGGACGATAGCTGTCATTTATAACTCTGCAGGTTTCTGAATTACAGTGCCCCTGAGCTCCTTTCTTCAACTCGCTTTCTTGTGAGCTGGCCGCAACACCGCAGGATTGCTTCAGGCCCTAATCTGGTTCCGGCACGGCACGCTGAGCCTTTGGTTAATTCTTCTTCCTATTGCGAAATGAGAGTTAAATTTGCCCGTCCAGACACCTCCAGCTAGTCTCTCATTGGTTCTCCCTATTCCTGTACATCTTCCGCAGAAATTGCAAACTGGGCCAAACAGGAGGTTAAAGGCACTGACTCTCCAAGTCGGGAGAGTGTTAGTAAAGCATCTGGAATGTTGCACCCGAGTACCAGGGGACGAGAACTGAGACATATTGGAACACGTCTCCCGATCACACGGTTGATCATACTCTGGGTTCCACGTGCATGTTTTAGCTGAAGGAAGAATCCCTTAAACCTGGAGAGTTGAGACCCGTGGAATGGTTCCCATGCAATATGACTTCAAAGGGTCTTCATTTGCTCACTGAACCTCTCCAATCCTATCACTGCTGCGTTTATGCCCCTGTACACACGCTTGATTTTCTTTCAGAGACATAGCAATCCATAGGTTTTAAGATAGTTACTAGTCAGGTACATTCTTAGGCGTTTAATATGGGGTGTTGAGTCCATTTCGTTGAGCAAGGAGTAGTTCTTGTCTATTCCATATTTGGCTTAAGGAACTTTATCTGTGCTCATTTCAATCTCTGGTTTTATGCAGCACCCCAACTCACCTTTCCCCTTAAGCAAGCATAAGTTGGTTTTCTAAATTTGAGACCCTGTTCTGTTTTGTAATCCAGTTCCTGTGTACCCAAGTTTACATTCCGTGTATTAGTGGTATCTTATGATGTTTCTTTTTCTGTGTGACTTATTTCAGTTAGAATCATCATACCTGAATCCACTCATTATGCTGCTATGGGCCTGATGACATAGATTTCATTGCTGAGTGATATTGCATTGTACGTAAGTACCACAACTTCTTTATCCATTTTTCACTTTCTGCGATATTGAACTTGTACCGTAAATGAGGTTCTTGTAAACAGAGCCGTCCCAAACTTTTGGGTGGCTGTGTCTTTTTTATTTTAATTTCCCTAAGCTATAGGACCATAAGTGGAAGTGCCCTAGGCTCTGTTGCTTTGTTTTTTAGATGTTTCAGGAAACACCATACACCTCTCCCAAGTGGCTGTTGGCAATTTACATCCCGCCCATCAGCATAACAAGGCTCCCAGTTCTCCATGGCCTGTCCTGCCTTTCTGGATTTTACACTTTTTTCAGGTGGCCCTTTTGACAGGGGGGAAGTGAGACTTCATTGTAGTGCAGATTTCCTTTGCAAGCTTGCTTGGTTGGCCAAAAAGGGCGTATGCGTTTTTTCCTGAATATATTCAGGAAAAAACGCATACGCCCTTTTTGGCCAAGTGCATCATTGTGGACGTTCTGCCTCTTTTCCTATGCTTTAAATGCAATTCCAGTCTACCTCCTGAAATCGGTTTCCTGCAATTCTGCCCCGCTTTCAAGTCCTCTTGGCAGCCTTACTTCAGTATATTTTTGGACGATAGCTGTCATTTATAACTCTGTAGGTTTGTGAATTACAGGGCCCCTGAGCTCCTTTCTTCAACTCGCTTTCTTGTGAGCTGGCCGCAACACCGCAGGATTGCTTCAGGCCCTAATCTGGTTCCGGCACGGCACGCTGAGCCTTTGGTCAATTCTTCTTCCTGGTGGGAAATGAGAGTTAAATTTGCCCGTCCAGACACCTCCAGCTAGTCTCTCATTGGTTCTCCCTACTCCTGTACATCTTCCGCAGAAATTGCAAACTGGGCCAAACAGGAGGTTAAAGGCACTGACTCTCCAAGTCGGGAGAGTGTTAGTAAAGCATCTGGAATGTTGCACCCGAGTACCAGGGGACGAGAACTGAGACATATTGGAACACGTCTCCCGATCACACGGTTGATCATACTCTGGGTTCCACGTGCATGTTTTAGCTGAAGGAAGAATCCCTTAAACCTGGAGAGTTGAGACCCGTGGAATGGGTCCCATGCAATATGACTTCAAAGGGTCTTCATTTGCTCACCGAACCTCTCCAATCCTATCACTGCTGCGTTTATGCCCCTGTACACACGCTTGATTTTCTTTCAGAGACATAACAATCCATAGGTTTTAAGATACTTACTAGTCAGGTACATTCTTAGGCGTTTAATATGGGGTGTTGAGCCCATTTCGTTGAGCAAGGAGTAGTTCTTGTGTATTCCATATTTGGCTTAAGAAACTTTATCTGTGCTCATTTCAATCTCTGGTTTTATGCAGCACCCCAACTCACCTTTCCCCTTAAGCAAGCATAAGTTGGTTTTCTAAATTTGAGACCCTGTTCTGTTTTGTAATCCAGTTCCTGTGTAGCCAAGTTTACATTCCGTGTATTAGTGGTATCTTATGATGTTTCTTTTTCTGTGTGACTTATTTCAGTTAGAATCATCATACCTGAATCCACTCATTATGCTGCTATGGGCCTGATGACATAGATTTCATCGCTGAGTGATATTGCATTGTACGTAAGTACCACAACTTCTTTATCCATTTTTCACTTTCTGCGATATTGAACATGTACCGTAAACGAGGTTCTTGTAAACGGAGCCGCCCAAAACTTTCGGGTGGCTGTGTCTTTTTTATTTTAATTTCCCTAAGCTATAGGACCATAAGTGGAAGTGCCCTAGGCTCTGTTGCTTTGTTTTTTAGATGTTTCAGGAAACACCATACACCTCTCCCGAGTGGCTGTTGGCAATTTACATCCCGCCCATCAGCATAACAAGGCTCCCAGTTCTCCATGGCCTGTCCTGCCTTTCTGGATTTTACACTTTTTTCAGGTGGCCCTTTTGACCGGGGGGAAGTGAGACTTCATTGTAGTGCAGATTTCCTTTGCAAGCTTGCTTGGTTGGCCAAAAAGGGCGCATGCGTTTTTTCCTGAATATATTCAGGAAAAAACGCATACGCCCTTTTTGGCCAAGTGCATCATTGTGGACGTTCTGCCTCTTTTCCTATGCTTTAAATGCAATTCCAGTCTACCTCCTGAAATCGGTTTCCTGCAATTCTGCCCCGCTTTCAAGTCCTCTTGGCAGCCTTCCTTCAGTATATTTTTGGACGATAGCTGTCATTTATAACTCTGCAGGTTTGTGAATTACAGTGCCCCTGAGCTCCTTTCTTCAACTCGCTTTCTTGTGAGCTGGCCGCAACACCGCAGGATTGCTTCAGGCCCTAATCTGGTTCCGGCACGGCACGCTGAGCCTTTGGTCAATTCTTCTTCCTGGTGGGAAATGAGAGTTAAATTTGCCCGTCCAGACACCTCCAGCTAGTCTCTCATTGGTTCTCCCTATTCCTGTACATCTTCCGCAGAAATTGCAAACTGGGCCAAACAGGAGGTTAAAGGCACTGACTCTCCAAGTCGGGAGAGTGTTAGTAAAGCATCTGGAATGTTGCACCCGAGTTCCAGGGGACGAGAACTGAGACATATTGGAACACGTCTCCCGATCACACGGTTGATCATACTCTGGGTTCCACGTGCATGTTTTAGCTGAAGGAAGAATCCCTTAAACCTGGAGAGTTGAGACCCGTGGAATGGGTCCCATGCAATATGACTTCAAAGGGTCTTCATTTGCTCACCGAACCTCTCCAATCCTATCACTGCTGCGTTTATGCCCCTGTACACACGCTTGATTTTCTTTCAGAGACATAGCAATCCATAGGTTTTAAGATACTTACTAGTCAGGTACATTCTTAGGCGTTTAATATGGGGTGTTGAGCCCATTTCGTTGAGCAAGGAGTAGTTCTTGTCTATTCCATATTTGGCTTAAGGAACTTTATCTGTGCTCATTTCAATCTCTGGTTTTATGCAGCACCCCAACTCACCTTTCCCCTTAAGCAAGCATAAGTTGGTTTTCTAAATTTGAGACCCTGTTCTGTTTTGTAATCCAGTTCCTGTGTAGCCAAGTTTACATTCCGTGTATTAGTGATATCTTATGATGTTTCTTTTTCTGTGTGACTTATTTCAGTTAGAATCATCATACCTGAATCCACTCATTATGCTGCTATGGGCCTGATGACATAGATTTCATCGCTGAGTGATATTGCATTGTACGTAAGTACCACAACTTCTTTATCCATTTTTCACTTTCTGCGATATGGAACATGTACCGTAAAGGAGGTTCTTGTAAACAGAGCCATCCCAAACTTTGGGGTGGCTGTGTCTTTTTGATTTTAATTTCCCTAAGCTATAGGACCATAAGTGGAAGTGCCCTAGGCTCCGTTGCTTTGTTTTTTAGATGTTTCAGAAAACACCATACACCTCTCCCAAGTGGCTGTTGGCAATTTACATCCCGCCCATCAGCATAACAAGGCTCCCAGTTCTCCATGGCCTGTCCTGCCTTTCTGGATTTTACACTTTTTTCAGGTGGCCGTTTTGACCGGGGGGAAGTGAGACTTCATTGTAGTGCAGATTTCCTTTGCAAGCTTGCTTGGTTGGCCAAAAAGGGCGTATGCGTTTTTTCCTGAATATATTCAGGAAAAAACGCATACGCCCTTTTTGGCCAAGTGCATCATTGTGGACGTTCTGCCTCTTTTCCTATGCTTTAAATGCAATTCCAGTCTACCTCCTGAAATCGGTTTCCTGCAATTCTGCCCCGCTTTCAAGTCCTCTTGGCAGCCTTACTTCAGTATATTTTTGGACGATAGCTGTCATTTATAACTCTGCAGGTTTGTGAATTACAGTGCCCCTGAGCTCCTTTCTTCAACTTGCTTTCTTGTGAGCTGGCCGCAACACCGCAGGATTGCTTCAGGCCCTAATCTGGTTCCGGCATGGCACGCTGAGCCTTTGGTCAATTCTTCTTCCTGGTGGGAAATGAGAGTTAAATTTGCCCGTCCAGACACCTCCAGCTAGTCTCTCATTGGTTCTCCCTACTCCTGTACATCTTCCGCAGAAATTGCAAACTGGGCCAAACAGGAGGTTAAAGGCACTGACTCTCCAAGTCGGGAGAGTGTTAGTAAAGCATCTGGAATGTTGCACCCGAATACCAGGGGACGAGAACTGAGACATATTGGAACACGTCTCCCGATCACACGGTTGATCATACTCTGGGTTCCACGTGCATGTTTTAGCTGAAGGAAGAATCCCTTAAACCTGGAGAGTTGAGACCCGTGGAATGGGTCCCATGCAATATGACTTCAAAGGGTCTGCATTTGCTCACCGAACCTCTCCAATCCTATCACTGCTGCGTTTATGCCCCTGTACACACGCTTGATTTTCTTTCAGAGACATAGCAATCCATAGGTTTTAAGATACTTACTAGTCAGGTACATTCTTAGGCGTTTAATATGTGGTGTTGAGCCCATTTCGTTGAGCAAGGAGTAGTTCTTGTCTATTCCATATTTGGCTTAAGAAACTTTATCTGTGCTCATTTCAATCTCTGGTTTTATGCAGCACCCCAACTCACCTTTCCCCTTAAGCAAGCATAAGTTGGTTTTCTAAATTTGAGACCCTGTTCTGTTTTGTAATCCAGTTCCTGTGTAGCCAAGTTTACATTCCGTGTATTAGTGATATCTTATGATGTTTCTTTTTCTGTGTGACTTATTTCAGTTAGAATCATCATACCTGAATCCACTCATTATGCTGCTATGGGCCTGATGACATAGATTTCATCGCTGAGTGATATTGCATTGTACGTAAGTACCACAACTTCTTTATCCATTTTTCACTTTTTGCGATATTGAACTTGTACCGTAAATGAGGTTCTTGTAAACAGAGCCGCCCCAAACTTTCGGGTGGCTGTGTCTTTTTGATTTTAATTTCCCTAAGCTATAGGACCATAAGTGGAAGTGCCCTAGCCTCTGTTGCTTTGTTTTTTACATGTTTCAGGAAACACCATACACCTCTCCCGAGTGGCTGTTGGCAATTTACATCCCGCCCATCAGCATAACAAGGCTCCCAGTTCCCCATGGCCTGTCCTGCCTTTCTGGATTTTACACTTTTTTCAGGTGGCCCTTTTGACCGGGGGGAAGTGAGACTTCATTGTAGTGCAGATTTCCTTTGCAAGCTTGCTTGGTTGGCCAAAAAGGGCGTATGCGTTTTTTCCTGAATATATTCAGGAAAAAACGCATACGCCCTTTTTGGCCAAGTGCATCATTGTGGACGTTCTGCCTCTTTTCCTATGCTTTAAATGCAATTCCAGTCTACCTCCTGAAATCGGTTTCCTGCAATTCTGCCCCGCTTTCAAGTCCTCTTGGCAGCCTTACTTCAGTATATTTCTGGACGATAGCTGTCATTTATAACTCTGCAGGTTTGTGAATTACAGTGCCCCTGAGCTCCTTTCTTCAACTCGCTTTCTTGTGAGCTGGCCGCAACACCGCAGGATTGCTTCAGGCCCTAATCTGGTTCCGGCACGGCACGCTGAGCCTTTGGTCAATTCTTCTTCCTGGTGGGAAATGAGAGTTAAATTTGCCCGTCCAGACACCTCCAGCTAGTCTCTCATTGGTTCTCCCTACTCCTGTACATCTTCCGCAGAAATTGCAAACTGGGCCAAACAGGAGGTTAAAGGCACTGACTCTCCAAGTCGGGAGAGTGTTAGTAAAGCATCTGGAATGTTGCACCCGAGTACCAGGGGACGAGAACTGAGACATATTGGAACACGTCTCCCGATCACACGGTTGATCATACTCTGGGTTCCACGTGCATGTTTTAGCTGAAGGAAGAATCCCTTAAACCTGGAGAGTTGAGACCCGTGGAATGGGTCCCATGCAATATGACTTCAAAGGGTCTTCATTTGCTCACCGAACCTCTCCAATCCTATCACTGCTGCGTTTATGCCCCTGTACACACGCTTGATTTTCTTTCAGAGACATAACAATCCATAGGTTTTAAGATACTTACTAGTCAGGTACATTCTTAGGCGTTTAATATGGGGTGTTGAGTCCATTTCGTTGAGCAAGGAGTAGTTCTTGTCTATTCCATATTTGGCTTAAGGAACTTTATCTGTGCTCATTTCAATCTCTGGTTTTATGCAGCACCCCAACTCACCTTTCCCCTTAAGCAAGCATAAGTTGGTTTATCTAAATTTGAGACCCTGTTCTGTTTTGTAATCCAGTTCCTGTGTACCCAAGTTTACATTCCGTGTATTAGTGGTATCTTATGATGTTTCTTTTTCTGTGTGACTTATTTCAGTTAGAATCATCATACCTGAATCCACTCATTATGCTGCTATGGGCCTGATGACATAGATTTCATCGCTGAGTGATATTGCATTGTACGTAAGTACCACAACTTCTTTTTCCATTTTTCACTTTCTGCGATATTGAACTTCTACCGTAAACGAGGTTCTTGTAAACAGAGCCGTCCCAAACTTTGGGGTGGCTGTGTCTTTTTGATTTTAATTTCCCTAAGCTATAGGACCATAAGTGGAAGTGCCCTAGGCTCCATTGCTTTGTTTTTTCGATGTTTCAGGAAACACCATACACCTCTCCCGAGTGGCTGTTGGCAATTTACATCCCGCCCATCAGCATAACAAGGCTCCCAGTTCTCCATGGCCTGTCCTGCCTTTCTGGATTTTACACTTTTTTCAGGTGGCCCTTTTGACCGGGGGGAAGTGAGACTTCATTGTAGTGCAGATTTCCTTTGCAAGCTTGCTTGGTTGGCCAAAAAGGGCGTATGCGTTTTTTCCTGAATATATTCAGGAAAAAACGCATACGCCCTTTTTGGCCGAGTGCATCATTGTGGACGTTCTGCCTCTTTTCCTATGCTTTAAATGCAATTCCAGTCTACCTCCTGAAATCGGTTTCCTGCAATTCTGCCCCGCTTTCAAGTCCTCTTGGCAGCCTTACTTCAGTATATTTCTGGACGATAGCTGTCACTTATAACTCTGCAGGTTTGTGAATTACAGTGCCCCTGAGCTCCTTTCTTCAACTTTCTTCAACTTTCTTCAACTTCAGCTTTATTGTGAGCTGGCCGCAACACCGCAGGATTGCTTCAGGCCCTAATCTGGTTCCGGCACGGCACGCTGAGCCTTTGGTCAATTCTTCTTCCTGGTGCGAAATGAGAGTTAAATTTGCCCGTCCAGACACCTCCAGCTAGTCTCTCATTGGTTCTCCCTATTCCTGTACATCTTCCGCAGAAATTGCAAACTGGGCCAAACAGGAGGTTAAAGGCACTGACTCTCCAAGTCGGGAGAGTGTTAGTAAAGCATCTGGAATGTTGCACCCGAGTACCAGGGGACGAGAACTGAGACATATTGGAACACGTCTCCCGATCACACGGTTGATCATACTCTGGGTTCCACGTGCATGTTTTAGCTGAAGGAAGAATCCCTTAAACCTGGAGAGTTGAGACCCGTGGAATGGTTCCCATGCAATATGACTTCAAAGGGTCTTCATTTGCTCACCGAACCTCTCCAATCCTATCACTGCTGCGTTTATGCCCCTGTACACACGCTTGATTTTCTTTCAGAGACATAGCAATCCATAGGTTTTAAGATACTTACTAGTCAGGTACATTCTTAGGCGTTTAATATGGGGTGTTGAGCCCATTTCGTTGAGCAAGGAGTAGTTCTTGTGTATTCCATATTTGGCTTAAGAAACTTTATCTGTGCTCATTTCAATCTCTGGTTTTATGCAGCACCCCAACTCACCTTTCCCCTTAAGCAAGCATAAGTTGGTTTTCTAAATTTGAGACCCTGTTCTGTTTTGTAATCCAGTTCCTGTGTAGCCAAGTTTACATTCCGTGTATTAGTGATATCTTATGATGTTTCTTTTTCTGTGTGACTTATTTCAGTTAGAATCATCATACCTGAATCCACTCATTATGCTGCTATGGGCCTGATGACATAGATTTCATCGCTGAGTGATATTGCATTGTACGTAAGTACCACAACTTCTTTATCCATTTTTCACTTTTTGCGATATTGAACTTGTACCGTAAATGAGGTTCTTGTAAACGGAGCCGCCCAAAACTTTCGGGTGGCTGTGTCTTTTTTATTTTAATTTCCCTAAGCTATAGGACCATAAGTGGAAGTGCCCTAGGCTCTGTTGCTTTGTTTTTTAGATGTTTCAGGAAACACCATACACCTCTCCCGAGTGGCTGTTGGCAATTTACATCCCGCCCATCAGCATAACAAGGCTCCCAGTTCTCCATGGCCTGTCCTGCCTTTCTGGATTTTACACTTTTTTCAGGTGGCCCTTTTGACCGGGGGGAAGTGAGACTTCATTGTAGTGCAGATTTCCTTTGCAAGCTTGCTTGGTTGGCCAAAAAGGGCGCATGCGTTTTTTCCTGAATATATTCAGGAAAAAACGCATGCGCCCTTTTTGGCCAAGTGCATCATTGTGGACGTTCTGCCTCTTTTCCTATGCTTTAAATGCAATTCCAGTCTACCTCCTGAAATCGGTTTCCTGCAATTCTGCCCCGCTTTCAAGTCCTCTTGGCAGCCTTACTTCAGTATATTTTTGGACGATAGCTGTCATTTATAACTCTGCAGGTTTGTGAATTACAGTGCCCCTGAGCTCCTTTCTTCAACTCGCTTTCTTGTGAGCTGGCCGCAACACCGCAGGATTGCTTCAGGCCCTAATCTGGTTCCGGCACGGCACGCTGAGCCTTTGGTCAATTCTTCTTCCTGGTGGGAAATGAGAGTTAAATTTGCCCGTCCAGACACCTCCAGCTAGTCTCTCATTGGTTCTCCCTATTCCTGTACATCTTCCGCAGAAATTGCAAACTGGGCCAAACAGGATGTTAAAGGCACTGACTCTCCAAGTCGGGAGAGTGTTAGTAAAGCATCTGGAATGTTGCACCCGAGTACCAGGGGACGAGAACTGAGACATATTGGAACACGTCTCCCGATCACACGGTTGATCATACTCTGGGTTCCACGTGCATGTTTTAGCTGAAGGAAGAATCCCTTAAACCTGGAGAGTTGAGACCCGTGGAATGGGTCCCATGCAATATGACTTCAAAGGGTCTTCATTTGCTCACCGAACCTCTCCAATCCTATCACTGCTGCGTTTATGCCCCTGTACACACGCTTGATTTTCTTTCAGAGACATAGCAATCCATAGGTTTTTAGATACTTACTAGTCAGGTACATTCTTAGGCGTTTAATATGGGGTGTTGAGCCCATTTCGTTGAGCAAGGAGTAGTTCTTGTCTATTCCATATTTGGCTTAAGGAACTTTATCTGTGCTCATTTCAATCTCTGGTTTTATGCAGCACCCCAACTCACCTTTCCCCTTAAGCAAGCATAAGTTGGTTTTCTAAATTTGAGACCCTGTTCTGTTTTGTAATCCAGTTCCTGTGTAGCCAAGTTTACATTCCGTGTATTAGTGATATCTTATGATGTTTCTTTTTCTGTGTGACTTATTTCAGTTAGAATCATCATACCTGAATCCACTCATTATGCTGCTATGGGCCTGATGACATAGATTTCATTGCTGAGTGATATAGCATTGTACGTAAGTACCACAACTTCTTTATCCATTTTTCACTTTCTGCGATATTGAACTTGTACCGTAAATGAGGTTCTTGTAAACAGAGCCACCCCAAACTTTCGGGTGGCTGTGTCTTTTTGATTTTAATTTCCCTAAGCTATAGGACCATAAGTGGAAGTGCCCTAGGCTCTGTTGCTTTGTTTTTTAGATGTTTCAGGAAACACCATACACCTCTCCCGAGTGGCTGTTGGCAATTTACATCCCGCCCATCAGCATAACAAGGCTCCCAGTTCTCCATGGCCTGTCCTGCCTTTCTGGATTTTACACTTTTTTCAGGTGGCCCTTTTGACCGGGGGGAAGTGAGACTTCATTGTAGTGCAGATTTCCTTTGCAAGCTTGCTTGGTTGGCCAAAAAGGGCGTATGCGTTTTTTCCTGAATATATTCAGGAAAAAACGCATACGCCCTTTTTGGCCAAGTGCATCATTGTGGACGTTCTGCCTCTTTTCCTATGCTTTAAATGCAATTCCAGTCTACCTCCTGAAATCGGTTTCCTGCAATTCTGCCCCGCTTTCAAGTCCTCTTGGCAGCCTTACTTCAGTATATTTCTGGACGATAGCTGTCACTTTTAACTCTGCAGGTTTGTGAATTACAGTGGCCCTGAGCTCCTTTCTTCAACTCGCTTTCTTGTGAGCTGGCCGCAACACCGCAGGATTGCTTCAGGCCCTAATCTGGTTCCGGCACGGCACGCTGAGCCTTTGGTCAATTCTTCTTCCTGGTGCGAAATGAGAGTTAAATTTGCCCGTCCAGACACCTCCAGCTAGTCTCTCATTGGTTCTCCCTATTCCTGTACATCTTCCGCAGAAATTGCAAACTGGGCCAAACAGGAGGTTAAAGGCACTGACTCTCCAAGTCGGGAGAGTGTTAGTAAAGCATCTGGAATGTTGCACCCGAGTACCAGGGGACGAGAACTGAGACATATTGGAACACGTCTCCCGATCACACGGTTGATCATACTCTGGGTTCCACGTGCATGTTTTAGCTGAAGGAAGAATCCCTTAAACCTGGAGAGTTGAGACCCGTGGAATGGGTCCCATGCAATATGACTTCAAAGGGTCTTCATTTGCTCACCGAACCTCTCCAATCCTATCACTGCTGCGTTTATGCCCCTGTACACACGCTTGATTTTCTTTCAGAGACATAGCAATCCATAGGTTTTAAGATACTTACTAGTCAGGTACATTCTTAGGCGTTTAATATGGGGTGTTGAGCCCATTTCGTTGAGCAAGGAGTAGTTCTTGTCTATTCCATATTTGGCTTAAGAAACTTTATCTGTGCTCATTTCAATCTCTGGTTTTATGCAGCACCCCAACTCACCTTTCCCCTTAAGCAAGCATAAGTTGGTTTTCTAAATTTGAGACCCTGTTCTGTTTTGTAATCCAGTTCCTGTGTAGCCAAGTTTACATTCCGTGTATTAGTGATATCTTATGATGTTTCTTTTTCTGTGTGACTTATTTCAGTTAGAATCATCATACCTGAATCCACTCATTATGCTGCTATGGGCCTGATGACATAGATTTCATCGCTGAGTGATATTGCATTGTACGTAAGTACCACAACTTCTTTATCCATTTTTCACTTTTTGCGATATTGAACTTGTACCGTAAATGAGGTTCTTGTAAACAGAGCCGCCCCAAACTTTCGGGTGGCTGTGTCTTTTTGATTTTAATTTCCCTAAGCTATAGGACCATAAGTGGAAGTGCCCTAGGCTCTGTTGTTTTGTTTTTTAGATGTTTCAGGAAACACCATACACCTCTCCCGAGTGGCTGTTGGCAATTTACATCCCGCCCATCAGCATAACAAGGCTCCCAGTTCCCCATGGCCTGTCCTACCTTTCTGGATTTTACACTTTTTTCAGGTGGCCCTTTTGACCGGGGGGAAGTGAGACTTCATTGTAGTGCAGATTTCCTTTGCAAGTTTGCTTGGTTGGCCAAAAAGGGCGTATGCGTTTTTTCCTGAATATATATATTTCCTGAATATATTCAGGAAAAAACGCATACGCCCTTTTTGGCCAAGTGCATCATTGTGGACGTTCTGCCTCTTTTCCTATGCTTTAAATGCAATTCCAGTCTACCTCCTGAAATCGGTTTCCTGCAATTCTGCCCCGCTTTCAAGTCCTCTTGGCAGCCTTACTTCAGTATATTTCTGGACGATAGCTGTCACTTTTAACTCTGCAGGTTTGTGAATTACAGTGCCCCTGAGCTCCTTTCTTCAACTCGCTTTCTTGTGAGCTGGCCGCAACACCGCAGGATTGCTTCAGGCCCTAATCTGGTTCCGGCACGGCACGCTGAGCCTTTGGTCAGTTCTTCTTCCTTGTGCGAAATGAGAGTTAAATTTGCCCGTCCAGACACCTCCAGCTAGTCTCTCATTGGTTCTCCCTATTCCTGTACATCTTCCGCAGAAATTGCAAACTGGGCCAAACAGGAGGTTAAAGGCACTGACTCTCCAAGTCGGGAGAGTGTTAGTAAAGCATCTGGAATGTTGCACCCGAGTACCAGGGGACGAGAACTGAGACATATTGGAACACGTCTCCCGATCACACGGTTGATCATACTCTGGGTTCCACGTGCATGTTTTAGCTGAAGGAAGAATCCCTTAAACCTGGAGAGTTGAGACCCGTGGAATGGGTCCCATGCAATATGACTTCAAAGGGTCTTCATTTGCTCACTGAACCTCTCCAATCCTATCACTGCTGCGTTTATGCCCCTGTACACACGCTTGATTTTCTTTCAGAGACATAGCAATCCATAGGTTTTAAGATACTTACTAGTCAGGTACATTCTTAGGCGTTTAATATGGGGTGTTGAGTCCATTTCGTTGAGCAAGGAGTAGTTCTTGTCTATTCCATATTTGGCTTAAGGAACTTTATCTGTGCTCATTACAATCTCTGGTTTTATGCAGCACCCCAACTCACCTTTCCCCTTAAGCAAGCATAAGTTGGTTTTCTAAATTTGAGACCCTGTTCTGTTTTGTAATCCAGTTCCTGTGTAGCCAAGTTTACATTCCGTGTATTAGTGGTATCTTATGATGTTTCTTTTTCTGTGTGACTTATTTCAGTTAGAATCATCATACCTGAATCCACTCATTATGCTGCTATGGGCCTGATGACATAGATTTCATTGCTGAGTGATATTGCATTGTACGTAAGTACCACAACTTCTTTATCCATTTTTCACTTTCTGCGATATTGAACTTGTACCGTAAATGTGGTTCTTGTAAACAGAGCCGTCCCAAATTTTGGGGTGGCTGTGTCTTTTTGATTTTAATTTCCCTAAGCTATAGGACCATAAGTGGAAGTGCCCTAGGCTCTGTTGCTTTGTTTTTTAGATGTTTCAGGAAACACCATACACCTCTCCCGAGTGGCTGTTGGCAATTTACATCCCGCCCATCAGCATAACAAGGCTCCCAGTTCTCCATGGCCTGTCCTGCCTTTCTGGATTTTACACTTTTTTCAGGTGGCCCTTTTGACAGGGGGGAAGTGAGACTTCATTGTAGTGCAGATTTCCTTTGCAAGCTTGCTTGGTTGGCCAAAAAGGGCGTATGCGTTTTTTCCTGAATATATTCAGGAAAAAACGCATACGCCCTTTTTGGCCAAGTGCATCATTGTGGACGTTCTGCCTCTTTTCCTATGCTTTAAATGCAATTCCAGTCTACCTCCTGAAATCGGTTTCCTGCAATTCTGCCCCGCTTTCAAGTCCTCTTGGCAGCCTTACTTCAGTATATTTCTGGACAATAGCTGTCATTTATAACTCTGCAGGTTTGTGAATTACAGTGGCCCTGAGCTCCTTTCTTCAACTCGCTTTCTTGTGAGCTGGCCGCAACACCGCAGGATTGCTTCAGGCCCTAATCTGGTTCCGGCACGGCACGCTGAGCCTTTGGTCAATTCTTCTTCCTGGTGCGAAATGAGAGTTAAATTTGCCCGTCCAGACACCTCCAGCTAGTCTCTCATTGGTTCTCCCTATTCCTGTACATCTTCCGCAGAAATTGCAAACTGGGCCAAACAGGAGGTTAAAGGCACTGACTCTCCAAGTCGGGAGAGTGTTAGTAAAGCATCTGGAATGTTGCACCCGAGTACCAGGGGACGAGAACTGAGACATATTGGAACACGTCTCCCGATCACACGGTTGATCATACTCTGGGTTCCACGTGCATGTTTTAGCTGAAGGAAGAATCCCTTAAACCTGGAGAGTTGAGACCCGTGGAATGGGTCCCATGCAATATGACTTCAAAGGGTCTTCATTTGCTCACCGAACCTCTCCAATCCTATCACTGCTGCGTTTATGCCCCTGTACACACGCTTGATTTTCTTTCAGAGACATAGCAATCCATAGGTTTTAAGATACTTACTAGTCAGGTACATTCTTAGGCGTTTAATATGGGGTGTTGAGCCCATTTCGTTGAGCAAGGAGTAGTTCTTGTCTATTCCATATTTGGCTTAAGAAACTTTATCTGTGCTCATTTCAATCTCTGGTTTTATGCAGCACCCCAACTCACCTTTCCCCTTAAGCAAGCATAAGTTGGTTTTCTAAATTTGAGACCCTGTTCTGTTTTGTAATCCAGTTCCTGTGTAGCCAAGTTTACATTCCGTGTATTAGTGATATCTTATGATGTTTCTTTTTCTGTGTGACTTATTTCAGTTAGAATCATCATACCTGAATCCACTCATTATGCTGCTATGGGCCTGATGACATAGATTTCATCGCTGAGTGATATTGCATTGTACGTAAGTACCACAACTTCTTTATCCATTTTTCACTTTTTGCGATATTGAACTTGTACCGTAAATGAGGTTCTTGTAAACAGAGCCGCCCCAAACTTTCGGGTGGCTGTGTCTTTTTGATTTTAATTTCCCTAAGCTATAGGACCATAAGTGGAAGTGCCCTAGGCTCTGTTGTTTTGTTTTTTAGATGTTTCAGGAAACACCATACACCTCTCCCGAGTGGCTGTTGGCAATTTACATCCCGCCCATCAGCATAACAAGGCTCCCAGTTCCCCATGGCCTGTCCTACCTTTCTGGATTTTACACTTTTTTCAGGTGGCCCTTTTGACCGGGGGGAAGTGAGACTTCATTGTAGTGCAGATTTCCTTTGCAAGTTTGCTTGGTTGGCCAAAAAGGGCGTATGCGTTTTTTCCTGAATATATTCAGGAAAAAACGCATACGCCCTTTTTGGTCAAGTGCATCATTGTGGACGTTCTGCCTCTTTTCCTATGCTTTAAATGCAATTCCAGTCTACCTCCTGAAATCGGTTTCCTGCAATTCTGCCCCGCTTTCAAGTCCTCTTGGCAGCCTTACTTCAGTATATTTCTGGACGATAGCTGTCACTTTTAACTCTGCAGGTTTGTGAATTACAGTGCCCCTGAGCTCCTTTCTTCAACTCGCTTTCTTGTGAGCTGGCCGCAACACCGCAGGATTGCTTCAGGCCCTAATCTGGTTCCGGCACGGCACGCTGAGCCTTTGGTCAGTTCTTCTTCCTTGTGCGAAATGAGAGTTAAATTTGCCCGTCCAGACACCTCCAGCTAGTCTCTCATTGGTTCTCCCTATTCCTGTACATCTTCCGCAGAAATTGCAAACTGGGCCAAACAGGAGGTTAAAGGCACTGACTCTCCAAGTCGGGAGAGTGTTAGTAAAGCATCTGGAATGTTGCACCCGAGTACCAGGGGACGAGAACTGAGACATATTGGAACACGTCTCCCGATCACACGGTTGATCATACTCTGGGTTCCACGTGCATGTTTTAGCTGAAGGAAGAATCCCTTAAACCTGGAGAGTTGAGACCCGTGGAATGGGTCCCATGCAATATGACTTCAAAGGGTCTTCATTTGCTCACCGAACCTCTCCAATCCTATCACTGCTGCGTTTATGCCCCTGTACACACGCTTGATTTTCTTTCAGAGACATAGCAATCCATAGGTTTTAAGATACTTACTAGTCAGGTACATTCTTAGGCGTTTAATATGGGGTGTTGAGCCCATTTCGTTGAGCAAGGAGTAGTTCTTGTCTATTCCATATTTGGCTTAAGAAACTTTATCTGTGCTCATTTCAATCTCTGGTTTTATGCAGCACCCCAACTCACCTTTCCCCTTAAGCAAGCATAAGTTGGTTTTCTAAATTTGAGACCCTGTTCTGTTTTGTAATCCAGTTCCTGTGTAGCCAAGTTTACATTCCGTGTATTAGTGATATCTTATGATGTTTCTTTTTCTGTGTGACTTATTTCAGTTAGAATCATCATACCTGAATCCACTCATTATGCTGCTATGGGCCTGATGACATAGATTTCATCGCTGAGTGATATTGCATTGTACGTAAGTACCACAACTTCTTTATCCATTTTTCACTTTTTGCGATATTGAACATGTACCGTAAATGAGGTTCTTGTAAACAGAGCCGCCCCAAACTTTCGGGTGGCTGTGTCTTTTTGATTTTAATTTCCCTAAGCTATAGGACCATAAGTGGAAGTGCCCTAGGCTCTGTTGCTTTGTTTTTTACATGTTTCAGGAAACACCATACACCTCTCCCAAGTGGCTGTTGGCAATTTACATCCCGCCCATCAGCATAACAAGGCTCCCAGTTCCCCATGGCCTGTCCTGCCTTTCTGGATTTTACACTTTTTTCAGGTGGCCCTTTTGACAGGGGGGAAGTGAGACTTCATTGTAGTGCAGATTTCCTTTGCAAGCTTGCTTGGTTGGCCAAAAAGGGCGTATGCGTTTTTTCCTGAATATATTCAGGAAAAAACGCATACGCCCTTTTTGGCCAAGTGCATCATTGTGGACGTTCTGCCTCTTTTCCTATGCTTTAAATGCAATTCCAGTCTACCTCCTGAAATCGGTTTCCTGCAATTCTGCCCCGCTTTCAAGTCCTCTTGGCAGCCTTACTTCAGTATATTTCTGGACGATAGCTGTCACTTATAACTCTGCAGGTTTGTGAATTACAGTGCCCCTGAGCTCCTTTCTTCAACTCGCTTTCTTGTGAGCTGGCCGCAACACCGCAGGATTGCTTCAGGCCCTAATCTGGTTCCGGCACGGCACGCTGAGCCTTTGGTCAATTCTTCTTCCTGGTGCGAAATGAGAGTTAAATTTGCCCGTCCAGACACCTCCAGCTAGTCTCTCATTGGTTCTCCCTATTCCTGTACATCTTCCGCAGAAATTGCAAACTGGGCCAAACAGGAGGTTAAAGGCACTGACTCTCCAAGTCGGGAGAGTGTTAGTAAAGCATCTGGAATGTTGCACCCGAGTACCAGGGGACGAGAACTGAGACATATTGGAACACGTCTCCCGATCACACGGTTGATCATACTCTGGGTTCCACGTGCATGTTTTAGCTGAAGGAAGAATCCCTTAAACCTGGAGAGTTGAGACCCGTGGAATGGGTCCCATGCAATATGACTTCAAAGGGTCTTCATTTGCTCACCGAACCTCTCCAATCCTATCACTGCTGCGTTTATGCCCCTGTACACACGCTTGATTTTCTTTCAGAGACATAACAATCCATAGGTTTTAAGATACTTACTAGTCAGGTACATTCTTAGGCGTTTAATATGGGGTGTTGAGCCCATTTCGTTGAGCAAGGAGTAGTTCTTGTCTATTCCATATTTGGCTTAAGAAACTTTATCTGTGCTCATTTCAATCTCTGGTTTTATGCAGCACCCCAACTCACCTTTCCCCTTAAGCAAGCATAAGTTGGTTTTCTAAATTTGAGACCCTGTTCTGTTTTGTAATCCAGTTCCTGTGTAGCCAAGTTTACATTCCGTGTATTAGTGATATCTTATGATGTTTCTTTTTCTGTGTGACTTATTTCAGTTAGAATCATCATACCTGAATCCACTCATTATGCTGCTATGGGCCTGATGACATAGATTTCATCGCTGAGTGATATTGCATTGTACGTAAGTACCACAACTTCTTTATCCATTTTTCACTTTCTGCGATATTGAACTTGTACCGTAAATGAGGTTCTTGTAAACAGAGCCGCCCAAAACTTTCGGGTGGCTGTGTCTTTTTTATTTTAATTTCCCTAAGCTATAGGACCATAAGTGGAAGTGCCCTAGGCTCTGTTGCTTTGTTTTTTACATGTTTCAGGAAACACCATACACCTCTCCCGAGTGGCTGTTGGCAATTTACATCCCGCCCATCAGCATAACAAGGCTCCCAGTTCTCCATGGCCTGTCCTGCCTTTCTGGATTTTACACTTTTTTCAGGTGGCCCTTTTGACCGGGGGGAAGTGAGACTTCATTGTAGTGCAGATTTCCTTTGCAAGCTTGCTTGGTTGGCCAAAAAGGGCGCATGCGTTTTTTCCTGAATATATTCAGGAAAAAACGCATACGCCCTTTTTGGCCAAGTGCATCATTGTGGACGTTCTGCCTCTTTTCCTATGCTTTAAATGCAATTCCAGTCTACCTCCTGAAATCGGTTTCCTGCAATTCTGCCCCGCTTTCAAGTCCTCTTGGCAGCCTTACTTCAGTATATTTCTGGACGATAGCTGTCACTTATAACTCTGCAGGTTTGTGAATTACAGTGCCCCTGAGCTCCTTTCTTCAACTCGCTTTCTTGTGAGCTGGCCGCAACACCGCAGGATTGCTTCAGGCCTTAATCTGGTTCCGGCACGGCACGCTGAGCCTTTGGTTAATTCTTCTTCCTATTGCGAAATGAGAGTTAAATTTGCCCGTCCAGACACCTCCAGCTAGTCTCTCATTGGTTCTCCTTACTCCTGTACATCTTCCGCAGAAATTGCAAACTGGGCCAAACAGGAGGTTAAAGGCACTGACTCTCCAAGTCGGGAGAGTGTTAGTAAAGCATCTGGAATGTTGCACCCGAGTACCAGGGGACGAGAACTGAGACATATTGGAACACGTCTCCCGATCACACGGTTGATCATACTCTGGATTCCACGTGCATGTTTTAGCTGAAGGAAGAATCCCTTAAACCTGGAGAGTTGAGACCCGTGGAATGGGTCCCATGCAATATGACTTCAAAGGGTCTTAATTTGCTCACCGAACCTCTCCAATCCTATCACTGCTGCGTTTATGCCCCTGTACACACGCTTGATTTTCTTTCAGAGACATAGCAATCCATAGGTTTTAAGATACTTACTAGTCAGGTACATTCTTAGGCGTTTAATATGGGGTGTTGAGCCCATTTCGTTGAGCAAGGAGTAGTTCTTGTCTATTCCATATTTGGCTTAAGAAACTTTATCTGTGCTCATTTCAATCTGTGGTTTTATGCAGCACCCCAACTCACCTTTCCCCTTAAGCAAGCATAAGTTGGTTTTCTAAATTTGAGACCCTGTTCTGTTTTGTAATCCAGTTCCTGTGTAGCCAAGTTTACATTCCGTGTATTAGTGATATCTTATGATGTTTCTTTTTCTGTGTGACTTATTTCAGTTAGAATCATCATACCTGAATCCACTCATTATGCTGCTATGGGCCTGATGACATAGATTTCATCGCTGAGTGATATTGCATTGTACGTAAGTACCACAACTTCTTTATCCATTTTTCACTTTTTGCGATATTGAACATGTACCGTAAATGAGGTTCTTGTAAACAGAGCCGCCCCAAACTTTCGGGTGGCTGTGTCTTTTTGATTTTAATTTCCCTAAGCTATAGGACCATAAGTGGAAGTGCCCTAGGCTCTGTTGCTTTGTTTTTTACATGTTTCAGGAAACACCATACACCTCTCCCAAGTGGCTGTTGGCAATTTACATCCCGCCCATCAGCATAACAAGGCTCCCAGTTCCCCATGGCCTGTCCTGCCTTTCTGGATTTTACACTTTTTTCAGGTGGCCCTTTTGACAGGGGGGAAGTGAGACTTCATTGTAGTGCAGATTTCCTTTGCAAGCTTGCTTGGTTGGCCAAAAAGGGCGTATGCGTTTTTTCCTGAATATATTCAGGAAAAAACGCATACGCCCTTTTTGGCCAAGTGCATCATTGTGGACGTTCTGCCTCTTTTCCTATGCTTTAAATGCAATTCCAGTCTACCTCCTGAAATCGGTTTCCTGCAATTCTGCCCCGCTTTCAAGTCCTCTTGGCAGCCTTACTTCAGTATATTTCTGGACGATAGCTGTCACTTATAACTCTGCAGGTTTGTGAATTACAGTGCCCCTGAGCTCCTTTCTTCAACTCGCTTTCTTGTGAGCTGGCCGCAACACCGCAGGATTGCTTCAGGCCCTAATCTGGTTCCGGCACGGCACGCTGAGCCTTTGGTCAATTCTTCTTCCTGGTGGGAAATGAGAGTTAAATTTGCCCGTCCAGACACCTCCAGCTAGTCTCTCATTGGTTCTCCCTATTCCTGTACATCTTCCGCAGAAATTGCAAACTGGGCCAAACAGGAGGTTAAAGGCACTGACTCTCCAAGTCGGGAGAGTGTTAGTAAAGCATCTGGAATGTTGCACCCGAGTACCAGGGGACGAGAACTGAGACATATTGGAACACGTCTCCCGATCACACGGTTGATCATACTCTGGGTTCCACGTGCATGTTTTAGCTGAAGGAAGAATCCCTTAAACCTGGAGAGTTGAGACCCGTGGAATGGGTCCCATGCAATATGACTTCAAAGGGTCTTCATTTGCTCACCGAACCTCTCCAATCCTATCACTGCTGCGTTTATGCCCCTGTACACACGCTTGATTTTCTTTCAGAGACATAGCAATCCATAGGTTTTAAGATACTTACTAGTCAGGTACATTCTTAGGCGTTTAATATGGGGTGTTGAGCCCATTTCGTTGAGCAAGGAGTAGTTCTTGTCTATTCCATATTTGGCTTAAGAAACTTTATCTGTGCTCATTTCAATCTCTGGTTTTATGCAGCACCCCAACTCACCTTTCCCCTTAAGCAAGCATAAGTTGGTTTTCTAAATTTGAGACCCTGTTCTGTTTTGTAATCCAGTTCCTGTGTAGCCAAGTTTACATTCCGTGTATTAGTGATATCTTATGATGTTTCTTTTTCTGTGTGACTTATTTCAGTTAGAATCATCATACCTGAATCCACTCATTATGCTGCTATGGGCCTGATGACATAGATTTCATCGCTGAGTGATATTGCATTGTACGTAAGTACCACAACTTCTTTATCCATTTTTCACTTTCTGCGATATTGAACTTGTACCGTAAATGAGGTTCTTGTAAACAGAGCCGCCCAAAACTTTCGGGTGGCTGTGTCTTTTTTATTTTAATTTCCCTAAGCTATAGGACCATAAGTGGAAGTGCCCTAGGCTCTGTTGCTTTGTTTTTTACATGTTTCAGGAAACACCATACACCTCTCCCGAGTGGCTGTTGGCAATTTACATCCCGCCCATCAGCATAACAAGGCTCCCAGTTCTCCATGGCCTGTCCTGCCTTTCTGGATTTTACACTTTTTTCAGGTGGCCCTTTTGACCGGGGGGAAGTGAGACTTCATTGTAGTGCAGATTTCCTTTGCAAGCTTGCTTGGTTGGCCAAAAAGGGCGCATGCGTTTTTTCCTGAATATATTCAGGAAAAAACGCATACGCCCTTTTTGGCCAAGTGCATCATTGTGGACGTTCTGCCTCTTTTCCTATGCTTTAAATGCAATTCCAGTCTACCTCCTGAAATCGGTTTCCTGCAATTCTGCCCCGCTTTCAAGTCCTCTTGGCAGCCTTACTTCAGTATATTTCTGGACGATAGCTGTCACTTATAACTCTGCAGGTTTGTGAATTACAGTGCCCCTGAGCTCCTTTCTTCAACTCGCTTTCTTGTGAGCTGGCCGCAACACCGCAGGATTGCTTCAGGCCTTAATCTGGTTCCGGCACGGCACGCTGAGCCTTTGGTTAATTCTTCTTCCTATTGCGAAATGAGAGTTAAATTTGCCCGTCCAGACACCTCCAGCTAGTCTCTCATTGGTTCTCCTTACTCCTGTACATCTTCCGCAGAAATTGCAAACTGGGCCAAACAGGAGGTTAAAGGCACTGACTCTCCAAGTCGGGAGAGTGTTAGTAAAGCATCTGGAATGTTGCACCCGAGTACCAGGGGACGAGAACTGAGACATATTGGAACACGTCTCCCGATCACACGGTTGATCATACTCTGGGTTCCACGTGCATGTTTTAGCTGAAGGAAGAATCCCTTAAACCTGGAGAGTTGAGACCCGTGGAATGGGTCCCATGCAATATGACTTCAAAGGGTCTTCGTTTGCTCACCGAACCTCTCCAATCCTATCACTGCTGCGTTTATGCCCCTGTACACACGCTTGATTTTCTTTCAGAGACATAGCAATCCATAGGTTTTAAGATACTTACTAGTCAGGTACATTCTTAGGCGTTTAATATGGGGTGTTGAGCCCATTTCGTTGAGCAAGGAGTAGTTCTTGTCTATTCCATATTTGGCTTAAGAAACTTTATCTGTGCTCATTTCAATCTCTGGTTTTATGCAGCACCCCAACTCACCTTTCCCCTTAAGCAAGCATAAGTTGGTTTTCTAAATTTGAGACCCTGTTCTGTTTTGTAATCCAGTTCCTGTGTAGCCAAGTTTACATTCCGTGTATTAGTGATATCTTATGATGTTTCTTTTTCTGTGTGACTTATTTCAGTTAGAATCATCATACCTGAATCCACTCATTATGCTGCTATGGGCCTGATGACATAGATTTCATCGCTGAGTGATATTGCATTGTACGTAACTACCACAACTTCTTTATCCATTTTTCACTTTTTGCGATATTGAACTTGTACCGTAAATGAGGTTCTTGTAAACAGAGCCGCCCAAAACTTTCGGGTGGCTGTGTCTTTTTTATTTTAATTTCCCTAAGCTATAGGACCATAAGTGGAAGTGCCCTAGGCTCTGTTGCTTTGTTTTTTAGATGTTTCAGGAAACACCATACACCTCTCCCGAGTGGCTGTTGGCAATTTACATCCCGCCCATCAGCATAACAAGGCTCCCAGTTCTCCATGGCCTGTCCTGCCTTTCTGGATTTTACACTTTTTTCAGGTGGCCCTTTTGACCGGGGGGAAGTGAGACTTCATTGTAGTGCAGATTTCCTTTGCAAGCTTGCTTGGTTGGCCAAAAAGGGCGCATGCGTTTTTTCCTGAATATATTCAGGAAAAAACGCATACGCCCTTTTTGGCCAAGTGCATCATTGTGGACGTTCTGCCTCTTTTCCTATGCTTTAAATGCAATTCCAGTCTACCTCCTGAAATCGGTTTCCTGCAATTCTGCCCCGCTTTCAAGTCCTCTTGGCAGCCTTACTTCAGTATATTTTTGGACGATAGCTGTCATTTATAACTCTGCAGGTTTGTGAATTACAGTGCCCCTGAGCTCCTTTCTTCAACTCGCTTTCTTGTGAGCTGGCCGCAACACCGCAGGATTGCTTCAGGCCCTAATCTGGTTCCGGCACAGCACGCTGAGCCTTTGGTTAATTCTTCTTCCTGATGCGAAATGAGAGTTAAATTTGCCCGTCCAGACACCTCCAGCTAGTCTCTCATTGGTTCTCCCTATTCCTGTACATCTTCCGCAGAAATTGCAAACTGGGCCAAACAGGAGGTTAAAGGCACTGACTCTCCAAGTCGGGAGAGTGTTAGTAAAGCATCTGGAATGTTGCACCCGAGTACCAGGGGACGAGAACTGAGACATATTGGAACACGTCTCCCGATCACACGGTTGATCATACTCTGGGTTCCACGTGCATGTTTTAGCTGAAGGAAGAATCCCTTAAACCTGGAGAGTTGAGACCCGTGGAATGGGTCCCATGCAATATGACTTCAAAGGGTCTTCATTTGCTCACCGAACCTCTCCAATCCTATCACTGCTGCGTTTATGCCCCTGTACACACGCTTGATTTTCTTTCAGAGACATAGCAATCCATAGGTTTTAAGATACTTACTAGTCAGGTACATTCTTAGGCGTTTAATATGGGGTGTTGAGCCCATTTCGTTGAGCAAGGAGTAGTTCTTGTCTATTCCATATTTGGCTTAAGAAACTTTATCTGTGCTCATTTCAATCTCTGGTTTTATGCAGCACCCCAACTCACCTTTCCCCTTAAGCAAGCATAAGTTGGTTTTCTAAATTTGAGACCCTGTTCTGTTTTGTAATCCAGTTCCTGTGTAGCCAAGTTTACATTCTGTGTATTAGTGATATCTTATGATGTTTCTTTTTCTGTGTGACTTATTTCAGTTAGAATCATCATACCTGAATCCACTCATTATGCTGCTATGGGCCTGATGACATAGATTTCATCGCTGAGTGATATTGCATTGTACGTAAGTACCACAACTTCTTTATCCATTTTTCACTTTTTGCGATATTGAACTTGTACCGTAAATGAGGTTCTTGTAAACGGAGCCGCCCAAAACTTTCGGGTGGCTGTGTCTTTTTGATTTTAATTTCCCTAAGCTATAGGACCATAAGTGGAAGTGCCCTAGGCTCTGTTGCTTTGTTTTTTAGATGTTTCAGGAAACACCATACACCTCTCCCGAGTGGCTGTTGGCAATTTACATCCCGCCCATCAGCATAACAAGGCTCCCAGTTCTCCATGGCCTGTCCTGCCTTTCTGGATTTTACACTTTTTTCAGGTGGCCCTTTTGACCGGGGGGAAGTGAGACTTCATTGTAGTGCAGATTTCCTTTGCAAGCTTGCTTGGTTGGCCAAAAAGGGCGCATGCGTTTTTTCCTGAATATATTCAGGAAAAAACGCATACGCCCTTTTTGGCCAAGTGCATCATTGTGGACGTTCTGCCTCTTTTCCTATGCTTTAAATGCAATTCCAGTCTACCTCCTGAAATCGGTTTCCTGCAATTCTGCCCCGCTTTCAAGTCCTCTTGGCAACCTTACTTCAGTATATTTCTGGACGATAGCTGTCACTTTTAACTCTGCAGGTTTGTGAATTACAGTGCCCCTGAGCTCCTTTCTTCAACTCGCTTTCTTGTGAGCTGGCCGCAACACCGCAGGATTGCTTCAGGCCCTAATCTGGTTCCGGCACGGCACGCTGAGCTTTTGGTCAATTCTTCTTCCTGGTGCGAAATGAGAGTTAAATTTGCCCGTCCAGACACCTCCAGCTAGTCTCTCATTGGTTCTCCCTATTCCTGTACATCTTCCGCAGAAATTGCAAACTGGGCCAAACAGGAGGTTAAAGGCACTGACTCTCCAAGTCGGGAGAGTGTTAGTAAAGCATCTGGAATGTTGCACCCGAGTACCAGGGGACGAGAACTGAGACATATTGGAACACGTCTCCCGATCACACGGTTGATCATACTCTGGGTTCCACGTGCATGTTTTAGCTGAAGGAAGAATCCCTTAAACCTGGAGAGTTGAGACCCGTGGAATGGGTCCCATGCAATATGACTTCAAAGGGTCTTCGTTTGCTCACCGAACCTCTCCAA
Source organism: Leucopleurus acutus (assembly GCF_964270905.1). Taxonomy (NCBI): domain Eukaryota; kingdom Metazoa; phylum Chordata; class Mammalia; order Artiodactyla; family Delphinidae; genus Leucopleurus; species Leucopleurus acutus. The sequence goes on along the minus strand of NW_028139099.1, from coordinate 280,084 downwards.
TCCTATCACTGCTGCGTTTATGCCCCTGTAAACACGCTTGATTTTCTTTCAGAGACATAGCAATCCATAGGTTTTAAGATACTTACTAGTCAGGTACATTCTTAGGCGTTTAATATGGGGTGTTGAGCCCATTTCGTTGAGCAAGGAGTAGTTCTTGTCTATTCCATATTTGGCTTAAGAAACTTTATCTGTGCTCATTTCAATCTCTGGTTTTATGCAGCACCCCAACTCACCTTTCCCTTAAGCAAGCATAAGTTGGTTTTCTAAATTTGAGACCCTGTTCTGTTTTGTAATCCAGTTCCTGTGTAGCCAAGTTTACATTCCGTGTATTAGTGATATCTTATGATGTTTCTTTTTCTGTGTGACTTATTTCAGTTAGAATCATCATACCTGAATCCACTCATTATGCTGCTATGGGCCTGATGACATAGATTTCATCGCTGAGTGATATTGCATTGTACGTAAGTACCACAACTTCTTTATCCATTTTTCACTTTTTGCGATATTGAACTTGTACCGTAAATGAGGTTCTTGTAAACAGAGCCGCCCAAAACTTTCGGGTGGCTGTGTCTTTTTTATTTTAATTTCCCTAAGCTATAGGACCATAAGTGGAAGTGCCCTAGGCTCTGTTGCTTTGTTTTTTAGATGTTTCAGGAAACACCATACACCTCTCCCGAGTGGCTGTTGGCAATTTACATCCCGCCCATCAGCATAACAAGGCTCCCAGTTCTCCATGGCCTGTCCTGCCTTTCTGGATTTTACACTTTTTTCAGGTGGCCCTTTTGACCGGGGGGAAGTGAGACTTCATTGTAGTGCAGATTTCCTTTGCAAGCTTGCTTGGTTGGCCAAAAAGGGCGCATGCGTTTTTTCCTGAATATATTCAGGAAAAAACGCATACGCCCTTTTTGGCCAAGTGCATCATTGTGGACGTTCTGCCTCTTTTCCTATGCTTTAAATGCAATTCCAGTCTACCTCCTGAAATCGGTTTCCTGCAATTCTGCCCCGCTTTCAAGTCCTCTTGGCAGCCTTACTTCAGTATATTTTTGGACGATAGCTGTCATTTATAACTCTGCAGGTTTGTGAATTACAGTGCCCCTGAGCTCCTTTCTTCAACTCGCTTTCTTGTGAGCTGGCCGCAACACCGCAGGATTGCTTCAGGCCCTAATCTGGTTCCGGCACAGCACGCTGAGCCTTTGGTTAATTCTTCTTCCTGATGCGAAATGAGAGTTAAATTTGCCCGTCCAGACACCTCCAGCTAGTCTCTCATTGGTTCTCCCTATTCCTGTACATCTTCCGCAGAAATTGCAAACTGGGCCAAACAGGAGGTTAAAGGCACTGACTCTCCAAGTCAGGAGAGTGTTAGTAAAGCATCTGGAATGTTGCACCCGAGTACCAGGGGACGAGAACTGAGACATATTGGAACACGTCTCCCGATCACACGGTTGATCATACTCTGGGTTCCACGTGCATGTTTTAGCTGAAGGAAGAATCCCTTAAACCTGGAGAGTTGAGACCCGTGGAATGGGTCCCATGCAATATGACTTCAAAGGGTCTTCATTTGCTCACCGAACCTCTCCAATCCTATCACTGCTGCGTTTATGCCCCTGTACACACGCTTGATTTTCTTTCAGAGACATAGCAATCCATAGGTTTTAAGATACTTACTAGTCAGGTACATTCTTAGGCGTTTAATATGGGGTGTTGAGTCCATTTCGTTGAGCAAGGAGTAGTTCTTGTCTATTCCATATTTGGCTTAAGGAACTTTATCTGTGCTCATTTCAATCTCTGGTTTTATGCAGCACCCCAACTCACCTTTCCCCTTAAGCAAGCATAAGTTGGTTTTCTAAATTTGAGACCCTGTTCTGTTTTGTAATCCAGTTCCTGTGTAGCCAAGTTTACATTCCGTGTATTAGTGATATCTTATGATGTTTCTTTTTCTGTGTGACTTATTTCAGTTAGAATCATCATACCTGAATCCACTCATTATGCTGCTATGGGCCTGATGACATAGATTTCATCGCTGAGTGATATTGCATTGTACGTAAGTACCACAACTTCTTTATCCATTTTTCACTTTCTGCGATATTGAACTTGTACCGTAAATGAGGTTCTTGTAAACAGAGCCACCCCAAACTTTCGGGTGGCTGTGTCTTTTTGATTTTAATTTCCCTAAGCTATAGGACCATAAGTGGAAGTGCCCTAGGCTCTGTTGCTTTGTTTTTTAGATGTTTCAGGAAACACCATACACCTCTCCCGAGTGGCTGTTGGCAATTTACATCCCGCCCATCAGCATAACAAGGCTCCCAGTTCCCCATGGCCTGTCCTGACTTTCTGGATTTTACACTTTTTTTCAGGTGGCCCTTTTGACCGGGGGGAAGTGAGACTTCATTGTAGTGCAGATTTCCTTTGCAAGCTTGCTTGGTTGGCCAAAAAGGGCGTATGCGTTTTTTCCTGAATATATTCAGGAAAAAACGCATACGCCCTTTTTGGCCAAGTGCATCATTGTGGACGTTCTGCCTCTTTTCCTATGCTTTAAATGCAATTCCAGTCTACCTCCTGAAATCGGTTTCCTGCAATTCTGCCCCGCTTTCAAGTCCTCTTGGCAGCCTTACTTCAGTATATTTCTGGACGATAGCTGTCACTTATAACTCTGCAGGTTTGTGAATTACAGTGCCCCTGAGCTCCTTTCTTCAACTCGCTTTCTTGTGAGCTGGCCGCAACACCGCAGGATTGCTTCAGGCCTTAATCTGGTTCCGGCACGGCACGCTGAGCCTTTGGTTAATTCTTCTTCCTGGTGGGAAATGAGAGTTAAATTTGCCCGTCCAGACACCTCCAGCTAGTCTCTCATTGGTTCTCCTTACTCCTGTACATCTTCCGCAGAAATTGCAAACTGGGCCAAACAGGAGGTTAAAGGCACTGACTCTCCAAGTCGGGAGAGTGTTAGTAAAGCATCTGGAATGTTGCACCCGAGTACCAGGGGACGAGAACTGAGACATATTGGAACACGTCTCCCGATCACACGGTTGATCATACTCTGGATTCCACGTGCATGTTTTAGCTGAAGGAAGAATCCCTTAAACCTGGAGAGTTGAGACCCCTGGAATGGGTCCCATGCAATATGACTTCAAAGGGTCTTAATTTGCTCACCGAACCTCTCCAATCCTATCACTGCTGCGTTTATGCCCCTGTACACACGCTTGATTTTCTTTCAGAGACATAGCAATCCATAGGTTTTAAGATACTTACTAGTCAGGTACATTCTTAGGCGTTTAATATGGGGTGTTGAGCCCATTTCGTTGAGCAAGGAGTAGTTCTTGTCTATTCCATATTTGGCTTAAGAAACTTTATCTGTGCTCATTTCAATCTGTGGTTTTATGCAGCACCCCAACTCACCTTTCCCCTTAAGCAAGCATAAGTTGGTTTTCTAAATTTGAGACCCTGTTCTGTTTTGTAATCCAGTTCCTGTGTAGCCAAGTTTACATTCCGTGTATTAGTGATATCTTATGATGTTTCTTTTTCTGTGTGACTTATTTCAGTTAGAATCATCATACCTGAATCCACTCATTATGCTGCTATGGGCCTGATGACATAGATTTCATCGCTGAGTGATATTGCATTGTACGTAAGTACCACAACTTCTTTATCCATTTTTCACTTTTTGCGATATTGAACATGTACCGTAAATGAGGTTCTTGTAAACAGAGCCGCCCCAAACTTTCGGGTGGCTGTGTCTTTTTGATTTTAATTTCCCTAAGCTATAGGACCATAAGTGGAAGTGCCCTAGGCTCTGTTGCTTTGTTTTTTACATGTTTCAGGAAACACCATACACCTCTCCCGAGTGGCTGTTGGCAATTTACATCCCGCCCATCAGCATAACAAGGCTCCCAGTTCTCCATGGCCTGTCCTGCCTTTCTGGATTTTACACTTTTTTCAGGTGGCCCTTTTGACCGGGGGGAAGTGAGACTTCATTGTAGTGCAGATTTCCTTTGCAAGCTTGCTTGGTTGGCCAAAAAGGGCGCATGCGTTTTTTCCTGAATATATTCAGGAAAAAACGCATACGCCCTTTTTGGCCAAGTGCATCATTGTGGACGTTCTGCCTCTTTTCCTATGCTTTAAATGCAATTCCAGTCTACCTCCTGAAATCGGTTTCCTGCAATTCTGCCCCGCTTTCAAGTCCTCTTGGCAGCCTTACTTCAGTATATTTTTGGACGATAGCTGTCATTTATAACTCTGCAGGTTTGTGAATTACAGTGCCCCTGAGCTCCTTTCTTCAACTCGCTTTCTTGTGAGCTGGCCGCAACACCGCAGGATTGCTTCAGGCCCTAATCTGGTTCCGGCACGGCACGCTGAGCTTTTGGTCAATTCTTCTTCCTGGTGCGAAATGAGAGTTAAATTTGCCCGTCCAGACACCTCCAGCTAGTCTCTCATTGGTTCTCCCTATTCCTGTACATCTTCCGCAGAAATTGCAAACTGGGCCAAACAGGAGGTTAAAGGCACTGACTCTGCAAGTCGGGAGAGTGTTAGTAAAGCATCTGGAATGTTGCACCCGAGTACCAGGGGACGAGAACTGAGACATATTGGAACACGTCTCCCGATCACACGGTTGATCATACTCTGGGTTCCACGTGCATGTTTTAGCTGAAGGAAGAATCCCTTAAACCTGGAGAGTTGAGACCCGTGGAATGGGTCCCATGCAATATGACTTCAAAGGGTCTTCGTTTGCTCACCGAACCTCTCCAATCCTATCACTGCTGCGTTTATGCCCCTGTACACACGCTTGATTTTCTTTCAGAGACATAGCAATCCATAGGTTTTAAGATACTTACTAGTCAGGTACATTCTTAGGCGTTTAATATGGGGTGTTGAGCCCATTTCGTTGAGCAAGGAGTAGTTCTTGTCTATTCCATATTTGGCTTAAGAAACTTTATCTGTGCTCATTTCAATCTCTGGTTTTATGCAGCACCCCAACTCACCTTTCCCCTTAAGCAAGCATAAGTTGGTTTTCTAAATTTGAGACCCTGTTCTGTTTTGTAATCCAGTTCCTGTGTAGCCAAGTTTACATTCCGTGTATTAGTGATATCTTATGATGTTTCTTTTTCTGTGTGACTTATTTCAGTTAGAATCATCATACCTGAATCCACTCATTATGCTGCTATGGGCCTGATGACATAGATTTCATCGCTGAGTGATATTGCATTGTACGTAACTACCACAACTTCTTTATCCATTTTTCACTTTTTGCGATATTGAACTTGTACCGTAAATGAGGTTCTTGTAAACAGAGCCGCCCAAAACTTTCGGGTGGCTGTGTCTTTTTTATTTTAATTTCCCTAAGCTATAGGACCATAAGTGGAAGTGCCCTAGGCTCTGTTGCTTTGTTTTTTAGATGTTTCAGGAAACACCATACACCTCTCCCGAGTGGCTGTTGGCAATTTACATCCCGCCCATCAGCATAACAAGGCTCCCAGTTCTCCATGGCCTGTCCTGCCTTTCTGGATTTTACACTTTTTTCAGGTGGCCCTTTTGACCGGGGGGAAGTGAGACTTCATTGTAGTGCAGATTTCCTTTGCAAGCTTGCTTGGTTGGCCAAAAAGGGCGCATGCGTTTTTTCCTGAATATATTCAGGAAAAAACGCATACGCCCTTTTTGGCCAAGTGCATCATTGTGGACGTTCTGCCTCTTTTCCTATGCTTTAAATGCAATTCCAGTCTACCTCCTGAAATCGGTTTCCTGCAATTCTGCCCCGCTTTCAAGTCCTCTTGGCAGCCTTACTTCAGTATATTTTTGGACGATAGCTGTCATTTATAACTCTGCAGGTTTGTGAATTACAGTGCCCCTGAGCTCCTTTCTTCAACTCGCTTTCTTGTGAGCTGGCCGCAACACCGCAGGATTGCTTCAGGCCCTAATCTGGTTCCGGCACAGCACGCTGAGCCTTTGGTTAATTCTTCTTCCTGATGCGAAATGAGAGTTAAATTTGCCCGTCCAGACACCTCCAGCTAGTCTCTCATTGGTTCTCCCTATTCCTGTACATCTTCCGCAGAAATTGCAAACTGGGCCAAACAGGAGGTTAAAGGCACTGACTCTCCAAGTCGGGAGAGTGTTAGTAAAGCATCTGGAATGTTGCACCCGAGTACCAGGGGACGAGAACTGAGACATATTGGAACACGTCTCCCGATCACACGGTTGATCATACTCTGGGTTCCACGTGCATGTTTTAGCTGAAGGAAGAATCCCTTAAACCTGGAGAGTTGAGACCCGTGGAATGGGTCCCATGCAATATGACTTCAAAGGGTCTTCATTTGCTCACCGAACCTCTCCAATCCTATCACTGCTGCGTTTATGCCCCTGTACACACGCTTGATTTTCTTTCAGAGACATAGCAATCCATAGGTTTTAAGATACTTACTAGTCAGGTACATTCTTAGGCGTTTAATATGGGGTGTTGAGCCCATTTCGTTGAGCAAGGAGTAGTTCTTGTCTATTCCATATTTGGCTTAAGAAACTTTATCTGTGCTCATTTCAATCTCTGGTTTTATGCAGCACCCCAACTCACCTTTCCCCTTAAGCAAGCATAAGTTGGTTTTCTAAATTTGAGACCCTGTTCTGTTTTGTAATCCAGTTCCTGTGTAGCCAAGTTTACATTCCGTGTATTAGTGATATCTTATGATGTTTCTTTTTCTGTGTGACTTATTTCAGTTAGAATCATCATACCTGAATCCACTCATTATGCTGCTATGGGCCTGATGACATAGATTTCATCGCTGAGTGATATTGCATTGTACGTAAGTACCACAACTTCTTTATCCATTTTTCACTTTTTGCGATATTGAACTTGTACCGTAAATGAGGTTCTTGTAAACGGAGCCGCCCAAAACTTTCGGGTGGCTGTGTCTTTTTGATTTTAATTTCCCTAAGCTATAGGACCATAAGTGGAAGTGCCCTAGGCTCTGTTGCTTTGTTTTTTAGATGTTTCAGGAAACACCATACACCTCTCCCGAGTGGCTGTTGGCAATTTACATCCCGCCCATCAGCATAACAAGGCTCCCAGTTCTCCATGGCCTGTCCTGCCTTTCTGGATTTTACACTTTTTTCAGGTGGCCCTTTTGACCGGGGGGAAGTGAGACTTCATTGTAGTGCAGATTTCCTTTGCAAGCTTGCTTGGTTGGCCAAAAAGGGCGCATGCGTTTTTTCCTGAATATATTCAGGAAAAAACGCATACGCCCTTTTTGGCCAAGTGCATCATTGTGGACGTTCTGCCTCTTTTCCTATGCTTTAAATGCAATTCCAGTCTACCTCCTGAAATCGGTTTCCTGCAATTCTGCCCCGCTTTCAAGTCCTCTTGGCAACCTTACTTCAGTATATTTCTGGACGATAGCTGTCACTTTTAACTCTGCAGGTTTGTGAATTACAGTGCCCCTGAGCTCCTTTCTTCAACTCGCTTTCTTGTGAGCTGGCCGCAACACCGCAGGATTGCTTCAGGCCCTAATCTGGTTCCGGCACGGCACGCTGAGCTTTTGGTCAATTCTTCTTCCTGGTGCGAAATGAGAGTTAAATTTGCCCGTCCAGACACCTCCAGCTAGTCTCTCATTGGTTCTCCCTATTCCTGTACATCTTCCGCAGAAATTGCAAACTGGGCCAAACAGGAGGTTAAAGGCACTGACTCTCCAAGTCGGGAGAGTGTTAGTAAAGCATCTGGAATGTTGCACCCGAGTACCAGGGGACGAGAACTGAGACATATTGGAACACGTCTCCCGATCACACGGTTGATCATACTCTGGGTTCCACGTGCATGTTTTAGCTGAAGGAAGAATCCCTTAAACCTGGAGAGTTGAGACCCGTGGAATGGGTCCCATGCAATATGACTTCAAAGGGTCTTCGTTTGCTCACCGAACCTCTCCAATCCTATCACTGCTGCGTTTATGCCCCTGTAAACACGCTTGATTTTCTTTCAGAGACATAGCAATCCATAGGTTTTAAGATACTTACTAGTCAGGTACATTCTTAGGCGTTTAATATGGGGTGTTGAGCCCATTTCGTTGAGCAAGGAGTAGTTCTTGTCTATTCCATATTTGGCTTAAGAAACTTTATCTGTGCTCATTTCAATCTCTGGTTTTATGCAGCACCCCAACTCACCTTTCCCTTAAGCAAGCATAAGTTGGTTTTCTAAATTTGAGACCCTGTTCTGTTTTGTAATCCAGTTCCTGTGTAGCCAAGTTTACATTCCGTGTATTAGTGATATCTTATGATGTTTCTTTTTCTGTGTGACTTATTTCAGTTAGAATCATCATACCTGAATCCACTCATTATGCTGCTATGGGCCTGATGACATAGATTTCATTGCTGAGTGATATTGCATTGTACGTAAGTACCACAACTTCTTTATCCATTTTTCACTTTCTGCGATATTGAACTTGTACCGTAAATGAGGTTCTTGTAAACAGAGCCGTCCCAAACTTTCGGGTGGCTGTGTCTTTTTGATTTTAATTTCCCTAAGCTATAGGACCATAAGTGGAAGTGCCCTAGGCTCTGTTGCTTTGTTTTTTAGATGTTTCAGGAAACACCATACACCTCTCCCGAGTGGCTGTTGGCAATTTACATCCCGCCCATCAGCATAACAAGGCTCCCAGTTCTCCATGGCCTGTCCTGCCTTTCTGGATTTTACACTTTTTTCAGGTGGCCCTTTTGACAGGGGGGAAGTGAGACTTCATTGTAGTGCAGATTTCCTTTGCAAGCTTGCTTGGTTGGCCAAAAAGGGCGTATGCGTTTTTTCCTGAATATATTCAGGAAAAAACGCATACGCCCTTTTTGGCCAAGTGCATCATTGTGGACGTTCTGCCTCTTTTCCTATGCTTTAAATGCAATTCCAGTCTACCTCCTGAAATCGGTTTCCTGCAATTCTGCCCCGCTTTCAAGTCCTCTTGGCAGCCTTACTTCAGTATATTTCTGGACGATAGCTGTCACTTTTAACTCTGCAGGTTTGTGAATTACAGTGCCCCTGAGCTCCTTTCTTCAACTCGCTTTCTTGTGAGCTGGCCGCAACACCACAGGATTGCTTCAGGCCCTAATCTGGTTCCGGCACGGCACGCTGAGCCTTTGGTCAATTCTTCTTCCTGGTGCGAAATGAGAGTTAAATTTGCCCGTCCAGACACCTCCAGCTAGTCTCTCATTGGTTCTCCCTATTCCTGTACATCTTCCGCAGAAATTGCAAACTGGGCCAAACAGGAGGTTAAAGGCACTGACTCTCCAAGTCGGGAGAGTGTTAGTAAAGCATCTGGAATGTTGCACCCGAGTACCAGGGGACGAGAACTGAGACATATTGGAACACGTCTCCCGATCACACGGTTGATCATACTCTGGGTTCCACGTGCATGTTTTAGCTGAAGGAAGAATCCCTTAAACCTGGAGAGTTGAGACCCGTGGAATGGGTCCCATGCAATATGACTTCAAAGGGTCTTCATTTGCTCACCGAACCTCTCCAATCCTATCACTGCTGCGTTTATGCCCCTGTACACACGCTTGATTTTCTTTCAGAGACATAGCAATCCATAGGTTTTAAGATACTTACTAGTCAGGTACATTCTTAGGCGTTTAATATGGGGTGTTGAGCCCATTTCGTTGAGCAAGGAGTAGTTCTTGTCTATTCCATATTTGGCTTAAGAAACTTTATCTGTGCTCATTTCAATCTCTGGTTTTATGCAGCACCCCAACTCACCTTTCCCCTTAAGCAAGCATAAGTTGGTTTTCTAAATTTGAGACCCTGTTCTGTTTTGTAATCCAGTTCCTGTGTAGCCAAGTTTACATTCCGTGTATTAGTGATATCTTATGATGTTTCTTTTTCTGTGTGACTTATTTCAGTTAGAATCATCATACCTGAATCCACTCATTATGCTGCTATGGGCCTGATGACATAGATTTCATCGCTGAGTGATATTGCATTGTACGTAAGTACCACAACTTCTTTATCCATTTTTCACTTTTTGCGATATTGAACTTGTACCGTAAATGAGGTTCTTGTAAACAGAGCCGCCCAAAACTTTCGGGTGGCTGTGTCTTTTTTATTTTAATTTCCCTAAGCTATAGGACCATAAGTGGAAGTGCCCTAGGCTCTGTTGCTTTGTTTTTTACATGTTTCAGGAAACACCATACACCTCTCCCGAGTGGCTGTTGGCAATTTACATCCCGCCCATCAGCATAACAAGGCTCCCAGTTCTCCATGGCCTGTCCTGCCTTTCTGGATTTTACACTTTTTTCAGGTGGCCCTTTTGACCGGGGGGAAGTGAGACTTCATTGTAGTGCAGATTTCCTTTGCAAGCTTGCTTGGTTGGCCAAAAAGGGCGCATGCGTTTTTTCCTGAATATATTCAGGAAAAAACGCATATGCCCTTTTTGGCCAAGTGCATCATTGTGGACGTTCTGCCTCTTTTCCTATGCTTTAAATGCAATTCCAGTCTACCTCCTGAAATCGGTTTCCTGCAATTCTGCCCCGCTTTCAAGTCCTCTTGGCAGCCTTACTTCAGTATATTTTTGGACGATAGCTGTCATTTATAACTCTGCAGGTTTGTGAATTACAGTGCCCCTGAGCTCCTTTCTTCAACTCGCTTTCTTGTGAGCTGGCCGCAACACCGCAGGATTGCTTCAGGCCCTAATCTGGTTCCGGCACGGCACGCTGAGCCTTTGGTTAATTCTTCTTCCTGATGCGAAATGAGAGTTAAATTTGCCCGTCCAGACACCTCCAGCTAGTCTCTCATTGGTTCTCCCTATTCCTGTACATCTTCCGCAGAAATTGCAAACTGGGCCAAACAGGAGGTTAAAGGCACTGACTCTCCAAGTCGGGAGAGTGTTAGTAAAGCATCTGGAATGTTGCACCCGAGTACCAGGGAATGAGAACTGAGACATATTGGAACACGTCTCCCGATCACACGGTTGATCATACTCTGGGTTCCACGTGCATGTTTTAGCTGAAGGAAGAATCCCTTAAACCTGGAGAGTTGAGACCCGTGGAATGGGTCCCATGCAATATGACTTCAAAGGGTCTTCATTTGCTCACTGAACCTCTCCAATCCTATCACTGCTGGGTTTATGCCCCTGTACACACGCTTGATTTTCTTTCAGAGACATAGCAATCCATAGGTTTTAAGATACTTACTAGTCAGGTACATTCTTAGGCGTTTAATATGGGGTGTTGAGTCCATTTCGTTGAGCAAGGAGTAGTTCTTGTCTATTCCATATTTGGCTTAAGGAACTTTATCTGTGCTCATTACAATCTCTGGTTTTATGCAGCACCCCAACTCACCTTTCCCCTTAAGCAAGCATAAGTTGGTTTTCTAAATTTGAGACCCTGTTCTGTTTTGTAATCCAGTTCCTGTGTACCCAAGTTTACATTCCGTGTATTAGTGGTATCTTATGATGTTTCTTTTTCTGTGTGACTTATTTCAGTTAGAATCATCATACCTGAATCCACTCATTATGCTGATATGGGCCTGATGACATAGATTTCATTGCTGAGTGATATTGCATTGTACGTAAGTACCACAACTTCTTTATCCATTTTTCACTTTTTGCGATATTGAACTTGTACCGTAAATGAGGTTCTTGTAAACAGAGCCGTCCCAAATTTTGGGGTGGCTGTGTCTTTTTGATTTTAATTTCCCTAAGCTATAGGACCATAAGTGGAAGTGCCCTAGGCTCTGTTGCTTTGTTTTTTAGATGTTTCAGGAAACACCATACACCTCTCCCGAGTGGCTGTTGGCAATTTACATCCCGCCCATCAGCATAACAAGGCTCCCAGTTCTCCATGGCCTGTCCTGCCTTTCTGGATTTTACACTTTTTTCAGGTGGCCGTTTTGACCGGGGGGAAGTGAGACTTCATTGTAGTGCAGATTTCCTTTGCAAGCTTGCTTGGTTGGCCAAAAAGGGCGTATGCGTTTTTTCCTGAATATATTCAGGAAAAAACGCATACGCCCTTTTTGGCCAAGTGCATCATTGTGGACGTTCTGCCTCTTTTCCTATGCTTTAAATGCAATTCCAGTCTACCTCCTGAAATCGGTTTCCTGCAATTCTGCCCCGCTTTCAAGTCCTCTTGGCAGCCTTACTTCAGTATATTTCTGGACGATAGCTGTCACTTTTAACTCTGCAGGTTTGTGAATTACAGTGCCCCTGAGCTCCTTTCTTCAACTCGCTTTCTTGTGAGCTGGCCGCAACACCGCAGGATTGCTTCAGGCCCTAATCTGTTTCCGGCAGGGCACGCTGAGCCTTTGGTCAATTCTTCTTCCTGGTGCGAAATGAGAGTTAAATTTGCCCGTCCAGACACCTCCAGCTAGTCTCTCATTGGTTCTCCCTATTCCTGTACATCTTCCGCAGAAATTGCAAACTGGGCCAAACAGGAGGTTAAAGGCACTGACTCTCCAAGTCGGGAGAGTGTTAGTAAAGCATCTGGAATGTTGCACCCGAGTACCAGGGGACGAGAACTGAGACATATTGGAACACGTCTCCCGATCACACGGTTGATCATACTCTGGGTTCCACGTGCATGTTTTAGCTGAAGGAAGAATCCCTTAAACCTGGAGAGTTGAGACCCGTGGAATGGGTCCCATGCAATATGACTTCAAAGGGTCTTCATTTGCTCACCGAACCTCTCCAATTCTATCACTGCTGCGTTTATGCCCCTGTACACACGCTTGATTTTCTTTCAGAGACATAGCAATCCATAGGTTTTAAGATACTTACTAGTCAGGTACATTCTTAGGCGTTTAATATGGGGTGTTGAGCCCATTTCGTTGAGCAAGGAGTAGTTCTTGTCTATTCCATATTTGGCTTAAGAAACTTTATCTGTGCTCATTTCAATCTCTGGTTTTATGCAGCACCCCAACTCACCTTTCCCCTTAAGCAAGCATAAGTTGGTTTTCTAAATTTGAGACCCTGTTCTGTTTTGTAATCCAGTTCCTGTGTAGCCAAGTTTACATTCCGTGTATTAGTGATATCTTATGATGTTTCTTTTTCTGTGTGACTTATTTCAGTTAGAATCATCATACCTGAATCCACTCATTATGCTGCTATGGGCCTGATGACATAGATTTCATTGCTGAGTGATATAGCATTGTACGTAAGTACCACAACTTCTTTATCCATTTTTCACTTTCTGCGATATTGAACTTGTACCGTAAATGAGGTTCTTGTAAACAGAGCCGCCCCAAACTTTCGGGTGGCTGTGTCTTTTTGATTTTAATTTCCCTAAGCTATAGGACCATAAGTGGAAGTGCCCTAGGCTCTGTTGCTTTGTTTTTTAGATGTTTCAGGAAACACCATACACCTCTCCCAAGTGGCTGTTGGCAATTTACATCCCGCCCATCAGCATAACAAGGCTCCCAGTTCTCCATGGCCTGTCCTGCCTTTCTGGATTTTACACTTTTTTCAGGTGGCCCTTTTGACCGGGGGGAAGTGAGACTTCATTGTAGTGCAGATTTCCTTTGCAAGCTTGCTTGGTTGGCCAAAAAGGGCGCATGCGTTTTTTCCTGAATATATTCAGGAAAAAACGCATATGCCCTTTTTGGCCAAGTGCATCATTGTGGACGTTCTGCCTCTTTTCCTATGCTTTAAATGCAATTCCAGTCTACCTCCTGAAATCGGTTTCCTGCAATTCTGCCCCGCTTTCAAGTCCTCTTGGCAGCCTTACTTCAGTATATTTTTGAACGATAGCTGTCATTTATAACTCTGCAGGTTTGTGAATTACAGTGCCCCTGAGCTCCTTTCTTCAACTCGCTTTCTTGTGAGCTGGCCGCAACACCGCAGGATTGCTTCAGGCCCTAATCTGGTTCCGGCACGGCACGCTGAGCCTTTGGTTAATTCTTCTTCCTGATGTGAAATGAGAGTTAAATTTGCCCGTCCAGACACCTCCAGCTAGTCTCTCATTGGTTCTCCCTATTCCTGTACATCTTCCGCAGAAATTGCAAACTGGGCCAAACAGGAGGTTAAAGGCACTGACTCTCCAAGTCGGGAGAGTGTTAGTAAAGCATCTGGAATGTTGCACCCGAGTACCAGGGGACGAGAACTGAGACATATTGGAACACGTCTCCCGATCACACGGTTGATCATACTCTGGGTTCCACGTGCATGTTTTAGCTGAAGGAAGAATCCCTTAAACCTGGAGAGTTGAGACCCGTGGAATGGGTCCCATGCAATATGACTTCAAAGGGTCTTCATTTGCTCACTGAACCTCTCCAATCCTATCACTGCTGCGTTTATGCCCCTGTACACACGCTTGATTTTCTTTCAGAGACATAGCAATCCATAGGTTTTAAGATACTTACTAGTCAGGTACATTCTTAGGCGTTTAATATGGGGTGTTGAGCCCATTTCGTTGAGCAAGGAGTAGTTCTTGTCTATTCCATATTTGGCTTAAGAAACTTTATCTGTGCTCATTTCAATCTCTGGTTTTATGCAGCACCCCAACTCACCTTTCCCCTTAAGCAAGCATAAGTTGGTTTTCTAAATTTGAGACCCTGTTCTGTTTTGTAATCCAGTTCCTGTGTAGCCAAGTTTACATTCCGTGTATTAGTGATATCTTATGATGTTTCTTTTTCTGTGTGACTTATTTCAGTTAGAATCATCATACCTGAATCCACTCATTATGCTGCTATGGGCCTGATGACATAGATTTCATTGCTGAGTGATATAGCATTGTACGTAAGTACCACAACTTCTTTATCCATTTTTCACTTTCTGCGATATTGAACTTGTACCGTAAATGAGGTTCTTGTAAACAGAGCCGCCCCAAACTTTCGGGTGGCTGTGTCTTTTTGATTTTAATTTCCCTAAGCTATAGGACCATAAGTGGAAGTGCCCTAGGCTCTGTTGCTTTGTTTTTTAGATGTTTCAGGAAACACCATACACCTCTCCCAAGTGGCTGTTGGCAATTTACATCCCGCCCATCAGCATAACAAGGCTCCCAGTTCTCCATGGCCTGTCCTGCCTTTCTGGATTTTACACTTTTTTCAGGTGGCCCTTTTGACCGGGGGGAAGTGAGACTTCATTGTAGTGCAGATTTCCTTTGCAAGCTTGCTTGGTTGGCCAAAAAGGGCGCATGCGTTTTTTCCTGAATATATTCAGGAAAAAACGCATATGCCCTTTTTGGCCAAGTGCATCATTGTGGACGTTCTGCCTCTTTTCCTATGCTTTAAATGCAATTCCAGTCTACCTCCTGAAATCGGTTTCCTGCAATTCTGCCCCGCTTTCAAGTCCTCTTGGCAGCCTTACTTCAGTATATTTTTGAACGATAGCTGTCATTTATAACTCTGCAGGTTTGTGAATTACAGTGCCCCTGAGCTCCTTTCTTCAACTCGCTTTCTTGTGAGCTGGCCGCAACACCGCAGGATTGCTTCAGGCCCTAATCTGGTTCCGGCACGGCACGCTGAGCCTTTGGTTAATTCTTCTTCCTGATGTGAAATGAGAGTTAAATTTGCCCGTCCAGACACCTCCAGCTAGTCTCTCATTGGTTCTCCCTATTCCTGTACATCTTCCGCAGAAATTGCAAACTGGGCCAAACAGGAGGTTAAAGGCACTGACTCTCCAAGTCGGGAGAGTGTTAGTAAAGCATCTGGAATGTTGCACCCGAGTACCAGGGGACGAGAACTGAGACATATTGGAACACGTCTCCCGATCACACGGTTGATCATACTCTGGGTTCCACGTGCATGTTTTAGCTGAAGGAAGAATCCCTTAAACCTGGAGAGTTGAGACCCGTGGAATGGGTCCCATGCAATATGACTTCAAAGGGTCTTCATTTGCTCACTGAACCTCTCCAATCCTATCACTGCTGCGTTTATGCCCCTGTACACACGCTTGATTTTCTTTCAGAGACATAGCAATCCATAGGTTTTAAGATACTTACTAGTCAGGTACATTCTTAGGCGTTTAATATGGGGTGTTGAGCCCATTTCGTTGAGCAAGGAGTAGTTCTTGTCTATTCCATATTTGGCTTAAGAAACTTTATCTGTGCTCATTTCAATCTCTGGTTTTATGCAGCACCCCAACTCACCTTTCCCCTTAAGCAAGCATAAGTTGGTTTTCTAAATTTGAGACCCTGTTCTGTTTTGTAATCCAGTTCCTGTGTAGCCAAGTTTACATTCCGTGTATTAGTGATATCTTATGATGTTTCTTTTTCTGTGTGACTTATTTCAGTTAGAATCATCATACCTGAATCCACTCATTATGCTGCTATGGGCCTGATGACATAGATTTCATCGCTGAGTGATATTGCATTGTACGTAAGTACCACAACTTCTTTATCCATTTTTCACTTTTTGCGATATTGAACTTGTACCGTAAATGAGGTTCTTGTAAACAGAGCCGCCCCAAACTTTCGGGTGGCTGTGTCTTTTTGATTTTAATTTCCCTAAGCTATAGGACCATAAGTGGAAGTGCCCTAGGCTCTGTTGCTTTGTTTTTTACATGTTTCAGGAAACACCATACACCTCTCCCAAGTGGCTGTTGGCAATTTACATCCCGCCCATCAGCATAACAAGGCTCCCAGTTCCCCATGGCCTGTCCTGCCTTTCTGGATTTTACACTTTTTTCAGGTGGCCCTTTTGACCGGGGGGGAAGTGAGACTTCATTGTAGTGCAGATTTCCTTTGCAAGCTTGCTTGGTTGGCCAAAAAGGGCGTATGCGTTTTTTCCTGAATATATTCAGGAAAAAACGCATACGCCCTTTTTGGCCAAGTGCATCATTGTGGACGTTCTGCCTCTTTTCCTATGCTTTAAATGCAATTCCAGTCTACCTCCTGAAATCGGTTTCCTGCAATTCTGACCCGCTTTCAAGTCCTCTTGGCAGCCTTACTTCAGTATATTTCTGGACGATAGCTGTCATTTATAACTCTGCAGGTTTGTGAATTACAGTGCCCCTGAGCTCCTTTCTTCAACTCGCTTTCTTGTGAGCTGGCCGCAACACCGCAGGATTGCTTCAGGCCCTAATCTGGTTCCGGCACGGCACGCTGAGCCTTTGGTCAATTCTTCTTCCTGGTGCGAAATGAGAGTTAAATTTGCCCGTCCAGACACCTCCAGCTAGTCTCTCATTGGTTCTCCCTATTCCTGTACATCTTCCGCAGAAATTGCAAACTGGGCCAAACAGGAGGTTAAAGGCACTGACTCTCCAAGTCGGGAGAGTGTTAGTAAAGCATCTGGAATGTTGCACCCGAGTACCAGGGGACGAGAACTGAGACATATTGGAACACGTCTCCCGATCACACGGTTGATCATACTCTGGGTTCCACGTGCATGTTTTAGCTGAAGGAAGAATCCCTTAAACCTGGAGAGTTGAGACCCGTGGAATGGGTCCCATGCAATATGATTTCAAAGGGTCTTCATTTGCTCACCGAACCTCTCCAATCCTATCACTGCTGCGTTTATGCCCCTGTACACACGCTTGATTTTCTTTCAGAGACATAGCAATCCATAGGTTTTAAGATACTTACTAGTCAGGTACATTCTTAGGCGTTTAATATGGGGTGTTGAGCCCATTTCGTTGAGCAAGGAGTAGTTCTTGTCTATTCCATATTTGGCTTAAGAAACTTTATCTGTGCTCATTTCAATCTCTGGTTTTATGCAGCACCCCAACTCACCTTTCCCCTTAAGCAAGCATAAGTTGGTTTTCTAAATTTGAGACCCTGTTCTGTTTTGTAATCCAGTTCCTGTGTAGCCAAGTTTACATTCCGTGTATTAGTGATATCTTATGATGTTTCTTTTTCTGTGTGACTTATTTCAGTTAGAATCATCATACCTGAATCCACTCATTATGCTGCTATGGGCCTGATGACATAGATTTCATTGCTGAGTGATATTGCATTGTACGTAAGTACCACAACTTCTTTATCCATTTTTCACTTTCTGCGATATTGAACTTGTACCGTAAATGAGGTTCTTGTAAACAGAGCCGTCCCAAACTTTCGGGTGGCTGTGTCTTTTTGATTTTAATTTCCCTAAGCTATAGGACCATAAGTGGAAGTGCCCTAGGCTCTGTTGCTTTGTTTTTTAGATGTTTCAGGAAACACCATACACCTCTCCCGAGTGGCTGTTGGCAATTTACATCCCGCCCATCAGCATAACAAGGCTCCCAGTTCTCCATGGCCTGTCCTGCCTTTCTGGATTTTACACTTTTTTCAGGTGGCCCTTTTGACCGGGGGGAAGTGAGACTTCATTGTAGTGCAGATTTCCTTTGCAAGCTTGCTTGGTTGGCCAAAAAGGGCGTATGCGTTTTTTCCTGAATATATTCAGGAAAAAACGCATACGCCCTTTTTGGCCAAGTGCATCATTGTGGACGTTCTGCCTCTTTTCCTATGCTTTAAATGCAATTCCAGTCTACCTCCTGAAATCGGTTTCCTGCAATTCTGCCCCGCTTTCAAGTCCTCTTGGCAGCCTTACTTCAGTATATTTCTGGACGATAGCTGTCACTTTTAACTCTGCAGGTTTGTGAATTACAGTGCCCCTGAGCTCCTTTCTTCAACTCGCTTTCTTGTGAGCTGGCCGCAACACCGCAGGATTGCTTCAGGCCCTAATCTGGTTCCGGCACGGCACGCTGAGCCTTTGGTCAATTCTTCTTCCTGGTGCGAAATGAGAGTTAAATTTGCCCGTCCAGACACCTCCAGCTAGTCTCTCATTGGTTCTCCCTATTCCTGTACATCTTCCGCAGAAATTGCAAACTGGGCCAAACAGGAGGTTAAAGGCACTGACTCTCCAAGTCGGGAGAGTGTTAGTAAAGCATCTGGAATGTTGCACCCGAGTACCAGGGGACGAGAACTGAGACATATTGGAACACGTCTCCCGATCACACGGTTGATCATACTCTGGGTTCCACGTGCATGTTTTAGCTGAAGGAAGAATCCCTTAAACCTGGAGAGTTGAGACCCGTGGAATGGGTCCCATGCAATATGACTTCAAAGGGTCTTCGTTTGCTCACCGAACCTCTCCAATCCTATCACTGCTGCGTTTATGCCCCTGTACACACGCTTGATTTTCTTTCAGAGACATAGCAATCCATAGGTTTTAAGATACTTACTAGTCAGGTACATTCTTAGGCGTTTAATATGGGGTGTTGAGCCCATTTCGTTGAGCAAGGAGTAGTTCTTGTCTATTCCATATTTGGCTTAAGAAACTTTATCTGTGCTCATTTCAATCTCTGGTTTTATGCAGCACCCCAACTCACCTTTCCCCTTAAGCAAGCATAAGTTGGTTTTCTAAATTTGAGACCCTGTTCTGTTTTGTAATCCAGTTCCTGTGTAGCCAAGTTTACATTCCGTGTATTAGTGGTATCTTATGATGTTTCTTTTTCTGTGTGACTTATTTCAGTTAGAATCATCATACCTGAATCCACTCATTATGCTGCTATGGGCCTGATGACATAGATTTCATTGCTGAGTGATATTGCATTGTACGTAAGTACCACAACTTCTTTATCCATTTTTCACTTTCTGCGATATTGAACTTGTACCGTAAATGAGGTTCTTGTAAACAGAGCCGTCCCAAACTTTCGGGTGGCTGTGTCTTTTTGATTTTAATTTCCCTAAGCTATAGGACCATAAGTGGAAGTGCCCTAGCCTCTGTTGCTTTGTTTTTTAGATGTTTCAGGAAACACCATACACCTCTCCCGAGTGGCTGTTGGCAATTTACATCCCGCCCATCAGCATAACAAGGCTCCCAGTTCTCCATGGCCTGTCCTGCCTTTCTGGATTTTACACTTTTTTCAGGTGGCCCTTTTGACCGGGTGGAAGTGAGACTTCATTGTAGTGCAGATTTCCTTTGCAAGCTTGCTTGGTTGGCCAAAAAGGGCGTATGCGTTTTTTCCTGAATATATTCAGGAAAAAACGCATACGCCCTTTTTGGCCAAGTGCATCATTGTGGACGTTCTGCCTCTTTTCCTATGCTTTAAATGCAATTCCAGTCTACCTCCTGAAATCGGTTTCCTGCAATTCTGCCCCGCTTTCAAGTCCTCTTGGCAGCCTTACTTCAGTATATTTCTGGACGATAGCTGTCACTTATAACTCTGCAGGTTTGTGAATTACAGTGCCCCTGAGCTCCTTTCTTCAACTCGCTTTCTTGTGAGCTGGCCGCAACACCGCAGGATTGCTTCAGGCCCTAATCTGGTTCCGGCACGGCACGCTGAGCCTTTGGTCAATTCTTCTTCCTGGTGCGAAATGAGAGTTAAATTTGCCCGTCCAGACACCTCCAGCTAGTCTCTCATTGGTTCTCCCTATTCCTGTACATCTTCCGCAGAAATTGCAAACTGGGCCAAACAGGAGGTTAAAGGCACTGACTCTCCAAGTCGGGAGAGTGTTAGTAAAGCATCTGGAATGTTGCACCCGAGTACCAGGGGACGAGAACTGAGACATATTGGAACACGTCTCCCGATCACACGGTTGATCATACTCTGGGTTCCACGTGCATGTTTTAGCTGAAGGAAGAATCCCTTAAACCTGGAGAGTTGAGACCCGTGGAATGGGTCCCATGCAATATGACTTCAAAGGGTCTTCATTTGCTCACCGAACCTCTCCAATCCTATCACTGCTGCGTTTATGCCCCTGTACACACGCTTGATTTTCTTTCAGAGACATAGCAATCCATAGGTTTTAAGATACTTACTAGTCAGGTACATTCTTAGGCGTTTAATATGGGGTGTTGAGTCCATTTCGTTGAGCAAGGAGTAGTTCTTGTCTATTCCATATTTGGCTTAAGGAACTTTATCTGTGCTCATTTCAATCTCTGGTTTTATGCAGCACCCCAACTCACCTTTCCCCTTAAGCAAGCATAAGTTGGTTTTCTAAATTTGAGACCCTGTTCTGTTTTGTAATCCAGTTCCTGTGTACCCAAGTTTCCATTCCGTGTATTAGTGGTATCTTATGATGTTTCTTTTTCTGTGTGACTTATTTCAGTTAGAATCATCATACCTGAATCCACTCATTATGCTGCTATGAGCCTGATGACATAGATTTCATTGCTGAGTGATATTGCATTGTACGTAAGTACCACAACTTCTTTATCCATTTTTCACTTTCTGCCATATTGAACTTGTACCGTAAATGAGGTTCTTGTAAACAGAGCCGTCCCAAACTTTCGGGTGGCTGTGTCTTTTTGATTTTAATTTCCCTAAGCTATAGGACCATAAGTGGAAGTGCCCTAGGCTCTGTTGCTTTGTTTTTTACATGTTTCAGGAAACACCATACACCTCTCCCGAGTGGCTGTTGGCAATTTACATCCCGCCCATCAGCATAACAAGGCTCCCAGTTCTCCATGGCCTGTCCTGCCTTTCTGGATTTTACACTTTTTTCAGGTGGCCCTTTTGACAGGGGGGAAGTGAGACTTCATTGTAGTGCAGATTTCCTTTGCAAGCTTGCTTGGTTGGCCAAAAAGGGTGCATGCGTTTTTTCCTGAATATATTCAGGAAAAAACGCATACGCCCTTTTTGGCCAAGTGCATCATTGTGGACGTTCTGCCTCTTTTCCTATGCTTTAAATGCAATTCCAGTCTACCTCCTGAAATCGGTTTCCTGCAATTCTGCCCCGCTTTCAAGTCCTCTTGGCAACTTTACTTCAGTATATTTCTGGACGATAGCTGTCACTTTTAACTCTGCAGGTTTGTGAATTACAGTGCCCCTGAGCTCCTTTCTTCAACTCGCTTTCTTGTGAGCTGGCCGCAACACCGCAGGATTGCTTCAGGCCCTAATCTGGTTCCGGCACGGCACGCTGAGCTTTTGGTCAATTCTTCTTCCTGGTGCGAAATGAGAGTTAAATTTGCCCGTCCAGACACCTCCAGCTAGTCTCTCATTGGTTCTCCCTATTCCTGTACATCTTCCGCAGAAATTGCAAACTGGGCCAAACAGGAGGTTAAAGGCACTGACTCTCCAAGTCGGGAGAGTGTTAGTAAAGCATCTGGAATGTTGCACCCGAGTACCAGGGGACGAGAACTGAGACATATTGGAACACGTCTCCCGATCACACGGTTGATCATACTCTGGGTTCCACGTGCATGTTTTAGCTGAAGGAAGAATCCCTTAAACCTGGAGAGTTGAGACCCGTGGAATGGGTCCCATGCAATATGACTTCAAAGGGTCTTCGTTTGCTCACCGAACCTCTCCAATCCTATCACTGCTGCGTTTATGCCCCTGTACACACGCTTGATTTTCTTTCAGAGACATAGCAATCCATAGGTTTTAAGATACTTACTAGTCAGGTACATTCTTAGGCGTTTAATATGGGGTGTTGAGCCCATTTCGTTGAGCAAGGAGTAGTTCTTGTCTATTCCATATTTGGCTTAAGAAACTTTATCTGTGCTCATTTCAATCTCTGGTTTTATGCAGCACCCCAACTCACCTTTCCCCTTAAGCAAGCATAAGTTGGTTTTCTAAATTTGAGACCCTGTTCTGTTTTGTAATCCAGTTCCTGTGTAGCCAAGTTTACATTCCGTGTATTAGTGATATCTTATGATGTTTCTTTTTCTGTGTGACTTATTTCAGTTAGAATCATCATACCTGAATCCACTCATTATGCTGCTATGGGCCTGATGACATAGATTTCATCGCTGAGTGATATTGCATTGTACGTAAGTACCACAACTTCTTTATCCATTTTTCACTTTTTGCGATATTGAACTTGTACCGTAAATGAGGTTCTTGTAAACAGAGCCGCCCAAAATTTTCGGGTGGCTGTGTCTTTTTTATTTTAATTTCCCTAAGCTATAGGACCATAAGTGGAAGTGCCCTAGGCTCTGTTGCTTTGTTTTTTAGATGTTTCAGGAAACACCATACACCTCTCCCGAGTGGCTGTTGGCAATTTACATCCCGCCCATCAGCATAACAAGGCTCCCAGTTCTCCATGGCCTGTCCTGCCTTTCTGGATTTTACACTTTTTTCAGGTGGCCCTTTTGACCGGGGGGAAGTGAGACTTCATTGTAGTGCAGATTTCCTTTGCAAGCTTGCTTGGTTGGCCAAAAAGGGCGCATGCGTTTTTTCCTGAATATATTCAGGAAAAAACGCATACGCCCTTTTTGGCCAAGTGCATCATTGTGGACGTTCTGCCTCTTTTCCTATGCTTTAAATGCAATTCCAGTCTACCTCCTGAAATCGGTTTCCTGCAATTCTGCCCCGCTTTCAAGTCCTCTTGGCAGCCTTACTTCAGTATATTTTTGGACGATAGCTGTCATTTATAACTCTGCAGGTTTGTGAATTACAGTGCCCCTGAGCTCCTTTCTTCAACTCGCTTTCTTGTGAGCTGGCCGCAACACCGCAGGATTGCTTCAGGCCCTAATCTGGTTCCGGCACAGCACGCTGAGCCTTTGGTTAATTCTTCTTCCTGATGCGAAATGAGAGTTAAATTTGCCCGTCCAGACACCTCCAGCTAGTCTCTCATTGGTTCTCCCTATTCCTGTACATCTTCCGCAGAAATTGCAAACTGGGCCAAACAGGAGGTTAAAGGCACTGACTCTCCAAGTCGGGAGAGTGTTAGTAAAGCATCTGGAATGTTGCACCCGAGTACCAGGGGACGAGAACTGAGACATATTGGAACACGTCTCCCGATCACACGGTTGATCATACTCTGGGTTCCACGTGCATGTTTTAGCTGAAGGAAGAATCCCTTAAACCTGGAGAGTTGAGACCCGTGGAATGGGTCCCATGCAATATGACTTCAAAGGGTCTTCATTTGCTCACCGAACCTCTCCAATCCTATCACTGCTGCGTTTATGCCCCTGTACACACGCTTGATTTTCTTTCAGAGACATAGCAATCCATAGGTTTTAAGATACTTACTAGTCAGGTACATTCTTAGGCGTTTAATATGGGGTGTTGAGCCCATTTCGTTGAGCAAGGAGTAGTTCTTGTCTATTCCATATTTGGCTTAAGAAACTTTATCTGTGCTCATTTCAATCTCTGGTTTTATGCAGCACCCCAACTCACCTTTCCCTTAAGCAAGCATAAGTTGGTTTTCTAAATTTGAGACCCTGTTCTGTTTTGTAATCCAGTTCCTGTGTAGCCAAGTTTACATTCCGTGTATTAGTGATATCTTATGATGTTTCTTTTTCTGTGTGACTTATTTCAGTTAGAATCATCATACCTGAATCCACTCATTATGCTGCTATGGGCCTGATGACATAGATTTCATCGCTGAGTGATATTGCATTGTACGTAAGTACCACAACTTCTTTATCCATTTTTCACTTTTTGCGATATTGAACTTGTACCGTAAATGAGGTTCTTGTAAACGGAGCCGCCCAAAACTTTCGGGTGGCTGTGTCTTTTTGATTTTAATTTCCCTAAGCTATAGGACCATAAGTGGAAGTGCCCTAGGCTCTGTTGCTTTGTTTTTTAGATGTTTCAGGAAACACCATACACCTCTCCCGAGTGGCTGTTGGCAATTTACATCCCGCCCATCAGCATAACAAGGCTCCCAGTTCTCCATGGCCTGTCCTGCCTTTCTGGATTTTACACTTTTTTCAGGTGGCCCTTTTGACCGGGGGGAAGTGAGACTTCATTGTAGTGCAGATTTCCTTTGCAAGCTTGCTTGGTTGGCCAAAAAGGGCGCATGCGTTTTTTCCTGAATATATTCAGGAAAAAACGCATACGCCCTTTTTGGCCAAGTGCATCATTGTGGACGTTCTGCCTCTTTTCCTATGCTTTAAATGCAATTCCAGTCTACCTCCTGAAATCGGTTTCCTGCAATTCTGCCCCGCTTTCAAGTCCTCTTGGCAACCTTACTTCAGTATATTTCTGGACGATAGCTGTCACTTTTAACTCTGCAGGTTTGTGAATTACAGTGCCCCTGAGCTCCTTTCTTCAACTCGCTTTCTTGTGAGCTGGCCGCAACACCGCAGGATTGCTTCAGGCCCTAATCTGGTTCCGGCACGGCACGCTGAGCTTTTGGTCAATTCTTCTTCCTGGTGCGAAATGAGAGTTAAATTTGCCCGTCCAGACACCTCCAGCTAGTCTCTCATTGGTTCTCCCTATTCCTGTACATCTTCCGCAGAAATTGCAAACTGGGCCAAACAGGAGGTTAAAGGCACTGACTCTCCAAGTCGGGAGAGTGTTAGTAAAGCATCTGGAATGTTGCACCCGAGTACCAGGGGACGAGAACTGAGACATATTGGAACACGTCTCCCGATCACACGGTTGATCATACTCTGGGTTCCACGTGCATGTTTTAGCTGAAGGAAGAATCCCTTAAACCTGGAGAGTTGAGACCCGTGGAATGGGTCCCATGCAATATGACTTCAAAGGGTCTTCGTTTGCTCACCGAACCTCTCCAATCCTATCACTGCTGCGTTTATGCCCCTGTACACATGCTTGATTTTCTTTCAGAGACATAGCAATCCATAGGTTTTAAGATACTTACTAGTCAGGTACATTCTTAGGCGTTTAATATGGGGTGTTGAGCCCATTTCGTTGAGCAAGGAGTAGTTCTTGTCTATTCCATATTTGGCTTAAGAAACTTTATCTGTGCTCATTTCAATCTCTGGTTTTATGCAGCACCCCAACTCACCTTTCCCTTAAGCAAGCATAAGTTGGTTTTCTAAATTTGAGACCCTGTTCTGTTTTGTAATCCAGTTCCTGTGTAGCCAAGTTTACATTCCGTGTATTAGTGATATCTTATGATGTTTCTTTTTCTGTGTGACTTATTTCAGTTAGAATCATCATACCTGAATCCACTCATTATGCTGCTATGGGCCTGATGACATAGATTTCATCGCTGAGTGATATTGCATTGTACGTAAGTACCACAACTTCTTTATCCATTTTTCACTTTTTGCGATATTGAACTTGTACCGTAAATGAGGTTCTTGTAAACG
The DNA here is from genome assembly GCF_964270905.1 of Leucopleurus acutus. Taxonomy (NCBI): domain Eukaryota; kingdom Metazoa; phylum Chordata; class Mammalia; order Artiodactyla; family Delphinidae; genus Leucopleurus; species Leucopleurus acutus. Next base: position 254,265 of record NW_028139099.1, on the reverse strand, counting down.
GAGCCGCCCAAAACTTTCGGGTGGCTGTGTCTTTTTGATTTTAATTTCCCTAAGCTATAGGACCATAAGTGGAAGTGCCCTAGGCTCTGTTGCTTTGTTTTTTTGATGTTTCAGGAAACACCATACACCTCTCCCGAGTGGCTGTTGGCAATTTACATCCCGCCCATCAGCATAACAAGGCTCCCAGTTCTCCATGGCCTGTCCTGCCTTTCTGGATTTTACACTTTTTTCAGGTGGCCCTTTTGACCGGGGGGAAGTGAGACTTCATTGTAGTGCAGATTTCCTTTGCAAGCTTGCTTGGTTGGCCAAAAAGGGCGCATGCGTTTTTTCCTGAATATATTCAGGAAAAAACGCATACGCCCTTTTTGGCCAAGTGCATCATTGTGGACGTTCTGCCTCTTTTCCTATGCTTTAAATGCAATTCCAGTCTACCTCCTGAAATCGGTTTCCTGCAATTCTGCCCCGTTTTCAAGTCCTCTTGGCAACCTTACTTCAGTATATTTCTGGACGATAGCTGTCACTTTTAACTCTGCAGGTTTGTGAATTACAGTGCCCCTGAGCTCCTTTCTTCAACTCGCTTTCTTGTGAGCTGGCCGCAACACCGCAGGATTGCTTCAGGCCCTAATCTGGTTCCGGCACGGCACGCTGAGCCTTTGGTCAATTCTTCTTCCTGGTGCGAAATGAGAGTTAAATTTGCCCGTCCAGACACCTCCAGCTAGTCTCTCATTGGTTCTCCCTATTCCTGTACATCTTCCGCAGAAATTGCAAACTGGGCCAAACAGGAGGTTAAAGGCACTGACTCTCCAAGTCGGGAGAGTGTTAGTAAAGCATCTGGAATGTTGCACCCGAGTACCAGGGGACGAGAACTGAGACATATTGGAACACGTCTCCCGATCACACGGTTGATCATACTCTGGGTTCCACGTGCATGTTTTAGCTGAAGGAAGAATCCCTTAAACCTGGAGAGTTGAGACCCGTGGAATGGGTCCCATGCAATATGACTTCAAAGGGTCTTCGTTTGCTCACCGAACCTCTCCAATCCTATCACTGCTGCGTTTATGCCCCTGTACACACGCTTGATTTTCTTTCAGAGACATAGCAATCCATAGGTTTTAAGATACTTACTAGTCAGGTACATTCTTAGGCGTTTAATATGGGGTGTTGAGCCCATTTCGTTGAGCAAGGAGTAGTTCTTGTCTATTCCATATTTGGCTTAAGAAACTTTATCTGTGCTCATTTCAATCTCTGGTTTTATGCAGCACCCCAACTCACCTTTCCCCTTAAGCAAGCATAAGTTGGTTTTCTAAATTTGAGACCCTGTTCTGTTTTGTAATCCAGTTCCTGTGTAGCCAAGTTTACATTCCGTGTATTAGTGATATCTTATGATGTTTCTTTTTCTGTGTGACTTATTTCAGTTAGAATCATCATACCTGAATCCACTCATTATGCTGCTATGGGCCTGATGACATAGATTTCATCGCTGAGTGATATTGCATTGTACGTAAGTACCACAACTTCTTTATCCATTTTTCACTTTTTGCGATATTGAACTTGTACCGTAAATGAGGTTCTTGTAAACAGAGCCGTCCCAAACTTTCGGGTGGCTGTGTCTTTTTGATTTTAATTTCCCTAAGCTATAGGACCATAAGTGGAAGTGCCCTAGGCTCTGTTGCTTTGTTTTTTAGATGTTTCAGGAAACACCATACACCTCTCCCGAGTGGCTGTTGGCAATTTACATCCCGCCCATCAGCATAACAAGGCTCCCAGTTCTCCATGGCCTGTCCTGCCTTTCTGGATTTTACACTTTTTTCAGGTGGCCCTTTTGACCGGGGGGAAGTGAGACTTCATTGTAGTGCAGATTTCCTTTGCAAGCTTGCTTGGTTGGCCAAAAAGGGCGCATGCGTTTTTTCCTGAATATATTCAGGAAAAAACGCATACGCCCTTTTTGGCCAAGTGCATCATTGTGGACGTTCTGCCTCTTTTCCTATGCTTTAAATGCAATTCCAGTCTACCTCCTGAAATCGGTTTCCTGCAATTCTGCCCCGCTTTCAAGTCCTCTTGGCAGCCTTACTTCAGTATATTTTTGGACGATAGCTGTCATTTATAACTCTGCAGGTTTGTGAATTACAGTGACCCTGAGCTCCTTTCTTCAACTCGCTTTCTTGTGAGCTGGCCGCAACACCGCAGGATTGCTTCAGGCCCTAATCTGGTTCCGGCACGGCACGCTGAGCCTTTGGTTAATTCTTCTTCCTGATGCGAAATGAGAGTTAAATTTGCCCGTCCAGACACCTCCAGCTAGTCTCTCATTGGTTCTCCCTATTCCTGTACATCTTCCGCAGAAATTGCAAACTGGGCCAAACAGGAGGTTAAAGGCACTGACTCTCCAAGTCGGGAGAGTGTTAGTAAAGCATCTGGAATGTTGCACCCGAGTACCAGGGGACGAGAACTGAGACATATTGGAACACGTCTCCCGATCACACGGTTGATCATACTCTGGGTTCCATGTGCATGTTTTAGCTGAAGGAAGAATCCCTTAAACCTGGAGAGTTGAGACCCGTGGAATGGGTCCCATGCAATATGACTTCAAAGGGTCTTCATTTGCTCACTGAACCTCTCCAATCCTATCACTGCTGGGTTTATGCCACTGTACACACGCTTGATTTTCTTTCAGAGACATAGCAATCCATAGGTTTTAAGATACTTACTAGTCAGGTACATTCTTAGGCGTTTAATATGGGGTGTTGAGTCCATTTCGTTGAGCAAGGAGTAGTTCTTGTCTATTCCATATTTGGCTTAAGGAACTTTATCTGTGCTCATTTCAATCTCTGGTTTTATGCAGCACCCCAACTCACCTTTCCCCTTAAGCAAGCATAAGTTGGTTTTCTAAATTTGAGACCCTGTTCTGTTTTGTAATCCAGTTCCTGTGTACCCAAGTTTCCATTCCGTGTATTAGTGGTATCTTATGATGTTTCTTTTTCTGTGTGACTTATTTCAGTTAGAATCATCATACCTGAATCCACTCATTATGCTGCTATGAGCCTGATGACATAGATTTCATTGCTGAGTGATATTGCATTGTACGTAAGTACCACAACTTCTTTATCCATTTTTCACTTTCTGCCATATTGAACTTGTACCGTAAATGAGGTTCTTGTAAACAGAGCCGTCCCAAACTTTCGGGTGGCTGTGTCTTTTTGATTTTAATTTCCCTAAGCTATAGGACCATAAGTGGAAGTGCCCTAGGCTCTGTTGCTTTGTTTTTTACATGTTTCAGGAAACACCATACACCTCTCCCGAGTGGCTGTTGGCAATTTACATCCCGCCCATCAGCATAACAAGGCTCCCAGTTCTCCATGGCCTGTCCTGCCTTTCTGGATTTTACACTTTTTTCAGGTGGCCCTTTTGACAGGGGGGAAGTGAGACTTCATTGTAGTGCAGATTTCCTTTGCAAGCTTGCTTGGTTGGCCAAAAAGGGCGCATGCGTTTTTTCCTGAATATATTCAGGAAAAAACGCATACGCCCTTTTTGGCCAAGTGCATCATTGTGGACGTTCTGCCTCTTTTCCTATGCTTTAAATGCAATTCCAGTCTACCTCCTGAAATCGGTTTCCTGCAATTCTGCCCCGCTTTCAAGTCCTCTTGGCAACTTTAGTTCAGTATATTTCTGGACGATAGCTGTCACTTTTAACTCTGCAGGTTTGTGAATTACAGTGCCCCTGAGCTCCTTTCTTCAACTCGCTTTCTTGTGAGCTGGCCGCAACACCGCAGGATTGCTTCAGGCCCTAATCTGGTTCCGGCACAGCACGCTGAGCCTTTGGTTAATTCTTCTTCCTGATGCGAAATGAGAGTTAAATTTGCCCGTCCAGACACCTCCAGCTAGTCTCTCATTGGTTCTCCCTATTCCTGTACATCTTCCGCAGAAATTGCAAACTGGGCCAAACAGGAGGTTAAAGGCACTGACTCTCCAAGTCGGGAGAGTGTTAGTAAAGCATCTGGAATGTTGCACCCGAGTACCAGGGGACGAGAACTGAGACATATTGGAACACGTCTCCCGATCACACGGTTGATCATACTCTGGGTTCCACGTGCATGTTTTAGCTGAAGGAAGAATCCCTTAAACCTGGAGAGTTGAGACCCGTGGAATGGGTCCCATGCAATATGACTTCAAAGGGTCTTCATTTGCTCACCGAACCTCTCCAATCCTATCACTGCTGCGTTTATGCCCCTGTACACACGCTTGATTTTCTTTCAGAGACATAGCAATCCATAGGTTTTAAGATACTTACTAGTCAGGTACATTCTTAGGCGTTTAATATGGGGTGTTGAGCCCATTTCGTTGAGCAAGGAGTAGTTCTTGTCTATTCCATATTTGGCTTAAGAAACTTTATCTGTGCTCATTTCAATCTCTGGTTTTATGCAGCACCCCAACTCACCTTTCCCTTAAGCAAGCATAAGTTGGTTTTCTAAATTTGAGACCCTGTTCTGTTTTGTAATCCAGTTCCTGTGTAGCCAAGTTTACATTCCGTGTATTAGTGATATCTTATGATGTTTCTTTTTCTGTGTGACTTATTTCAGTTAGAATCATCATACCTGAATCCACTCATTATGCTGCTATGGGCCTGATGACATAGATTTCATCGCTGAGTGATATTGCATTGTACGTAAGTACCACAACTTCTTTATCCATTTTTCACTTTTTGCGATATTGAACTTGTACCGTAAATGAGGTTCTTGTAAACGGAGCCGCCCAAAACTTTCGGGTGGCTGTGTCTTTTTGATTTTAATTTCCCTAAGCTATAGGACCATAAGTGGAAGTGCCCTAGGCTCTGTTGCTTTGTTTTTTAGATGTTTCAGGAAACACCATACACCTCTCCCGAGTGGCTGTTGGCAATTTACATCCCGCCCATCAGCATAACAAGGCTCCCAGTTCTCCATGGCCTGTCCTGCCTTTCTGGATTTTACACTTTTTTCAGGTGGCCCTTTTGACCGGGGGGAAGTGAGACTTCATTGTAGTGCAGATTTCCTTTGCAAGCTTGCTTGGTTGGCCAAAAAGGGCGCATGCGTTTTTTCCTGAATATATTCAGGAAAAAACGCATACGCCCTTTTTGGCCAAGTGCATCATTGTGGACGTTCTGCCTCTTTTCCTATGCTTTAAATGCAATTCCAGTCTACCTCCTGAAATCGGTTTCCTGCAATTCTGCCCCGCTTTCAAGTCCTCTTGGCAACCTTACTTCAGTATATTTCTGGACGATAGCTGTCACTTTTAACTCTGCAGGTTTGTGAATTACAGTGCCCCTGAGCTCCTTTCTTCAACTCGCTTTCTTGTGAGCTGGCCGCAACACCGCAGGATTGCTTCAGGCCCTAATCTGGTTCCGGCACGGCACGCTGAGCTTTTGGTCAATTCTTCTTCCTGGTGCGAAATGAGAGTTAAATTTGCCCGTCCAGACACCTCCAGCTAGTCTCTCATTGGTTCTCCCTATTCCTGTACATCTTCCGCAGAAATTGCAAACTGGGCCAAACAGGAGGTTAAAGGCACTGACTCTCCAAGTCGGGAGAGTGTTAGTAAAGCATCTGGAATGTTGCACCCGAGTACCAGGGGACGAGAACTGAGACATATTGGAACACGTCTCCCGATCACACGGTTGATCATACTCTGGGTTCCACGTGCATGTTTTAGCTGAAGGAAGAATCCCTTAAACCTGGAGAGTTGAGACCCGTGGAATGGGTCCCATGCAATATGACTTCAAAGGGTCTTCGTTTGCTCACCGAACCTCTCCAATCCTATCACTGCTGCGTTTATGCCCCTGTACACACGCTTGATTTTCTTTCAGAGACATAGCAATCCATAGGTTTTAAGATACTTACTAGTCAGGTACATTCTTAGGCGTTTAATATGGGGTGTTGAGCCCATTTCGTTGAGCAAGGAGTAGTTCTTGTCTATTCCATATTTGGCTTAAGAAACTTTATCTGTGCTCATTTCAATCTCTGGTTTTATGCAGCACCCCAACTCACCTTTCCCTTAAGCAAGCATAAGTTGGTTTTCTAAATTTGAGACCCTGTTCTGTTTTGTAATCCAGTTCCTGTGTAGCCAAGTTTACATTCCGTGTATTAGTGATATCTTATGATGTTTCTTTTTCTGTGTGACTTATTTCAGTTAGAATCATCATACCTGAATCCACTCATTATGCTGCTATGGGCCTGATGACATAGATTTCATCGCTGAGTGATATTGCATTGTACGTAAGTACCACAACTTCTTTATCCATTTTTCACTTTTTGCGATATTGAACTTGTACCGTAAATGAGGTTCTTGTAAACGGAGCCGCCCAAAACTTTCGGGTGGCTGTGTCTTTTTGATTTTAATTTCCCTAAGCTATAGGACCATAAGTGGAAGTGCCCTAGGCTCTGTTGCTTTGTTTTTTTGATGTTTCAGGAAACACCATACACCTCTCCCGAGTGGCTGTTGGCAATTTACATCCCGCCCATCAGCATAACAAGGCTCCCAGTTCTCCATGGCCTGTCCTGCCTTTCTGGATTTTACACTTTTTTCAGGTGGCCCTTTTGACCGGGGGGAAGTGAGACTTCATTGTAGTGCAGATTTCCTTTGCAAGCTTGCTTGGTTGGCCAAAAAGGGCGCATGCGTTTTTTCCTGAATATATTCAGGAAAAAACGCATACGCCCTTTTTGGCCAAGTGCATCATTGTGGACGTTCTGCCTCTTTTCCTATGCTTTAAATGCAATTCCAGTCTACCTCCTGAAATCGGTTTCCTGCAATTCTGCCCCGTTTTCAAGTCCTCTTGGCAACCTTACTTCAGTATATTTCTGGACGATAGCTGTCACTTTTAACTCTGCAGGTTTGTGAATTACAGTGCCCCTGAGCTCCTTTCTTCAACTCGCTTTCTTGTGAGCTGGCCGCAACACCGCAGGATTGCTTCAGGCCCTAATCTGGTTCCGGCACGGCACGCTGAGCTTTTGGTCAATTCTTCTTCCTGGTGCGAAATGAGAGTTAAATTTGCCCGTCCAGACACCTCCAGCTAGTCTCTCATTGGTTCTCCCTATTCCTGTACATCTTCCGCAGAAATTGCAAACTGGGCCAAACAGGAGGTTAAAGGCACTGACTCTCCAAGTCGGGAGAGTGTTAGTAAAGCATCTGGAATGTTGCACCCGAGTACCAGGGGACGAGAACTGAGACATATTGGAACACGTCTCCCGATCACACGGTTGATCATACTCTGGGTTCCACGTGCATGTTTTAGCTGAAGGAAGAATCCCTTAAACCTGGAGAGTTGAGACCCGTGGAATGGGTCCCATGCAATATGACTTCAAAGGGTCTTCGTTTGCTCACCGAACCTCTCCAATCCTATCACTGCTGCGTTTATGCCCCTGTACACACGCTTGATTTTCTTTCAGAGACATAGCAATCCATAGGTTTTAAGATACTTACTAGTCAGGTACATTCTTAGGCGTTTAATATGGGGTGTTGAGCCCATTTCGTTGAGCAAGGAGTAGTTCTTGTCTATTCCATATTTGGCTTAAGAAACTTTATCTGTGCTCATTTCAATCTCTGGTTTTATGCAGCACCCCAACTCACCTTTCCCCTTAAGCAAGCATAAGTTGGTTTTCTAAATTTGAGACCCTGTTCTGTTTTGTAATCCAGTTCCTGTGTAGCCAAGTTTACATTCCGTGTATTAGTGATATCTTATGATGTTTCTTTTTCTGTGTGACTTATTTCAGTTAGAATCATCATACCTGAATCCACTCATTATGCTGCTATGGGCCTGATGACATAGATTTCATCGCTGAGTGATATTGCATTGTACGTAAGTACCACAACTTCTTTATCCATTTTTCACTTTTTGCGATATTGAACTTGTACCGTAAATGAGGTTCTTGTAAACAGAGCCGCCCAAAACTTTCGGGTGGCTGTGTCTTTTTGATTTTAATTTCCCTAAGCTATAGGACCATAAGTGGAAGTGCCCTAGGCTCTGTTGCTTTGTTTTTTAGATGTTTCAGGAAACACCATACACCTCTCCCGAGTGGCTGTTGGCAATTTACATCCCGCCCATCAGCATAACAAGGCTCCCAGTTCTCCATGGCCTGTCCTGCCTTTCTGGATTTTACACTTTTTTCAGGTGGCCCTTTTGACCGGGGGGAAGTGAGACTTCATTGTAGTGCAGATTTCCTTTGCAAGCTTGCTTGGTTGGCCAAAAAGGGCGCATGCGTTTTTTCCTGAATATATTCAGGAAAAAACGCATACGCCCTTTTTGGCCAAGTGCATCATTGTGGACGTTCTGCCTCTTTTCCTATGCTTTAAATGCAATTCCAGTCTACCTCCTGAAATCGGTTTCCTGCAATTCTACCCCGCTTTCAAGTCCTCTTGGCAGCCTTACTTCAGTATATTTTTGGACGATAGCTGTCATTTATAACTCTGCAGGTTTGTGAATTACAGTGCCCCTGAGCTCCTTTCTTCAACTCGCTTTCTTGTGAGCTGGCCGCAACACCGCAGGATTGCTTCAGGCCCTAATCTGGTTCCGGCACAGCACGCTGAGCCTTTGGTTAATTCTTCTTCCTGATGCGAAATGAGAGTTAAATTTGCCCGTCCAGACACCTCCAGCTAGTCTCTCATTGGTTCTCCCTATTCCTGTACATCTTCCGCAGAAATTGCAAACTGGGCCAAACAGGAGGTTAAAGGCACTGACTCTCCAAGTCAGGAGAGTGTTAGTAAAGCATCTGGAATGTTGCACCCGAGTACCAGGGGACGAGAACTGAGACATATTGGAACACGTCTCCCGATCACACGGTTGATCATACTCTGGGTTCCACGTGCATGTTTTAGCTGAAGGAAGAATCCCTTAAACCTGGAGAGTTGAGACCCGTGGAATGGGTCCCATGCAATATGACTTCAAAGGGTCTTCATTTGCTCACCGAACCTCTCCAATCCTATCACTGCTGCGTTTATGCCCCTGTACACACGCTTGATTTTCTTTCAGAGACATAGCAATCCATAGGTTTTAAGATACTTACTAGTCAGGTACATTCTTAGGCGTTTAATATGGGGTGTTGAGCCCATTTCGTTGAGCAAGGAGTAGTTCTTGTCTATTCCATATTTGGCTTAAGGAACTTTATCTGTGCTCATTTCAATCTGTGGTTTTATGCAGCACCCCAACTCACCTTTCCCCTTAAGCAAGCATAAGTTGGTTTTCTAAATTTGAGACCCTGTTCTGTTTTGTAATCCAGTTCCTGTGTAGCCAAGTTTACATTCCGTGTATTAGTGATATCTTATGATGTTTCTTTTTCTGTGTGACTTATTTCAGTTAGAATCATCATACCTGAATCCACTCATTATGCTGCTATGGGCCTGATGACATAGATTTCATCGCTGAGTGATATTGCATTGTACGTAAGTACCACAACTTCTTTATCCATTTTTCACTTTCTGCGATATTGAACTTGTACCGTAAATGAGGTTCTTGTAAACAGAGCCGCCCCAAACTTTCGGGTGGCTGTGTCTTTTTGATTTTAATTTCCCTAAGCTATAGGACCATAAGTGGAAGTGCCCTAGGCTCTGTTGCTTTGTTTTTTAGATGTTTCAGGAAACACCATACACCTCTCCCGAGTGGCTGTTGGCAATTTACATCCCGCCCATCAGCATAACAAGGCTCCCAGTTCTCCATGGCCTGTCCTGCCTTTCTGGATTTTACACTTTTTTTCAGGTGGCCCTTTTGACCGGGGGGAAGTGAGACTTCATTGTAGTGCAGATTTCCTTTGCAAGCTTGCTTGGTTGGCCAAAAAGGGCGTATGCGTTTTTTCCTGAATATATTCAGGAAAAAACGCATACGCCCTTTTTGGCCAAGTGCATCATTGTGGACGTTCTGCCTCTTTTCCTATGCTTTAAATGCAATTCCAGTCTACCTCCTGAAATCGGTTTCCTGCAATTCTGCCCCGCTTTCAAGTCCTCTTGGCAGCCTTACTTCAGTATATTTCTGGACGATAGCTGTCACTTATAACTCTGCAGGTTTGTGAATTACAGTGCCCCTGAGCTCCTTTCTTCAACTCGCTTTCTTGTGAGCTGGCCGCAACACCGCAGGATTGCTTCAGGCCCTAATCTGGTTCCGGCACGGCACGCTGAGCCTTTGGTTAATTCTTCTTCCTATTGCGAAATGAGAGTTAAATTTGCCCGTCCAGACACCTCCAGCTAGTCTCTCATTGGTTCTCCCTATTCCTGTACATCTTCCGCAGAAATTGCAAACTGGGCCAAACAGGAGGTTAAAGGCACTGACTCTCCAAGTCGGGAGAGTGTTAGTAAAGCATCTGGAATGTTGCACCCGAGTACCAGGGGACGAGAACTGAGACATATTGGAACACGTCTCCCGATCACACGGTTGATCATACTCTGGGTTCCACGTGCATGTTTTAGCTGAAGGAAGAATCCCTTAAACCTGGAGAGTTGAGACCCGTGGAATGGGTCCCATGCAATATGACTTCAAAGGGTCTTCATTTGCTCACTGAACCTCTCCAATCCTATCACTGCTGCGTTTATGCCCCTGTACACACGCTTGATTTTCTTTCAGAGACATAGCAATCCATAGGTTTTAAGATACTTACTAGTCAGGTACATTCTTAGGCGTTTAATATGGGGTGTTGAGTCCATTTCGTTGAGCAAGGAGTAGTTCTTGTCTATTCCATATTTGGCTTAAGGAACTTTATCTGTGCTCATTACAATCTCTGGTTTTATGCAGCACCCCAACTCACCTTTCCCCTTAAGCAAGCATAAGTTGGTTTTCTAAATTTGAGACCCTGTTCTGTTTTGTAATCCAGTTCCTGTGTACCCAAGTTTACATTCCGTGTATTAGTGATATCTTATGATGTTTCTTTTTCTGTGTGACTTATTTCAGTTAGAATCATCATACCTGAATCCACTCATTATGCTGCTATGGGCCTGATGACATAGATTTCATCGCTGAGTGATATTGCATTGTACGTAAGTACCACAACTTCTTTATCCATTTTTCACTTTTTGCGATATTGAACTTGTACCGTAAATGAGGTTCTTGTAAACAGAGCCGCCCCAAACTTTCGGGTGGCTGTGTCTTTTTGATTTTAATTTCCCTAAGCTATAGGACCATAAGTGGAAGTGCCCTAGGCTCTGTTGCTTTGTTTTTTACATGTTTCAGGAAACACCATACACCTCTCCCGAGTGGCTGTTGGCAAATTACATCCCGCCCATCAGCATAACAAGGCTCCCAGTTCCCCATGGCCTGTCCTGCCTTTCTGGATTTTACACTTTTTTCAGGTGGCCCTTTTGACCGGGGGGAAGTGAGACTTCATTGTAGTGCAGATTTCCTTTGCAAGCTTGCTTGGTTGGCCAAAAAGGGCGCATGCGTTTTTTCCTGAATATATTCAGGAAAAAACGCATACGCCCTTTTTGGCCAAGTGCATCATTGTGGACGTTCTGCCTCTTTTCCTATGCTTTAAATGCAATTCCAGTCTACCTCCTGAAATCGGTTTCCTGCAATTCTGCCCCGCTTTCAAGTCCTCTTGGCAACCTTACTTCAGTATATTTCTGGACGATAGCTGTCACTTTTAACTCTGCAGGTTTGTGAATTACAGTGCCCCTGAGCTCCTTTCTTCAACTCGCTTTCTTGTGAGCTGGCCGCAACACCGCAGGATTGCTTCAGGCCCTAATCTGGTTCCGGCACGGCACGCTGAGCTTTTGGTCAATTCTTCTTCCTGGTGCGAAATGAGAGTTAAATTTGCCCGTCCAGACACCTCCAGCTAGTCTCTCATTGGTTCTCCCTATTCCTGTACATCTTCCGCAGAAATTGCAAACTGGGCCAAACAGGAGGTTAAAGGCACTGACTCTCCAAGTCGGGAGAGTGTTAGTAAAGCATCTGGAATGTTGCACCCGAGTACCAGGGGACGAGAACTGAGACATATTGGAACACGTCTCCCGATCACACGGTTGATCATACTCTGGGTTCCACGTGCATGTTTTAGCTGAAGGAAGAATCCCTTAAACCTGGAGAGTTGAGACCCGTGGAATGGGTCCCATGCAATATGACTTCAAAGGGTCTTCGTTTGCTCACCGAACCTCTCCAATCCTATCACTGCTGCGTTTATGCCCCTGTACACACGCTTGATTTTCTTTCAGAGACATAGCAATCCATAGGTTTTAAGATACTTACTAGTCAGGTACATTCTTAGGCGTTTAATATGGGGTGTTGAGCCCATTTCGTTGAGCAAGGAGTAGTTCTTGTCTATTCCATATTTGGCTTAAGAAACTTTATCTGTGCTCATTTCAATCTCTGGTTTTATGCAGCACCCCAACTCACCTTTCCCTTAAGCAAGCATAAGTTGGTTTTCTAAATTTGAGACCCTGTTCTGTTTTGTAATCCAGTTCCTGTGTAGCCAAGTTTACATTCCGTGTATTAGTGATATCTTATGATGTTTCTTTTTCTGTGTGACTTATTTCAGTTAGAATCATCATACCTGAATCCACTCATTATGCTGCTATGGGCCTGATGACATAGATTTCATCGCTGAGTGATATTGCATTGTACGTAAGTACCACAACTTCTTTATCCATTTTTCACTTTTTGCGATATTGAACTTGTACCGTAAATGAGGTTCTTGTAAACGGAGCCGCCCAAAACTTTCGGGTGGCTGTGTCTTTTTGATTTTAATTTCCCTAAGCTATAGGACCATAAGTGGAAGTGCCCTAGGCTCTGTTGCTTTGTTTTTTTGATGTTTCAGGAAACACCATACACCTCTCCCGAGTGGCTGTTGGCAATTTACATCCCGCCCATCAGCATAACAAGGCTCCCAGTTCTCCATGGCCTGTCCTGCCTTTCTGGATTTTACACTTTTTTCAGGTGGCCCTTTTGACCGGGGGGAAGTGAGACTTCATTGTAGTGCAGATTTCCTTTGCAAGCTTGCTTGGTTGGCCAAAAAGGGCGCATGCGTTTTTTCCTGAATATATTCAGGAAAAAACGCATACGCCCTTTTTGGCCAAGTGCATCATTGTGGACGTTCTGCCTCTTTTCCTATGCTTTAAATGCAATTCCAGTCTACCTCCTGAAATCGGTTTCCTGCAATTCTGCCCCGCTTTCAAGTCCTCTTGGCAACCTTACTTCAGTATATTTCTGGACGATAGCTGTCACTTTTAACTCTGCAGGTTTGTGAATTACAGTGCCCCTGAGCTCCTTTCTTCAACTCGCTTTCTTGTGAGCTGGCCGCAACACCGCAGGATTGCTTCAGGCCCTAATCTGGTTCCGGCACGGCACGCTGAGCTTTTGGTCAATTCTTCTTCCTGGTGCGAAATGAGAGTTAAATTTGCCCGTCCAGACACCTCCAGCTAGTCTCTCATTGGTTCTCCCTATTCCTGTACATCTTCCGCAGAAATTGCAAACTGGGCCAAACAGGAGGTTAAAGGCACTGACTCTCCAAGTCGGGAGAGTGTTAGTAAAGCATCTGGAATGTTGCACCCGAGTACCAGGGGACGAGAACTGAGACATATTGGAACACGTCTCCCGATCACACGGTTGATCATACTCTGGGTTCCACGTGCATGTTTTAGCTGAAGGAAGAATCCCTTAAACCTGGAGAGTTGAGACCCGTGGAATGGGTCCCATGCAATATGACTTCAAAGGGTCTTCGTTTGCTCACCGAACCTCTCCAATCCTATCACTGCTGCGTTTATGCCCCTGTACACACGCTTGATTTTCTTTCAGAGACATAGCAATCCATAGGTTTTAAGATACTTACTAGTCAGGTACATTCTTAGGCGTTTAATATGGGGTGTTGAGCCCATTTCGTTGAGCAAGGAGTAGTTCTTGTCTATTCCATATTTGGCTTAAGAAACTTTATCTGTGCTCATTTCAATCTCTGGTTTTATGCAGCACCCCAACTCACCTTTCCCTTAAGCAAGCATAAGTTGGTTTTCTAAATTTGAGACCCTGTTCTGTTTTGTAATCCAGTTCCTGTGTAGCCAAGTTTACATTCCGTGTATTAGTGATATCTTATGATGTTTCTTTTTCTGTGTGACTTATTTCAGTTAGAATCATCATACCTGAATCCACTCATTATGCTGCTATGGGCCTGATGACATAGATTTCATCGCTGAGTGATATTGCATTGTACGTAAGTACCACAACTTCTTTATCCATTTTTCACTTTTTGCGATATTGAACTTGTACCGTAAATGAGGTTCTTGTAAACGGAGCCGCCCAAAACTTTCGGGTGGCTGTGTCTTTTTGATTTTAATTTCCCTAAGCTATAGGACCATAAGTGGAAGTGCCCTAGGCTCTGTTGCTTTGTTTTTTTGATGTTTCAGGAAACACCATACACCTCTCCCGAGTGGCTGTTGGCAATTTACATCCCGCCCATCAGCATAACAAGGCTCCCAGTTCTCCATGGCCTGTCCTGCCTTTCTGGATTTTACACTTTTTTCAGGTGGCCCTTTTGACCGGGGGGAAGTGAGACTTCATTGTAGTGCAGATTTCCTTTGCAAGCTTGCTTGGTTGGCCAAAAAGGGCGCATGCGTTTTTTCCTGAATATATTCAGGAAAAAACGCATACGCCCTTTTTGGCCAAGTGCATCATTGTGGACGTTCTGCCTCTTTTCCTATGCTTTAAATGCAATTCCAGTCTACCTCCTGAAATCGGTTTCCTGCAATTCTGCCCCGTTTTCAAGTCCTCTTGGCAACCTTACTTCAGTATATTTCTGGACGATAGCTGTCACTTTTAACTCTGCAGGTTTGTGAATTACAGTGCCCCTGAGCTCCTTTCTTCAACTCGCTTTCTTGTGAGCTGGCCGCAACACCGCAGGATTGCTTCAGGCCCTAATCTGGTTCCGGCACGGCACGCTGAGCTTTTGGTCAATTCTTCTTCCTGGTGCGAAATGAGAGTTAAATTTGCCCGTCCAGACACCTCCAGCTAGTCTCTCATTGGTTCTCCCTATTCCTGTACATCTTCCGCAGAAATTGCAAACTGGGCCAAACAGGAGGTTAAAG
This sequence comes from Leucopleurus acutus, assembly GCF_964270905.1. NCBI lineage: Eukaryota > Metazoa > Chordata > Mammalia > Artiodactyla > Delphinidae > Leucopleurus > Leucopleurus acutus. The sequence continues at coordinate 239,256 of NW_028139099.1, read as the reverse complement.
GCACTGACTCTCCAAGTCGGGAGAGTGTTAGTAAAGCATCTGGAATGTTGCACCCGAGTACCAGGGGACGAGAACTGAGACATATTGGAACACGTCTCCCGATCACACGGTTGATCATACTCTGGGTTCCACGTGCATGTTTTAGCTGAAGGAAGAATCCCTTAAACCTGGAGAGTTGAGACCCGTGGAATGGGTCCCATGCAATATGACTTCAAAGGGTCTTCGTTTGCTCACCGAACCTCTCCAATCCTATCACTGCTGCGTTTATGCCCCTGTACACACGCTTGATTTTCTTTCAGAGACATAGCAATCCATAGGTTTTAAGATACTTACTAGTCAGGTACATTCTTAGGCGTTTAATATGGGGTGTTGAGCCCATTTCGTTGAGCAAGGAGTAGTTCTTGTCTATTCCATATTTGGCTTAAGAAACTTTATCTGTGCTCATTTCAATCTCTGGTTTTATGCAGCACCCCAACTCACCTTTCCCCTTAAGCAAGCATAAGTTGGTTTTCTAAATTTGAGACCCTGTTCTGTTTTGTAATCCAGTTCCTGTGTAGCCAAGTTTACATTCCGTGTATTAGTGATATCTTATGATGTTTCTTTTTCTGTGTGACTTATTTCAGTTAGAATCATCATACCTGAATCCACTCATTATGCTGCTATGGGCCTGATGACATAGATTTCATCGCTGAGTGATATTGCATTGTACGTAAGTACCACAACTTCTTTATCCATTTTTCACTTTTTGCGATATTGAACTTGTACCGTAAATGAGGTTCTTGTAAACAGAGCCGCCCAAAACTTTCGGGTGGCTGTGTCTTTTTGATTTTAATTTCCCTAAGCTATAGGACCATAAGTGGAAGTGCCCTAGGCTCTGTTGCTTTGTTTTTTAGATGTTTCAGGAAACACCATACACCTCTCCCGAGTGGCTGTTGGCAATTTACATCCCGCCCATCAGCATAACAAGGCTCCCAGTTCTCCATGGCCTGTCCTGCCTTTCTGGATTTTACACTTTTTTCAGGTGGCCCTTTTGACCGGGGGGAAGTGAGACTTCATTGTAGTGCAGATTTCCTTTGCAAGCTTGCTTGGTTGGCCAAAAAGGGCGCATGCGTTTTTTCCTGAATATATTCAGGAAAAAACGCATACGCCCTTTTTGGCCAAGTGCATCATTGTGGACGTTCTGCCTCTTTTCCTATGCTTTAAATGCAATTCCAGTCTACCTCCTGAAATCGGTTTCCTGCAATTCTGCCCCGCTTTCAAGTCCTCTTGGCAGCCTTACTTCAGTATATTTTTGGACGATAGCTGTCATTTATAACTCTGCAGGTTTGTGAATTACAGTGCCCCTGAGCTCCTTTCTTCAACTCGCTTTCTTGTGAGCTGGCCGCAACACCGCAGGATTGCTTCAGGCCCTAATCTGGTTCCGGCACAGCACGCTGAGCCTTTGGTTAATTCTTCTTCCTGATGCGAAATGAGAGTTAAATTTGCCCGTCCAGACACCTCCAGCTAGTCTCTCATTGGTTCTCCCTATTCCTGTACATCTTCCGCAGAAATTGCAAACTGGGCCAAACAGGAGGTTAAAGGCACTGACTCTCCAAGTCAGGAGAGTGTTAGTAAAGCATCTGGAATGTTGCACCCGAGTACCAGGGGACGAGAACTGAGACATATTGGAACACGTCTCCCGATCACACGGTTGATCATACTCTGGGTTCCACGTGCATGTTTTAGCTGAAGGAAGAATCCCTTAAACCTGGAGAGTTGAGACCCGTGGAATGGGTCCCATGCAATATGACTTCAAAGGGTCTTCATTTGCTCACCGAACCTCTCCAATCCTATCACTGCTGCGTTTATGCCCCTGTACACACGCTTGATTTTCTTTCAGAGACATAGCAATCCATAGGTTTTAAGATACTTACTAGTCAGGTACATTCTTAGGCGTTTAATATGGGGTGTTGAGTCCATTTCGTTGAGCAAGGAGTAGTTCTTGTCTATTCCATATTTGGCTTAAGGAACTTTATCTGTGCTCATTTCAATCTGTGGTTTTATGCAGCACCCCAACTCACCTTTCCCCTTAAGCAAGCATAAGTTGGTTTTCTAAATTTGAGACCCTGTTCTGTTTTGTAATCCAGTTCCTGTGTAGCCAAGTTTACATTCCGTGTATTAGTGATATCTTATGATGTTTCTTTTTCTGTGTGACTTATTTCAGTTAGAATCATCATACCTGAATCCACTCATTATGCTGCTATGGGCCTGATGACATAGATTTCATCGCTGAGTGATATTGCATTGTACGTAAGTACCACAACTTCTTTATCCATTTTTCACTTTCTGCGATATTGAACTTGTACCGTAAATGAGGTTCTTGTAAACAGAGCCGCCCCAAACTTTCGGGTGACTGTGTCTTTTTGATTTTAATTTCCCTAAGCTATAGGACCATAAGTGGAAGTGCCCTAGGCTCTGTTGCTTTGTTTTTTAGATGTTTCAGGAAACACCATACACCTCTCCCGAGTGGCTGTTGGCAATTTACATCCCGCCCATCAGCATAACAAGGCTCCCAGTTCTCCATGGCCTGTCCTGCCTTTCTGGATTTTACACTTTTTTTCAGGTGGCCCTTTTGACCGGGGGGAAGTGAGACTTCATTGTAGTGCAGATTTCCTTTGCAAGCTTGCTTGGTTGGCCAAAAAGGGCGTATGCGTTTTTTCCTGAATATATTCAGGAAAAAACGCATACGCCCTTTTTGGCCAAGTGCATCATTGTGGACGTTCTGCCTCTTTTCCTATGCTTTAAATGCAATTCCAGTCTACCTCCTGAAATCGGTTTCCTGCAATTCTGCCCCGCTTTCAAGTCCTCTTGGCAGCCTTACTTCAGTATATTTCTGGACGATAGCTGTCACTTATAACTCTGCAGGTTTGTGAATTACAGTGCCCCTGAGCTCCTTTCTTCAACTCGCTTTCTTGTGAGCTGGCCGCAACACCGCAGGATTGCTTCAGGCCCTAATCTGGTTCCGGCACGGCACGCTGAGCCTTTGGTCAATTCTTCTTCCTGGTGGGAAATGAGAGTTAAATTTGCCCGTCCAGACACCTCCAGCTAGTCTCTCATTGGTTCTCCCTATTCCTGTACATCTTCCGCAGAAATTGCAAACTGGGCCAAACAGGAGGTTAAAGGCACTGACTCTCCAAGTCGGGAGAGTGTTAGTAAAGCATCTGGAATGTTGCACCCGAGTACCAGGGGACGAGAACTGAGACATATTGGAACACGTCTCCCGATCACACGGTTGATCATACTCTGGGTTCCACGTGCATGTTTTAGCTGAAGGAAGAATCCCTTAAACCTGGAGAGTTGAGACCCGTGGAATGGGTCCCATGCAATATGACTTCAAAGGGTCTTCATTTGCTCACCGAACCTCTCCAATCCTATCACTGCTGCGTTTATGTCCCTGTACACACGCTTGATTTTCTTTCAGAGACATAGCAATCCATAGGTTTTAAGATACTTACTAGTCAGGTACATTCTTAGGCGTTTAATATGGGGTGTTGAGCCCATTTCGTTGAGCAAGGAGTAGTTCTTGTCTATTCCATATTTGGCTTAAGGAACTTTATCTGTGCTCATTTCAATCTCTGGTTTTATGCAGCACCCCAACTCACCTTTCCCCTTAAGCAAGCATAAGTTGGTTTTCTAAATTTGAGACCCTGTTCTGTTTTGTAATCCAGTTCCTGTGTAGCCAAGTTTACATTCCGTGTATTAGTGATATCTTATGATGTTTCTTTTTCTGTGTGACTTATTTCAGTTAGAATCATCATACCTGAATCCACTCATTATGCTGCTATGGGCCTGATGACATAGATTTCATCGCTGAGTGATATTGCATTGTACGTAAGTACCACAACTTCTTTATCCATTTTTCACTTTTTGTGATATTGAACTTGTACAGTAAATGAGGTTCTTGTAAACAGAGCCGCCCCAAACTTTCGGGTGGCTGTGTCTTTTTGATTTTAATTTCCCTAAGCTATAGGACCATAAGTGGAAGTGCCCTAGGCTCTGTTGCTTTGTTTTTTTGATGTTTCAGGAAACACCATACACCTCTCCCGAGTGGCTGTTGGCAATTTACATCCCGCCCATCAGCATAACAAGGCTCCCAGTTCCCCATGGCCTGTCCTGCCTTTCTGGATTTTACACTTTTTTCAGGTTGCCCTTTTGACCGGGGGGAAGTGAGACTTCATTGTAGTGCAGATTTCCTTTGCAAGCTTGCTTGGTTGGCCAAAAAGGGCGCATGCGTTTTTTCCTGAATATATTCAGGAAAAAACGCATACGCCCTTTTTGGCCAAGTGCATCATTGTGGACGTTCTGCCTCTTTTCCTATGCTTTAAATGCAATTCCAGTCTACCTCCTGAAATCGGTTTCCTGCAATTCTGCCCCGCTTTCAAGTCCTCTTGGCAGCCTTACTTCAGTATATTTCTGGACGATAGCTGTCATTTATAACTCTGCAGGTTTGTGAATTACAGTGGCCCTGAGCTCCTTTCTTCAACTCGCTTTCTTGGGAGCTAGCGGGAACACCGCAGCATTACTTCAGTCCCTAATCTGGTTCCGGCACGGCACGCTGAACCTTTGGTTAATTCCTCTTCCTGGTGGGAAATGAGAGTTAAATTTGCCCGTCCAGACACCTCCAGCTAGTCTCTCATTGGTTCTCCCTATTCCTGTTCATCTTCCGCAGAAATGGCAAACTGGGCCAAACAGGAGGTTAAAGGCACTGACTCTCCAAGTAGGGAGAGTGTTAGTAAAGCATCTGGAATGTTGCACCCGAGTACCAGGGGACGAGAACTGAGACATATTGGAACACGTCTCCCGATCACACGGTTGATCATACTCTGGGTTCCACGTGCATGTTTTAGCTGAAGGAAGAATCCCTTAAACCTGGAGAGTTGAGACCCGTGGAATGGGTCCCATGCAATATGACTTCAAAGGGTCTTCATTTGCTCACCGAACCTCTCCAATCCTATCACTGCTGCGTTTATGCCCCTGTACACACGCTTGATTTTCTTTCAGAGACATAGCAATCCATAGGTTTTAAGATACTTACTAGTCAGGTACATTCTTAGGCGTTTAATATGGGGTGTTGAGTCCATTTCGTTGAGCAAGGAGTAGTTCTTGTCTATTCCATATTTGGCTTAAGGAACTTTATCTGTGCTCATTTCAATCTCTGGTTTTATGCAGCACCCCAACTCACCTTTCCCCTTAAGCAAGCATAAGTTGGTTTTCTAAATTTGAGACCCTGTTCTGTTTTGTAATCCAGTTCCTGTGTACCCAAGTTTACATTCCGTGTATTAGTGGTATCTTATGATGTTTCTTTTTCTGTGTGACTTATTTCAGTTAGAATCATCATACCTGAATCCACTCATTATGCTGCTATGGGCCTGATGACATAGATTTCATCGCTGAGTGATATTGCATTGTACGTAAGTACCACAACTTCTTTATCCATTTTTCACTTTCTGCGATATTGAACTTGTACCGTAAATGAGGTTCTTGTAAACAGAGCCGTCCCAAACTTTCGGGTGGCTGTGTTTTTTTGATTTTAATTTCCCTAAGCTATAGGACCATAAGTGGAAGTGCCCTAGGCTCTGTTGCTTTGTTTTTTAGATGTTTCAGGAAACACCATACACCTCTCCCGAGTGGCTGTTGGCAATTTACATCCCGCCCATCAGCATAACAAGGCTCCCAGTTCTCCATGGCCTGTCCTGCCTTTCTGGATTTTACACTTTTTTCAGGTGGCCCTTTTGACCGGGGGGAAGTGAGACTTCATTGTAGTGCAGATTTCCTTTGCAAGCTTGCTTGGTTGGCCAAAAAGGGCGTATGCGTTTTTTCCTGAATATATTCAGGAAAAAACGCATACGCCCTTTTTGGCCAAGTGCATCATTGTGGACGTTCTGCCTCTTTTCCTATGCTTTAAATGCAATTCCAGTCTACCTCCTGAAATCGGTTTCCTGCAATTCTGCCCCGCTTTCAAGTCCTCTTGGCAGCCTTACTTCAGTATATTTCTGGACGATAGCTGTCACTTATAACTCTGCAGGTTTGTGAATTACAGTGCCCCTGAGCTCCTTTCTTCAACTCGCTTTCTTGTGAGCTGGCCGCAACACCGCAGGATTGCTTCAGGCCCTAATCTGGTTCCGGCACGGCACGCTGAGCCTTTGGTTAATTCTTCTTCCTATTGCGAAATGAGAGTTAAATTTGCCCGTCCAGACACCTCCAGCTAGTCTCTCATTGGTTCTCCCTACTCCTGTACATCTTCCGCAGAAATTGCAAACTGGGCCAAACAGGAGGTTAAAGGCACTGACTCTCCAAGTCGGGAGAGTGTTAGTAAAGCATCTGGAATGTTGCACCCGAGTACCAGGGGACGAGAACTGAGACATATTGGAACACGTCTCCCGATCACACGGTTGATCATACTCTGGGTTCCACGTGCATGTTTTAGCTGAAGGAAGAATCCCTTAAACCTGGAGAGTTGAGACCCGTGGAATGGGTCCCATGCAATATGACTTCAAAGGGTCTTCATTTGCTCACCGAACCTCTCCAATCCTATCACTGCTGCGTTTATGCCCCTGTACACACGCTTGATTTTCTTTCAGAGACATAACAATCCATAGGTTTTAAGATACTTACTAGTCAGGTACATTCTTAGGCGTTTAATATGGGGTGTTGAGCCCATTTCGTTGAGCAAGGAGTAGTTCTTGTCTATTCCATATTTGGCTTAAGAAACTTTATCTGTGCTCATTTCAATCTCTGGTTTTATGCAGCACCCCAACTCACCTTTCCCCTTAAGCAAGCATAAGTTGGTTTTCTAAATTTGAGACCCTGTTCTGTTTTGTAATCCAGTTCCTGTGTAGCCAAGTTTACATTCCGTGTATTAGTGATATCTTATGATGTTTCTTTTTCTGTGTGACTTATTTCAGTTAGAATCATCATACCTGAATCCACTCATTATGCTGCTATGGGCCTGATGACATAGATTTCATCGCTGAGTGATATTGCATTGTACGTAAGTACCACAACTTCTTTATCCATTTTTCACTTTTTGCGATATTGAACTTGTACCGTAAATGAGGTTCTTGTAAACAGAGCCGCCCCAAACTTTTGGGTGGCTGTGTCTTTTTGATTTTAATTTCCCTAAGCTATAGGACCATAAGTGGAAGTGCCCTAGGCTCTGTTGCTTTGTTTTTTACATGTTTCAGGAAACACCATACACCTCTCCCAAGTGGCTGTTGGCAATTTACATCCCGCCCATCAGCATAACAAGGCTCCCAGTTCCCCATGGCCTGTCCTGCCTTTCTGGATTTTACACTTTTTTCAGGTGGCCCTTTTGACCGGGGGGAAGTGAGACTTCATTGTAGTGCAGATATCCTTTGCAAGCTTGCTTGGTTGGCCAAAAAGGGCGTATGCGTTTTTTCCTGAATATATTCAGGAAAAAACGCATACGCCCTTTTTGGCCAAGTGCATCATTGTGGACGTTCTGCCTCTTTTCCTATGCTTTAAATGCAATTCCTGTCTACCTCCTGAAATCGGTTTCCTGCAATTCTGCCCCGCTTTCAAGTCCTCTTGGCAGCCTTACTTCAGTATATTTCTGGACGATAGCTGTCACTTATAACTCTGCAGGTTTGTGAATTACAGTGCCCCTGAGCTCCTTTCTTCAACTCGCTTTCTTGTGAGCTGGCCGCAACACCGCAGGATTGCTTCAGGCCCTAATCTGGTTCCGGCACGGCACGCTGAGCCTTTGGTTAATTCTTCTTCCTATTGCGAAATGAGAGTTAAATTTGCCCGTCCAGACACCTCCAGCTAGTCTCTCATTGGTTCTCCCTACTCCTGTACATCTTCCGCAGAAATTGCAAACTGGGCCAAACAGGAGGTTAAAGGCACTGACTCTCCAAGTCGGGAGAGTGTTAGTAAAGCATCTGGAATGTTGCACCCGAGTACCAGGGGACGAGAACTGAGACATATTGGAACACGTCTCCCGATCACACGGTTGATCATACTCTGGGTTCCACGTGCATGTTTTAGCTGAAGGAAGAATCCCTTAAACCTGGAGAGTTGAGACCCGTGGAATGGGTCCCATGCAATATGATTTCAAAGGGTCTTCATTTGCTCACCGAACCTCTCCAATCCTATCAGTGCTGCGTTTATGCCCCTGTACACACGCTTGATTTTCTTTCAGAGACATAGCAATCCATAGGTTTTAAGATACTTACTAGTCAGGTACATTCTTAGGCGTTTAATATGGGGTGTTGAGCCCATTTCGTTGAGCAAGGAGTAGTTCTTGTCTATTCCATATTTGGCTTAAGAAACTTTATCTGTGCTCATTTCAATCTGTGGTTTTATGCAGCACCCCAACTCACCTTTCCCCTTAAGCAAGCATAAGTTGGTTTTCTAAATTTGAGACCCTGTTCTGTTTTGTAATCCAGTTCCTGTGTAGCCAAGTTTACATTCCGTGTATTAGTGATATCTTATGATGTTTCTTTTTCTGTGTGACTTATTTCAGTTAGAATCATCATACCTGAATCCACTCATTATGCTGCTATGGGCCTGATGACATAGATTTCATTGCTGAGTGATATTGCATTGTACGTAAGTACCACAACTTCTTTATCCATTTTTCACTTTCTGCGATATTGAACTTGTACCGTAAATGAGGTTCTTGTAAACAGAGCCGTCCCAAACTTTCGGGTGGCTGTGTCTTTTTGATTTTAATTTCCCTAAGCTATAGGACCATAAGTGGAAGTGCCCTAGGCTCTGTTGCTTTGTTTTTTAGATGTTTCAGGAAACACCATACACCTCTCCCGAGTGGCTGTTGGCAATTTACATCCCGCCCATCAGCATAACAAGGCTCCCAGTTCTCCATGGCCTGTCCTGCCTTTCTGGATTTTACACTTTTTTCAGGTGGCCCTTTTGACCGGGGGGAAGTGAGACTTCATTGTAGTGCAGATTTCCTTTGCAAGCTTGCTTGGTTGGCCAAAAAGGGCGCATGCGTTTTTTCCTGAATATATTCAGGAAAAAACGCATACGCCCTTTTTGGCCAAGTGCATCATTGTGGACGTTCTGCCTCTTTTCCTATGCTTTAAATGCAATTCCAGTCTACCTCCTGAAATCGGTTTCCTGCAATTCTGCCCCGCTTTCAAGTCCTCTTGGCAGCCTTACTTCAGTATATTTTTGGACGATAGCTGTCATTTATAACTCTGCAGGTTTGTGAATTACAGTGCCCCTGAGCTCCTTTCTTCAACTCGCTTTCTTGTGAGCTGGCCGCAACACCGCAGGATTGCTTCAGGCCCTAATCTGGTTCCGGCACGGCACGCTGAGCCTTTGGTTAATTCTTCTTCCTGATGCGAAATGAGAGTTAAATTTGCCCGTCCAGACACCTCCAGCTAGTCTCTCATTGGTTCTCCCTATTCCTGTACATCTTCCGCAGAAATTGCAAACTGGGCCAAACAGGAGGTTAAAGGCACTGACTCTCCAAGTCGGGAGAGTGTTAGTAAAGCATCTGGAATGTTGCACCCGAGTACCAGGGAATGAGAACTGAGACATATTGGAACACGTCTCCCGATCACACGGTTGATCATACTCTGGGTTCCACGTGCATGTTTTAGCTGAAGGAAGAATCCCTTAAACCTGGAGAGTTGAGACCCGTGGAATGGGTCCCATGCAATATGACTTCAAAGGGTCTTCATTTGCTCACTGAACCTCTCCTATCCTATCACTGCTGGGTTTATGCCCCTGTACACACGCTTGATTTTCTTTCAGAGACATAGCAATCCATAGGTTTTAAGATACTTACTAGTCAGGTACATTCTTAGGCGTTTAATATGGGGTGTTGAGTCCATTTCGTTGAGCAAGGAGTAGTTCTTGTCTATTCCATATTTGGCTTAAGAAACTTTATCTGTGCTCATTACAATCTCTGGTTTTATGCAGCACCCCAACTCACCTTTCCCCTTAAGCAAGCATAAGTTGGTTTTCTAAATTTGAGACCCTGTTCTGTTTTGTAATCCAGTTCCTGTGTAGCCAAGTTTACATTCCGTGTATTAGTGATATCTTATGATGTTTCTTTTTCTGTGTGACTTATTTCAGTTAGAATCATCATACCTGAATCCACTCATTATGCTGCTATGGGCCTGATGACATAGATTTCATCGCTGAGTGATATTGCATTGTACGTAAGTACCACAACTTCTTTATCCATTTTTCACTTTTTGCGATATTGAACTTGTACCGTAAATGAGGTTCTTGTAAACGGAGCCGCCCAAAACTTTCGGGTGGCTGTGTCTTTTTGATTTTAATTTCCCTAAGCTATAGGACCATAAGTGGAAGTGCCCTAGGCTCTGTTGCTTTGTTTTTTAGATGTTTCAGGAAACACCATACACCTCTCCCGAGTGGCTGTTGGCAATTTACATCCCGCCCATCAGCATAACAAGGCTCCCAGTTCTCCATGGCCTGTCCTGCCTTTCTGGATTTTACACTTTTTTCAGGTGGCCCTTTTGACCGGGGGGAAGTGAGACTTCATTGTAGTGCAGATTTCCTTTGCAAGCTTGCTTGGTTGGCCAAAAAGGGCGCATGCGTTTTTTCCTGAATATATTCAGGAAAAAACGCATACGCCCTTTTTGGCCAAGTGCATCATTGTGGACGTTCTGCCTCTTTTCCTATGCTTTAAATGCAATTCCAGTCTACCTCCTGAAATCGGTTTCCTGCAATTCTGCCCCGCTTTCAAGTCCTCTTGGCAACCTTACTTCAGTATATTTCTGGACGATAGCTGTCACTTTTAACTCTGCAGGTTTGTGAATTACAGTGCCCCTGAGCTCCTTTCTTCAACTCGCTTTCTTGTGAGCTGGCCGCAACACCGCAGGATTGCTTCAGGCCCTAATCTGGTTCCGGCACGGCACGCTGAGCTTTTGGTCAATTCTTCTTCCTGGTGCGAAATGAGAGTTAAATTTGCCCGTCCAGACACCTCCAGCTAGTCTCTCATTGGTTCTCCCTATTCCTGTACATCTTCCGCAGAAATTGCAAACTGGGCCAAACAGGAGGTTAAAGGCACTGACTCTCCAAGTCGGGAGAGTGTTAGTAAAGCATCTGGAATGTTGCACCCGAGTACCAGGGGACGAGAACTGAGACATATTGGAACACGTCTCCCGATCACACGGTTGATCATACTCTGGGTTCCACGTGCATGTTTTAGCTGAAGGAAGAATCCCTTAAACCTGGAGAGTTGAGACCCGTGGAATGGGTCCCATGCAATATGACTTCAAAGGGTCTTCGTTTGCTCACCGAACCTCTCCAATCCTATCACTGCTGCGTTTATGCCCCTGTACACACGCTTGATTTTCTTTCAGAGACATAGCAATCCATAGGTTTTAAGATACTTACTAGTCAGGTACATTCTTAGGCGTTTAATATGGGGTGTTGAGCCCATTTCGTTGAGCAAGGAGTAGTTCTTGTCTATTCCATATTTGGCTTAAGAAACTTTATCTGTGCTCATTTCAATCTCTGGTTTTATGCAGCACCCCAACTCACCTTTCCCTTAAGCAAGCATAAGTTGGTTTTCTAAATTTGAGACCCTGTTCTGTTTTGTAATCCAGTTCCTGTGTAGCCAAGTTTACATTCCGTGTATTAGTGATATCTTATGATGTTTCTTTTTCTGTGTGACTTATTTCAGTTAGAATCATCATACCTGAATCCACTCATTATGCTGCTATGGGCCTGATGACATAGATTTCATCGCTGAGTGATATTGCATTGTACGTAAGTACCACAACTTCTTTATCCATTTTTCACTTTTTGCGATATTGAACTTGTACCGTAAATGAGGTTCTTGTAAACGGAGCCGCCCAAAACTTTCGGGTGGCTGTGTCTTTTTGATTTTAATTTCCCTAAGCTATAGGACCATAAGTGGAAGTGCCCTAGGCTCTGTTGCTTTGTTTTTTTGATGTTTCAGGAAACACCATACACCTCTCCCGAGTGGCTGTTGGCAATTTACATCCCGCCCATCAGCATAACAAGGCTCCCAGTTCTCCATGGCCTGTCCTGCCTTTCTGGATTTTACACTTTTTTCAGGTGGCCCTTTTGACCGGGGGGAAGTGAGACTTCATTGTAGTGCAGATTTCCTTTGCAAGCTTGCTTGGTTGGCCAAAAAGGGCGCATGCGTTTTTTCCTGAATATATTCAGGAAAAAACGCATACGCCCTTTTTGGCCAAGTGCATCATTGTGGACGTTCTGCCTCTTTTCCTATGCTTTAAATGCAATTCCAGTCTACCTCCTGAAATCGGTTTCCTGCAATTCTGCCCCGTTTTCAAGTCCTCTTGGCAACCTTACTTCAGTATATTTCTGGACGATAGCTGTCACTTTTAACTCTGCAGGTTTGTGAATTACAGTGCCCCTGAGCTCCTTTCTTCAACTCGCTTTCTTGTGAGCTGGCCGCAACACCGCAGGATTGCTTCAGGCCCTAATCTGGTTCCGGCACGGCACGCTGAGCTTTTGGTCAATTCTTCTTCCTGGTGCGAAATGAGAGTTAAATTTGCCCGTCCAGACACCTCCAGCTAGTCTCTCATTGGTTCTCCCTATTCCTGTACATCTTCCGCAGAAATTGCAAACTGGGCCAAACAGGAGGTTAAAGGCACTGACTCTCCAAGTCGGGAGAGTGTTAGTAAAGCATCTGGAATGTTGCACCCGAGTACCAGGGGACGAGAACTGAGACATATTGGAACACGTCTCCCGATCACACGGTTGATCATACTCTGGGTTCCACGTGCATGTTTTAGCTGAAGGAAGAATCCCTTAAACCTGGAGAGTTGAGACCCGTGGAATGGGTCCCATGCAATATGACTTCAAAGGGTCTTCGTTTGCTCACCGAACCTCTCCAATCCTATCACTGCTGCGTTTATGCCCCTGTACACACGCTTGATTTTCTTTCAGAGACATAGCAATCCATAGGTTTTAAGATACTTACTAGTCAGGTACATTCTTAGGCGTTTAATATGGGGTGTTGAGCCCATTTCGTTGAGCAAGGAGTAGTTCTTGTCTATTCCATATTTGGCTTAAGAAACTTTATCTGTGCTCATTTCAATCTCTGGTTTTATGCAGCACCCCAACTCACCTTTCCCCTTAAGCAAGCATAAGTTGGTTTTCTAAATTTGAGACCCTGTTCTGTTTTGTAATCCAGTTCCTGTGTAGCCAAGTTTACATTCCGTGTATTAGTGATATCTTATGATGTTTCTTTTTCTGTGTGACTTATTTCAGTTAGAATCATCATACCTGAATCCACTCATTATGCTGCTATGGGCCTGATGACATAGATTTCATCGCTGAGTGATATTGCATTGTACGTAAGTACCACAACTTCTTTATCCATTTTTCACTTTTTGCGATATTGAACTTGTACCTTAAATGAGGTTCTTGTAAACAGAGCCGCCCAAAACTTTCGGGTGGCTGTGTCTTTTTGATTTTAATTTCCCTAAGCTATAGGACCATAAGTGGAAGTGCCCTAGGCTCTGTTGCTTTGTTTTTTAGATGTTTCAGGAAACACCATACACCTCTCCCGAGTGGCTGTTGGCAATTTACATCCCGCCCATCAGCATAACAAGGCTCCCAGTTCTCCATGGCCTGTCCTGCCTTTCTGGATTTTACACTTTTTTCAGGTGGCCCTTTTGACCGGGGGGAAGTGAGACTTCATTGTAGTGCAGATTTCCTTTGCAAGCTTGCTTGGTTGGCCAAAAAGGGCGCATGCGTTTTTTCCTGAATATATTCAGGAAAAAACGCATACGCCCTTTTTGGCCAAGTGCATCATTGTGGACGTTCTGCCTCTTTTCCTATGCTTTAAATGCAATTCCAGTCTACCTCCTGAAATCGGTTTCCTGCAATTCTACCCCGCTTTCAAGTCCTCTTGGCAGCCTTACTTCAGTATATTTTTGGACGATAGCTGTCATTTATAACTCTGCAGGTTTGTGAATTACAGTGCCCCTGAGCTCCTTTCTTCAACTCGCTTTCTTGTGAGCTGGCCGCAACACCGCAGGATTGCTTCAGGCCCTAATCTGGTTCCGGCACAGCACGCTGAGCCTTTGGTTAATTCTTCTTCCTGATGCGAAATGAGAGTTAAATTTGCCCGTCCAGACACCTCCAGCTAGTCTCTCATTGGTTCTCCCTATTCCTGTACATCTTCCGCAGAAATTGCAAACTGGGCCAAACAGGAGGTTAAAGGCACTGACTCTCCAAGTCAGGAGAGTGTTAGTAAAGCATCTGGAATGTTGCACCCGAGTACCAGGGGACGAGAACTGAGACATATTGGAACACGTCTCCCGATCACACGGTTGATCATACTCTGGGTTCCACGTGCATGTTTTAGCTGAAGGAAGAATCCCTTAAACCTGGAGAGTTGAGACCCGTGGAATGGGTCCCATGCAATATGACTTCAAAGGGTCTTCATTTGCTCACCGAACCTCTCCAATCCTATCACTGCTGCGTTTATGCCCCTGTACACACGCTTGATTTTCTTTCAGAGACATAGCAATCCATAGGTTTTAAGATACTTACTAGTCAGGTACATTCTTAGGCGTTTAATATGGGGTGTTGAGCCCATTTCGTTGAGCAAGGAGTAGTTCTTGTCTATTCCATATTTGGCTTAAGGAACTTTATCTGTGCTCATTTCAATCTGTGGTTTTATGCAGCACCCCAACTCACCTTTCCCCTTAAGCAAGCATAAGTTGGTTTTCTAAATTTGAGACCCTGTTCTGTTTTGTAATCCAGTTCCTGTGTAGCCAAGTTTACATTCCGTGTATTAGTGATATCTTATGATGTTTCTTTTTCTGTGTGACTTATTTCAGTTAGAATCATCATACCTGAATCCACTCATTATGCTGCTATGGGCCTGATGACATAGATTTCATCGCTGAGTGATATTGCATTGTACGTAAGTACCACAACTTCTTTATCCATTTTTCACTTTCTGCGATATTGAACTTGTACCGTAAATGAGGTTCTTGTAAACAGAGCCGCCCCAAACTTTCGGGTGGCTGTGTCTTTTTGATTTTAATTTCCCTAAGCTATAGGACCATAAGTGGAAGTGCCCTAGGCTCTGTTGCTTTGTTTTTTACATGTTTCAGGAAACACCATACACCTCTCCCGAGTGGCTGTTGGCAATTTACATCCCGCCCATCAGCATAACAAGGCTCCCAGTTCTCCATGGCCTGTCCTGCCTTTCTGGATTTTACACTTTTTTTCAGGTGGCCCTTTTGACCGGGGGGAAGTGAGACTTCATTGTAGTGCAGATTTCCTTTGCAAGCTTGCTTGGTTGGCCAAAAAGGGCGTATGCGTTTTTTCCTGAATATATTCAGGAAAAAACGCATACGCCCTTTTTGGCCAAGTGCATCATTGTGGACGTTCTGCCTCTTTTCCTATGCTTTAAATGCAATTCCAGTCTACCTCCTGAAATCGGTTTCCTGCAATTCTGCCCCGCTTTCAAGTCCTCTTGGCAGCCTTACTTCAGTATATTTCTGGACGATAGCTGTCACTTATAACTCTGCAGGTTTGTGAATTACAGTGCCCCTGAGCTCCTTTCTTCAACTCGCTTTCTTGTGAGCTGGCCGCAACACCGCAGGATTGCTTCAGGCCCTAATCTGGTTCCGGCACGGCACGCTGAGCCTTTGGTTAATTCTTCTTCCTATTGCGAAATGAGAGTTAAATTTGCCCGTCCAGACACCTCCAGCTAGTCTCTCATTGGTTCTCCCTATTCCTGTACATCTTCCGCAGAAATTGCAAACTGGGCCAAACAGGAGGTTAAAGGCACTGACTCTCCAAGTCGGGAGAGTGTTAGTAAAGCATCTGGAATGTTGCACCCGAGTACCAGGGGACGAGAACTGAGACATATTGGAACACGTCTCCCGATCACACGGTTGATCATACTCTGGGTTCCACGTGCATGTTTTAGCTGAAGGAAGAATCCCTTAAACCTGGAGAGTTGAGACCCGTGGAATGGGTCCCATGCAATATGACTTCAAAGGGTCTTCATTTGCTCACTGAACCTCTCCAATCCTATCACTGCTGCGTTTATGCCCCTGTACACACGCTTGATTTTCTTTCAGAGACATAGCAATCCATAGGTTTTAAGATACTTACTAGTCAGGTACATTCTTAGGCGTTTAATATGGGGTGTTGAGTCCATTTCGTTGAGCAAGGAGTAGTTCTTGTCTATTCCATATTTGGCTTAAGGAACTTTATCTGTGCTCATTACAATCTCTGGTTTTATGCAGCACCCCAACTCACCTTTCCCCTTAAGCAAGCATAAGTTGGTTTTCTAAATTTGAGACCCTGTTCTGTTTTGTAATCCAGTTCCTGTGTACCCAAGTTTACATTCCGTGTATTAGTGATATCTTATGATGTTTCTTTTTCTGTGTGACTTATTTCAGTTAGAATCATCATACCTGAATCCACTCATTATGCTGCTATGGGCCTGATGACATAGATTTCATCGCTGAGTGATATTGCATTGTACGTAAGTACCACAACTTCTTTATCCATTTTTCACTTTTTG
The DNA here is from genome assembly GCF_964270905.1 of Leucopleurus acutus. Classification (NCBI taxonomy): domain Eukaryota; kingdom Metazoa; phylum Chordata; class Mammalia; order Artiodactyla; family Delphinidae; genus Leucopleurus; species Leucopleurus acutus. The sequence continues at coordinate 222,707 of NW_028139099.1, read as the reverse complement.
CGATATTGAACTTGTACCGTAAATGAGGTTCTTGTAAACAGAGCCGCCCCAAACTTTCGGGTGGCTGTGTCTTTTTGATTTTAATTTCCCTAAGCTATAGGACCATAAGTGGAAGTGCCCTAGGCTCTGTTGCTTTGTTTTTTACATGTTTCAGGAAACACCATACACCTCTCCCGAGTGGCTGTTGGCAAATTACATCCCGCCCATCAGCATAACAAGGCTCCCAGTTCCCCATGGCCTGTCCTGCCTTTCTGGATTTTACACTTTTTTCAGGTGGCCCTTTTGACCGGGGGGAAGTGAGACTTCATTGTAGTGCAGATTTCCTTTGCAAGCTTGCTTGGTTGGCCAAAAAGGGCGCATGCGTTTTTTCCTGAATATATTCAGGAAAAAACGCATACGCCCTTTTTGGCCAAGTGCATCATTGTGGACGTTCTGCCTCTTTTCCTATGCTTTAAATGCAATTCCAGTCTACCTCCTGAAATCGGTTTCCTGCAATTCTGCCCCGCTTTCAAGTCCTCTTGGCAACCTTACTTCAGTATATTTCTGGACGATAGCTGTCACTTTTAACTCTGCAGGTTTGTGAATTACAGTGCCCCTGAGCTCCTTTCTTCAACTCGCTTTCTTGTGAGCTGGCCGCAACACCGCAGGATTGCTTCAGGCCCTAATCTGGTTCCGGCACGGCACGCTGAGCTTTTGGTCAATTCTTCTTCCTGGTGCGAAATGAGAGTTAAATTTGCCCGTCCAGACACCTCCAGCTAGTCTCTCATTGGTTCTCCCTATTCCTGTACATCTTCCGCAGAAATTGCAAACTGGGCCAAACAGGAGGTTAAAGGCACTGACTCTCCAAGTCGGGAGAGTGTTAGTAAAGCATCTGGAATGTTGCACCCGAGTACCAGGGGACGAGAACTGAGACATATTGGAACACGTCTCCCGATCACACGGTTGATCATACTCTGGGTTCCACGTGCATGTTTTAGCTGAAGGAAGAATCCCTTAAACCTGGAGAGTTGAGACCCGTGGAATGGGTCCCATGCAATATGACTTCAAAGGGTCTTCGTTTGCTCACCGAACCTCTCCAATCCTATCACTGCTGCGTTTATGCCCCTGTACACACGCTTGATTTTCTTTCAGAGACATAGCAATCCATAGGTTTTAAGATACTTACTAGTCAGGTACATTCTTAGGCGTTTAATATGGGGTGTTGAGCCCATTTCGTTGAGCAAGGAGTAGTTCTTGTCTATTCCATATTTGGCTTAAGAAACTTTATCTGTGCTCATTTCAATCTCTGGTTTTATGCAGCACCCCAACTCACCTTTCCCTTAAGCAAGCATAAGTTGGTTTTCTAAATTTGAGACCCTGTTCTGTTTTGTAATCCAGTTCCTGTGTAGCCAAGTTTACATTCCGTGTATTAGTGATATCTTATGATGTTTCTTTTTCTGTGTGACTTATTTCAGTTAGAATCATCATACCTGAATCCACTCATTATGCTGCTATGGGCCTGATGACATAGATTTCATCGCTGAGTGATATTGCATTGTACGTAAGTACCACAACTTCTTTATCCATTTTTCACTTTTTGCGATATTGAACTTGTACCGTAAATGAGGTTCTTGTAAACGGAGCCGCCCAAAACTTTCGGGTGGCTGTGTCTTTTTGATTTTAATTTCCCTAAGCTATAGGACCATAAGTGGAAGTGCCCTAGGCTCTGTTGCTTTGTTTTTTTGATGTTTCAGGAAACACCATACACCTCTCCCGAGTGGCTGTTGGCAATTTACATCCCGCCCATCAGCATAACAAGGCTCCCAGTTCTCCATGGCCTGTCCTGCCTTTCTGGATTTTACACTTTTTTCAGGTGGCCCTTTTGACCGGGGGGAAGTGAGACTTCATTGTAGTGCAGATTTCCTTTGCAAGCTTGCTTGGTTGGCCAAAAAGGGCGCATGCGTTTTTTCCTGAATATATTCAGGAAAAAACGCATACGCCCTTTTTGGCCAAGTGCATCATTGTGGACGTTCTGCCTCTTTTCCTATGCTTTAAATGCAATTCCAGTCTACCTCCTGAAATCGGTTTCCTGCAATTCTGCCCCGCTTTCAAGTCCTCTTGGCAACCTTACTTCAGTATATTTCTGGACGATAGCTGTCACTTTTAACTCTGCAGGTTTGTGAATTACAGTGCCCCTGAGCTCCTTTCTTCAACTCGCTTTCTTGTGAGCTGGCCGCAACACCGCAGGATTGCTTCAGGCCCTAATCTGGTTCCGGCACGGCACGCTGAGCTTTTGGTCAATTCTTCTTCCTGGTGCGAAATGAGAGTTAAATTTGCCCGTCCAGACACCTCCAGCTAGTCTCTCATTGGTTCTCCCTATTCCTGTACATCTTCCGCAGAAATTGCAAACTGGGCCAAACAGGAGGTTAAAGGCACTGACTCTCCAAGTCGGGAGAGTGTTAGTAAAGCATCTGGAATGTTGCACCCGAGTACCAGGGGACGAGAACTGAGACATATTGGAACACGTCTCCCGATCACACGGTTGATCATACTCTGGGTTCCACGTGCATGTTTTAGCTGAAGGAAGAATCCCTTAAACCTGGAGAGTTGAGACCCGTGGAATGGGTCCCATGCAATATGACTTCAAAGGGTCTTCGTTTGCTCACCGAACCTCTCCAATCCTATCACTGCTGCGTTTATGCCCCTGTACACACGCTTGATTTTCTTTCAGAGACATAGCAATCCATAGGTTTTAAGATACTTACTAGTCAGGTACATTCTTAGGCGTTTAATATGGGGTGTTGAGCCCATTTCGTTGAGCAAGGAGTAGTTCTTGTCTATTCCATATTTGGCTTAAGAAACTTTATCTGTGCTCATTTCAATCTCTGGTTTTATGCAGCACCCCAACTCACCTTTCCCTTAAGCAAGCATAAGTTGGTTTTCTAAATTTGAGACCCTGTTCTGTTTTGTAATCCAGTTCCTGTGTAGCCAAGTTTACATTCCGTGTATTAGTGATATCTTATGATGTTTCTTTTTCTGTGTGACTTATTTCAGTTAGAATCATCATACCTGAATCCACTCATTATGCTGCTATGGGCCTGATGACATAGATTTCATCGCTGAGTGATATTGCATTGTACGTAAGTACCACAACTTCTTTATCCATTTTTCACTTTTTGCGATATTGAACTTGTACCGTAAATGAGGTTCTTGTAAACGGAGCCGCCCAAAACTTTCGGGTGGCTGTGTCTTTTTGATTTTAATTTCCCTAAGCTATAGGACCATAAGTGGAAGTGCCCTAGGCTCTGTTGCTTTGTTTTTTTGATGTTTCAGGAAACACCATACACCTCTCCCGAGTGGCTGTTGGCAATTTACATCCCGCCCATCAGCATAACAAGGCTCCCAGTTCTCCATGGCCTGTCCTGCCTTTCTGGATTTTACACTTTTTTCAGGTGGCCCTTTTGACCGGGGGGAAGTGAGACTTCATTGTAGTGCAGATTTCCTTTGCAAGCTTGCTTGGTTGGCCAAAAAGGGCGCATGCGTTTTTTCCTGAATATATTCAGGAAAAAACGCATACGCCCTTTTTGGCCAAGTGCATCATTGTGGACGTTCTGCCTCTTTTCCTATGCTTTAAATGCAATTCCAGTCTACCTCCTGAAATCGGTTTCCTGCAATTCTGCCCCGTTTTCAAGTCCTCTTGGCAACCTTACTTCAGTATATTTCTGGACGATAGCTGTCACTTTTAACTCTGCAGGTTTGTGAATTACAGTGCCCCTGAGCTCCTTTCTTCAACTCGCTTTCTTGTGAGCTGGCCGCAACACCGCAGGATTGCTTCAGGCCCTAATCTGGTTCCGGCACGGCACGCTGAGCTTTTGGTCAATTCTTCTTCCTGGTGCGAAATGAGAGTTAAATTTGCCCGTCCAGACACCTCCAGCTAGTCTCTCATTGGTTCTCCCTATTCCTGTACATCTTCCGCAGAAATTGCAAACTGGGCCAAACAGGAGGTTAAAGGCACTGACTCTCCAAGTCGGGAGAGTGTTAGTAAAGCATCTGGAATGTTGCACCCGAGTACCAGGGGACGAGAACTGAGACATATTGGAACACGTCTCCCGATCACACGGTTGATCATACTCTGGGTTCCACGTGCATGTTTTAGCTGAAGGAAGAATCCCTTAAACCTGGAGAGTTGAGACCCGTGGAATGGGTCCCATGCAATATGACTTCAAAGGGTCTTCGTTTGCTCACCGAACCTCTCCAATCCTATCACTGCTGCGTTTATGCCCCTGTACACACGCTTGATTTTCTTTCAGAGACATAGCAATCCATAGGTTTTAAGATACTTACTAGTCAGGTACATTCTTAGGCGTTTAATATGGGGTGTTGAGCCCATTTCGTTGAGCAAGGAGTAGTTCTTGTCTATTCCATATTTGGCTTAAGAAACTTTATCTGTGCTCATTTCAATCTCTGGTTTTATGCAGCACCCCAACTCACCTTTCCCCTTAAGCAAGCATAAGTTGGTTTTCTAAATTTGAGACCCTGTTCTGTTTTGTAATCCAGTTCCTGTGTAGCCAAGTTTACATTCCGTGTATTAGTGATATCTTATGATGTTTCTTTTTCTGTGTGACTTATTTCAGTTAGAATCATCATACCTGAATCCACTCATTATGCTGCTATGGGCCTGATGACATAGATTTCATCGCTGAGTGATATTGCATTGTACGTAAGTACCACAACTTCTTTATCCATTTTTCACTTTTTGCGATATTGAACTTGTACCGTAAATGAGGTTCTTGTAAACAGAGCCGCCCAAAACTTTCGGGTGGCTGTGTCTTTTTGATTTTAATTTCCCTAAGCTATAGGACCATAAGTGGAAGTGCCCTAGGCTCTGTTGCTTTGTTTTTTAGATGTTTCAGGAAACACCATACACCTCTCCCGAGTGGCTGTTGGCAATTTACATCCCGCCCATCAGCATAACAAGGCTCCCAGTTCTCCATGGCCTGTCCTGCCTTTCTGGATTTTACACTTTTTTCAGGTGGCCCTTTTGACCGGGGGGAAGTGAGACTTCATTGTAGTGCAGATTTCCTTTGCAAGCTTGCTTGGTTGGCCAAAAAGGGCGCATGCGTTTTTTCCTGAATATATTCAGGAAAAAACGCATACGCCCTTTTTGGCCAAGTGCATCATTGTGGACGTTCTGCCTCTTTTCCTATGCTTTAAATGCAATTCCAGTCTACCTCCTGAAATCGGTTTCCTGCAATTCTGCCCCGCTTTCAAGTCCTCTTGGCAGCCTTACTTCAGTATATTTTTGGACGATAGCTGTCATTTATAACTCTGCAGGTTTGTGAATTACAGTGCCCCTGAGCTCCTTTCTTCAACTCGCTTTCTTGTGAGCTGGCCGCAACACCGCAGGATTGCTTCAGGCCCTAATCTGGTTCCGGCACGGCACGCTGAGCCTTTGGTTAATTCTTCTTCCTGATGCGAAATGAGAGTTAAATTTGCCCGTCCAGACACCTCCAGCTAGTCTCTCATTGGTTCTCCCTATTCCTGTACATCTTCCGCAGAAATTGCAAACTGGGCCAAACAGGAGGTTAAAGGCACTGACTCTCCAAGTCGGGAGAGTGTTAGTAAAGCATCTGGAATGTTGCACCCGAGTACCAGGGGACGAGAACTGAGACATATTGGAACACGTCTCCCGATCACACGGTTGATCATACTCTGGGTTCCACGTGCATGTTTTAGCTGAAGGAAGAATCCCTTAAACCTGGAGAGTTGAGACCCGTGGAATGGGTCCCATGCAATATGACTTCAAAGGGTCTTCGTTTGCTCACCGAACCTCTCCAATCCTATCACTGCTGCGTTTATGCCCCTGTACACACGCTTGATTTTCTTTCAGAGACATAGCAATCCATAGGTTTTAAGATACTTACTAGTCAGGTACATTCTTAGGCGTTTAATATGGGGTGTTGAGTCCATTTCGTTGAGCAAGGAGTAGTTCTTGTCTATTCCATATTTGGCTTAAGGAACTTTATCTGTGCTCATTTCAATCTGTGGTTTTATGCAGCACCCCAACTCACCTTTCCCCTTAAGCAAGCATAAGTTGGTTTTCTAAATTTGAGACCCTGTTCTGTTTTGTAATCCAGTTCCTGTGTAGCCAAGTTTACATTCCGTGTATTAGTGATATCTTATGATGTTTCTTTTTCTGTGTGACTTATTTCAGTTAGAATCATCATACCTGAATCCACTCATTATGCTGCTATGGGCCTGATGACATAGATTTCATCGCTGAGTGATATTGCATTGTACGTAAGTACCACAACTTCTTTATCCATTTTTCACTTTCTGCGATATTGAACTTGTACCGTAAATGAGGTTCTTGTAAACAGAGCCGCCCCAAACTTTCGGGTGACTGTGTCTTTTTGATTTTAATTTCCCTAAGCTATAGGACCATAAGTGGAAGTGCCCTAGGCTCTGTTGCTTTGTTTTTTAGATGTTTCAGGAAACACCATACACCTCTCCCGAGTGGCTGTTGGCAATTTACATCCCGCCCATCAGCATAACAAGGCTCCCAGTTCTCCATGGCCTGTCCTGCCTTTCTGGATTTTACACTTTTTTTCAGGTGGCCCTTTTGACCGGGGGGAAGTGAGACTTCATTGTAGTGCAGATTTCCTTTGCAAGCTTGCTTGGTTGGCCAAAAAGGGCGTATGCGTTTTTTCCTGAATATATTCAGGAAAAAACGCATACGCCCTTTTTGGCCAAGTGCATCATTGTGGACGTTCTGCCTCTTTTCCTATGCTTTAAATGCAATTCCAGTCTACCTCCTGAAATCGGTTTCCTGCAATTCTGCCCCGCTTTCAAGTCCTCTTGGCAGCCTTACTTCAGTATATTTCTGGACGATAGCTGTCACTTATAACTCTGCAGGTTTGTGAATTACAGTGCCCCTGAGCTCCTTTCTTCAACTCGCTTTCTTGTGAGCTGGCCGCAACACCGCAGGATTGCTTCAGGCCCTAATCTGGTTCCGGCACGGCACGCTGAGCCTTTGGTCAATTCTTCTTCCTGGTGGGAAATGAGAGTTAAATTTGCCCGTCCAGACACCTCCAGCTAGTCTCTCATTGGTTCTCCCTATTCCTGTACATCTTCCGCAGAAATTGCAAACTGGGCCAAACAGGAGGTTAAAGGCACTGACTCTCCAAGTCGGGAGAGTGTTAGTAAAGCATCTGGAATGTTGCACCCGAGTACCAGGGGACGAGAACTGAGACATATTGGAACACGTCTCCCGATCACACGGTTGATCATACTCTGGGTTCCACGTGCATGTTTTAGCTGAAGGAAGAATCCCTTAAACCTGGAGAGTTGAGACCCGTGGAATGGGTCCCATGCAATATGACTTCAAAGGGTCTTCATTTGCTCACCGAACCTCTCCAATCCTATCACTGCTGCGTTTATGCCCCTGTACACACGCTTGATTTTCTTTCAGAGACATAGCAATCCATAGGTTTTAAGATACTTACTAGTCAGGTACATTCTTAGGCGTTTAATATGGGGTGTTGAGCCCATTTCGTTGAGCAAGGAGTAGTTCTTGTCTATTCCATATTTGGCTTAAGGAACTTTATCTGTGCTCATTTCAATCTCTGGTTTTATGCAGCACCCCAACTCACCTTTCCCCTTAAGCAAGCATAAGTTGGTTTTCTAAATTTGAGACCCTGTTCTGTTTTGTAATCCAGTTCCTGTGTAGCCAAGTTTACATTCCGTGTATTAGTGATATCTTATGATGTTTCTTTTTCTGTGTGACTTATTTCAGTTAGAATCATCATACCTGAATCCACTCATTATGCTGCTATGGGCCTGATGACATAGATTTCATCGCTGAGTGATATTGCATTGTACGTAAGTACCACAACTTCTTTATCCATTTTTCACTTTTTGTGATATTGAACTTGTACAGTAAATGAGGTTCTTGTAAACAGAGCCGCCCCAAACTTTCGGGTGGCTGTGTCTTTTTGATTTTAATTTCCCTAAGCTATAGGACCATAAGTGGAAGTGCCCTAGGCTCTGTTGCTTTGTTTTTTTGATGTTTCAGGAAACACCATACACCTCTCCCGAGTGGCTGTTGGCAATTTACATCCCGCCCATCAGCATAACAAGGCTCCCAGTTCCCCATGGCCTGTCCTGCCTTTCTGGATTTTACACTTTTTTCAGGTTGCCCTTTTGACCGGGGGGAAGTGAGACTTCATTGTAGTGCAGATTTCCTTTGCAAGCTTGCTTGGTTGGCCAAAAAGGGCGCATGCGTTTTTTCCTGAATATATTCAGGAAAAAACGCATACGCCCTTTTTGGCCAAGTGCATCATTGTGGACGTTCTGCCTCTTTTCCTATGCTTTAAATGCAATTCCAGTCTACCTCCTGAAATCGGTTTCCTGCAATTCTGCCCCGCTTTCAAGTCCTCTTGGCAGCCTTACTTCAGTATATTTCTGGACGATAGCTGTCATTTATAACTCTGCAGGTTTGTGAATTACAGTGGCCCTGAGCTCCTTTCTTCAACTCGCTTTCTTGGGAGCTAGCGGGAACACCGCAGCATTACTTCAGTCCCTAATCTGGTTCCGGCACGGCACGCTGAACCTTTGGTTAATTCCTCTTCCTGGTGGGAAATGAGAGTTAAATTTGCCCGTCCAGACACCTCCAGCTAGTCTCTCATTGGTTCTCCCTATTCCTGTTCATCTTCCGCAGAAATGGCAAACTGGGCCAAACAGGAGGTTAAAGGCACTGACTCTCCAAGTAGGGAGAGTGTTAGTAAAGCATCTGGAATGTTGCACCCGAGTACCAGGGGACGAGAACTGAGACATATTGGAACACGTCTCCCGATCACACGGTTGATCATACTCTGGGTTCCACGTGCATGTTTTAGCTGAAGGAAGAATCCCTTAAACCTGGAGAGTTGAGACCCGTGGAATGGGTCCCATGCAATATGACTTCAAAGGGTCTTCATTTGCTCACCGAACCTCTCCAATCCTATCACTGCTGCGTTTATGCCCCTGTACACACGCTTGATTTTCTTTCAGAGACATAGCAATCCATAGGTTTTAAGATACTTACTAGTCAGGTACATTCTTAGGCGTTTAATATGGGGTGTTGAGTCCATTTCGTTGAGCAAGGAGTAGTTCTTGTCTATTCCATATTTGGCTTAAGGAACTTTATCTGTGCTCATTTCAATCTCTGGTTTTATGCAGCACCCCAACTCACCTTTCCCCTTAAGCAAGCATAAGTTGGTTTTCTAAATTTGAGACCCTGTTCTGTTTTGTAATCCAGTTCCTGTGTACCCAAGTTTACATTCCGTGTATTAGTGGTATCTTATGATGTTTCTTTTTCTGTGTGACTTATTTCAGTTAGAATCATCATACCTGAATCCACTCATTATGCTGCTATGGGCCTGATGACATAGATTTCATCGCTGAGTGATATTGCATTGTACGTAAGTACCACAACTTCTTTATCCATTTTTCACTTTCTGCGATATTGAACTTGTACCGTAAATGAGGTTCTTGTAAACAGAGCCGTCCCAAACTTTCGGGTGGCTGTGTTTTTTTGATTTTAATTTCCCTAAGCTATAGGACCATAAGTGGAAGTGCCCTAGGCTCTGTTGCTTTGTTTTTTAGATGTTTCAGGAAACACCATACACCTCTCCCGAGTGGCTGTTGGCAATTTACATCCCGCCCATCAGCATAACAAGGCTCCCAGTTCTCCATGGCCTGTCCTGCCTTTCTGGATTTTACACTTTTTTCAGGTGGCCCTTTTGACCGGGGGGAAGTGAGACTTCATTGTAGTGCAGATTTCCTTTGCAAGCTTGCTTGGTTGGCCAAAAAGGGCGTATGCGTTTTTTCCTGAATATATTCAGGAAAAAACGCATACGCCCTTTTTGGCCAAGTGCATCATTGTGGACGTTCTGCCTCTTTTCCTATGCTTTAAATGCAATTCCAGTCTACCTCCTGAAATCGGTTTCCTGCAATTCTGCCCCGCTTTCAAGTCCTCTTGGCAGCCTTACTTCAGTATATTTCTGGACGATAGCTGTCACTTATAACTCTGCAGGTTTGTGAATTACAGTGCCCCTGAGCTCCTTTCTTCAACTCGCTTTCTTGTGAGCTGGCCGCAACACCGCAGGATTGCTTCAGGCCCTAATCTGGTTCCGGCACGGCACGCTGAGCCTTTGGTTAATTCTTCTTCCTATTGCGAAATGAGAGTTAAATTTGCCCGTCCAGACACCTCCAGCTAGTCTCTCATTGGTTCTCCCTACTCCTGTACATCTTCCGCAGAAATTGCAAACTGGGCCAAACAGGAGGTTAAAGGCACTGACTCTCCAAGTCGGGAGAGTGTTAGTAAAGCATCTGGAATGTTGCACCCGAGTACCAGGGGACGAGAACTGAGACATATTGGAACACGTCTCCCGATCACACGGTTGATCATACTCTGGGTTCCACGTGCATGTTTTAGCTGAAGGAAGAATCCCTTAAACCTGGAGAGTTGAGACCCGTGGAATGGGTCCCATGCAATATGATTTCAAAGGGTCTTCATTTGCTCACCGAACCTCTCCAATCCTATCAGTGCTGCGTTTATGCCCCTGTACACACGCTTGATTTTCTTTCAGAGACATAACAATCCATAGGTTTTAAGATACTTACTAGTCAGGTACATTCTTAGGCGTTTAATATGGGGTGTTGAGCCCATTTCGTTGAGCAAGGAGTAGTTCTTGTCTATTCCATATTTGGCTTAAGAAACTTTATCTGTGCTCATTTCAATCTCTGGTTTTATGCAGCACCCCAACTCACCTTTCCCCTTAAGCAAGCATAAGTTGGTTTTCTAAATTTGAGACCCTGTTCTGTTTTGTAATCCAGTTCCTGTGTAGCCAAGTTTACATTCCGTGTATTAGTGATATCTTATGATGTTTCTTTTTCTGTGTGACTTATTTCAGTTAGAATCATCATACCTGAATCCACTCATTATGCTGCTATGGGCCTGATGACATAGATTTCATTGCTGAGTGATATTGCATTGTACGTAAGTACCACAACTTCTTTATCCATTTTTCACTTTCTGCGATATTGAACTTGTACCGTAAATGAGGTTCTTGTAAACAGAGCCGTCCCAAACTTTCGGGTGGCTGTGTCTTTTTGATTTTAATTTCCCTAAGCTATAGGACCATAAGTGGAAGTGCCCTAGGCTCTGTTGCTTTGTTTTTTAGATGTTTCAGGAAACACCATACACCTCTCCCGAGTGGCTGTTGGCAATTTACATCCCGCCCATCAGCATAACAAGGCTCCCAGTTCTCCATGGCCTGTCCTGCCTTTCTGGATTTTACACTTTTTTCAGGTGGCCCTTTTGACCGGGGGGAAGTGAGACTTCATTGTAGTGCAGATTTCCTTTGCAAGCTTGCTTGGTTGGCCAAAAAGGGCGCATGCGTTTTTTCCTGAATATATTCAGGAAAAAACGCATACGCCCTTTTTGGCCAAGTGCATCATTGTGGACGTTCTGCCTCTTTTCCTATGCTTTAAATGCAATTCCAGTCTACCTCCTGAAATCGGTTTCCTGCAATTCTGCCCCGCTTTCAAGTCCTCTTGGCAGCCTTACTTCAGTATATTTTTGGACGATAGCTGTCATTTATAACTCTGCAGGTTTGTGAATTACAGTGCCCCTGAGCTCCTTTCTTCAACTCGCTTTCTTGTGAGCTGGCCGCAACACCGCAGGATTGCTTCAGGCCCTAATCTGGTTCCGGCACGGCACGCTGAGCCTTTGGTTAATTCTTCTTCCTGATGCGAAATGAGAGTTAAATTTGCCCGTCCAGACACCTCCAGCTAGTCTCTCATTGGTTCTCCCTATTCCTGTACATCTTCCGCAGAAATTGCAAACTGGGCCAAACAGGAGGTTAAAGGCACTGACTCTCCAAGTCGGGAGAGTGTTAGTAAAGCATCTGGAATGTTGCACCCGAGTACCAGGGAATGAGAACTGAGACATATTGGAACACGTCTCCCGATCACACGGTTGATCATACTCTGGGTTCCACGTGCATGTTTTAGCTGAAGGAAGAATCCCTTAAACCTGGAGAGTTGAGACCCGTGGAATGGGTCCCATGCAATATGACTTCAAAGGGTCTTCATTTGCTCACTGAACCTCTCCTATCCTATCACTGCTGGGTTTATGCCCCTGTACACACGCTTGATTTTCTTTCAGAGACATAGCAATCCATAGGTTTTAAGATACTTACTAGTCAGGTACATTCTTAGGCGTTTAATATGGGGTGTTGAGTCCATTTCGTTGAGCAAGGAGTAGTTCTTGTCTATTCCATATTTGGCTTAAGAAACTTTATCTGTGCTCATTACAATCTCTGGTTTTATGCAGCACCCCAACTCACCTTTCCCCTTAAGCAAGCATAAGTTGGTTTTCTAAATTTGAGACCCTGTTCTGTTTTGTAATCCAGTTCCTGTGTACCCAAGTTTACATTCCGTGTATTAGTGGTATCTTATGATGTTTCTTTTTCTGTGTGACTTATTTCAGTTAGAATCATCATACCTGAATCCACTCATTATGCTGCTATGGGCCTGATGACATAGATTTCATTGCTGAGTGATATTGCATTGTACGTAAGTACCACAACTTCTTTATCCATTTTTCACTTTTTGCGATATTGAACTTGTACCGTAAATGAGGTTCTTGTAAACAGAGCCGCCCCAAATTTTGGGGTGGCTGTGTCTTTTTGATTTTAATTTCCCTAAGCTATAGGACCATAAGTGGAAGTGCCCTAGGCTCTGTTGCTTTGTTTTTTAGATGTTTCAGGAAACACCATACACCTCTCCCGAGTGGCTGTTGGCAATTTACATCCCGCCCATCAGCATAACAAGGCTCCCAGTTCTCCATGGCCTGTCCTGCCTTTCTGGATTTTACACTTTTTTCAGGTGGCCCTTTTGACAGGGGGGAAGTGAGACTTCATTGTAGTGCAGATTTCCTTTGCAAGCTTGCTTGGTTGGCCAAAAAGGGCGTATGCGTTTTTTCCTGAATATATTCAGGAAAAAACGCATACGCCCTTTTTGGCCAAGTGCATCATTGTGGACGTTCTGCCTCTTTTCCTATGCTTTAAATGCAATTCCAGTCTACCTCCTGAAATCGGTTTCCTGCAATTCTGCCCCGCTTTCAAGTCCTCTTGGCAGCCTTACTTCAGTATATTTCTGGACGATAGCTGTCACTTTTAACTCTGCAGGTTTGTGAATTACAGTGCCCCTGAGCTCCTTTCTTCAACTCGCTTTCTTGTGAGCTGGCCGCAACACCGCAGGATTGCTTCAGGCCCTAATCTGTTTCCGGCACGGCACGCTGAGCCTTTGGTCAATTCTTCTTCCTGGTGCGAAATGAGAGTTAAATTTGCCCGTCCAGACACCTCCAGCTAGTCTCTCATTGGTTCTCCCTATTCCTGTACATCTTCCGCAGAAATTGCAAACTGGGCCAAACAGGAGGTTAAAGGCACTGACTCTCCAAGTCGGGAGAGTGTTAGTAAAGCATCTGGAATGTTGCACCCGAGTACCAGGGGACGAGAACTGAGACATATTGGAACACGTCTCCCGATCACACGGTTGATCATACTCTGGGTTCCACGTGCATGTTTTAGCTGAAGGAAGAATCCCTTAAACCTGGAGAGTTGAGACCCGTGGAATGGGTCCCATGCAATATGACTTCAAAGGGTCTTCATTTGCTCACCGAACCTCTCCAATCCTATCACTGCTGCGTTTATGCCCCTGTACACACGCTTGATTTTCTTTCAGAGACATAGCAATCCATAGGTTTTAAGATACTTACTAGTCAGGTACATTCTTAGGCGTTTAATATGGGGTGTTGAGCCCATTTCGTTGAGCAAGGAGTAGTTCTTGTCTATTCCATATTTGGCTTAAGAAACTTTATCTGTGCTCATTTCAATCTGTGGTTTTATGCAGCACCCCAACTCACCTTTCCCCTTAAGCAAGCATAAGTTGGTTTTCTAAATTTGAGACCCTGTTCTGTTTTGTAATCCAGTTCCTGTGTAGCCAAGTTTACATTCCGTGTATTAGTGATATCTTATGATGTTTCTTTTTCTGTGTGACTTATTTCAGTTAGAATCATCATACCTGAATCCACTCATTATGCTGCTATGGGCCTGATGACATAGATTTCATTGCTGAGTGATATAGCATTGTACGTAAGTACCACAACTTCTTTATCCATTTTTCACTTTCTGCGATATTGAACTTGTACCGTAAATGAGGTTCTTGTAAACAGAGCCGCCCCAAACTTTCGGGTGGCTGTGTCTTTTTGATTTTAATTTCCCTAAGCTATAGGACCATAAGTGGAAGTGCCCTAGGCTCTGTTGCTTTGTTTTTTAGATGTTTCAGGAAACACCATACACCTCTCCCGAGTGGCTGTTGGCAATTTACATCCCGCCCATCAGCATAACAAGGCTCCCAGTTCTCCATGGCCTGTCCTGCCTTTCTGGATTTTACACTTTTTTCAGGTGGCCCTTTTGACCGGGGGGAAGTGAGACTTCATTGTAGTGCAGATTTCCTTTGCAAGCTTGCTTGGTTGGCCAAAAAGGGCGCATGCGTTTTTTCCTGAATATATTCAGGAAAAAACGCATATGCCCTTTTTGGCCAAGTGCATCATTGTGGACGTTCTGCCTCTTTTCCTATGCTTTAAATGCAATTCCAGTCTACCTCCTGAAATCGGTTTCCTGCAATTCTGCCCCGCTTTCAAGTCCTCTTGGCAGCCTTACTTCAGTATATTTTTGAACGATAGCTGTCATTTATAACTCTGCAGGTTTGTGAATTACAGTGCCCCTGAGCTCCTTTCTTCAACTCGCTTTCTTGTGAGCTGGCCGCAACACCGCAGGATTGCTTCAGGCCCTAATCTGGTTCCGGCACGGCACGCTGAGCCTTTGGTTAATTCTTCTTCCTGATGTGAAATGAGAGTTAAATTTGCCCGTCCAGACACCTCCAGCTAGTCTCTCATTGGTTCTCCCTATTCCTGTACATCTTCCGCAGAAATTGCAAACTGGGCCAAACAGGAGGTTAAAGGCACTGACTCTCCAAGTCGGGAGAGTGTTAGTAAAGCATCTGGAATGTTGCACCCGAGTACCAGGGGACGAGAACTGAGACATATTGGAACACGTCTCCCGATCACACGGTTGATCATACTCTGGGTTCCACGTGCATGTTTTAGCTGAAGGAAGAATCCCTTAAACCTGGAGAGTTGAGACCCGTGGAATGGGTCCCATGCAATATGACTTCAAAGGGTCTTCATTTGCTCACCGAACCTCTCCAATCCTATCACTGCTGCGTTTATGCCCCTGTACACACGCTTGATTTTCTTTCAGAGACATAGCAATCCATAGGTTTTAAGATACTTACTAGTCAGGTACATTCTTAGGCGTTTAATATGGGGTGTTGAGCCATTTCGTTGAGCAAGGAGTAGTTCTTGTCTATTCCATATTTGGCTTAAGAAACTTTATCTGTGCTCATTTCAATCTGTGGTTTTATGCAGCCCCCCAACTCACCTTTCCCCTTAAGCAAGCATAAGTTGGTTTTCTAAATTTGAGACCCTGTTCTGTTTTGTAATCCAGTTCCTGTGTAGCCAAGTTTACATTCCGTGTATTAGTGGTATCTTATGATGTTTCTTTTTCTGTGTGACTTATTTCAGTTAGAATCATCATACCTGAATCCACTCATTATGCTGCTATGGGCCTGATGACATAGATTTCATCGCTGAGTGATATTGCATTGTACGTAAGTACCACAACTTCTTTATCCATTTTTCACTTTCTGCGATATTGAACTTGTACCGTAAATGAGGTTCTTGTAAACAGAGCCGCCCAAAACTTTCGGGTGGCTGTGTCTTTTTTATTTTAATTTCCCTAAGCTATAGGACCATAAGTGGAAGTGCCCTAGGCTCTGTTGCTTTGTTTTTTACATGTTTCAGGAAACACCATACACCTCTCCCGAGTGGCTGTTGGCAATTTACATCCCGCCCATCAGCATAACAAGGCTCCCAGTTCTCCATGGCCTGTCCTGCCTTTCTGGATTTTACACTTTTTTCAGGTGGCCCTTTTGACCGGGGGGAAGTGAGACTTCATTGTAGTGCAGATTTCCTTTGCAAGCTTGCTTGGTTGGCCAAAAAGTGCGCATGCGTTTTTTCCTGAATATATTCAGGAAAAAACGCATACGCCCTTTTTGGCCAAGTGCATCATTGTGGACGTTCTGCCTCTTTTCCTATGCTTTAAATGCAATTCCAGTCTACCTCCTGAAATCGGTTTCCTGCAATTCTGCCCCGCTTTCAAGTCCTCTTGGCAGCCTTACTTCAGTATATTTTTGGACGATAGCTGTCATTTATAACTCTGCAGGTTTGTGAATTACAGTGACCCTGAGCTCCTTTCTTCAACTCGCTTTCTTGTGAGCTGGCCGCAACACCGCAGGATTGCTTCAGGCCCTAATCTGGTTCCGGCACGGCACGCTGAGCCTTTGGTTAATTCTTCTTCCTGATGCGAAATGAGAGTTAAATTTGCCCGTCCAGACACCTCCAGCTAGTCTCTCATTGGTTCTCCCTATTCCTGTACATCTTCCGCAGAAATTGCAAACTGGGCCAAACAGGAGGTTAAAGGCACTGACTCTCCAAGTCGGGAGAGTGTTAGTAAAGCATCTGGAATGTTGCACCCGAGTACCAGGGGACGAGAACTGAGACATATTGGAACACGTCTCCCGATCACACGGTTGATCATACTCTGGGTTCCATGTGCATGTTTTAGCTGAAGGAAGAATCCCTTAAACCTGGAGAGTTGAGACCCGTGGAATGGGTCCCATGCAATATGACTTCAAAGGGTCTTCATTTGCTCACTGAACCTCTCCAATCCTATCACTGCTGGGTTTATGCCACTGTACACACGCTTGATTTTCTTTCAGAGACATAGCAATCCATAGGTTTTAAGATACTTACTAGTCAGGTACATTCTTAGGCGTTTAATATGGGGTGTTGAGTCCATTTCGTTGAGCAAGGAGTAGTTCTTGTCTATTCCATATTTGGCTTAAGGAACTTTATCTGTGCTCATTTCAATCTCTGGTTTTATGCAGCACCCCAACTCACCTTTCCCCTTAAGCAAGCATAAGTTGGTTTTCTAAATTTGAGACCCTGTTCTGTTTTGTAATCCAGTTCCTGTGTACCCAAGTTTCCATTCCGTGTATTAGTGGTATCTTATGATGTTTCTTTTTCTGTGTGACTTATTTCAGTTAGAATCATCATACCTGAATCCACTCATTATGCTGCTATGAGCCTGATGACATAGATTTCATTGCTGAGTGATATTGCATTGTACGTAAGTACCACAACTTCTTTATCCATTTTTCACTTTCTGCCATATTGAACTTGTACCGTAAATGAGGTTCTTGTAAACAGAGCCGTCCCAAACTTTCGGGTGGCTGTGTCTTTTTGATTTTAATTTCCCTAAGCTATAGGACCATAAGTGGAAGTGCCCTAGGCTCTGTTGCTTTGTTTTTTACATGTTTCAGGAAACACCATACACCTCTCCCGAGTGGCTGTTGGCAATTTACATCCCGCCCATCAGCATAACAAGGCTCCCAGTTCTCCATGGCCTGTCCTGCCTTTCTGGATTTTACACTTTTTTCAGGTGGCCCTTTTGACAGGGGGGAAGTGAGACTTCATTGTAGTGCAGATTTCCTTTGCAAGCTTGCTTGGTTGGCCAAAAAGGGCGTATGCGTTTTTTCCTGAATATATTCAGGAAAAAACGCATACGCCCTTTTTGGCCAAGTGCATCATTGTGGACGTTCTGCCTCTTTTCCTATGCTTTAAATGCAATTCCAGTCTACCTCCTGAAATCGGTTTCCTGCAATTCTGCCCCGCTTTCAAGTCCTCTTGGCAACCTTACTTCAGTATATTTCTGGACGATAGCTGTCACTTTTAACTCTGCAGGTTTGTGAATTACAGTGCCCCTGAGCTCCTTTCTTCAACTCGCTTTCTTGTGAGCTGGCCGCAACACCGCAGGATTGCTTCAGGCCCTAATCTGGTTCCGGCACGGCACGCTGAGCTTTTGGTCAATTCTTCTTCCTGGTGCGAAATGAGAGTTAAATTTGCCCGTCCAGACACCTCCAGCTAGTCTCTCATTGGTTCTCCCTATTCCTGTACATCTTCCGCAGAAATTGCAAACTGGGCCAAACAGGAGGTTAAAGGCACTGACTCTCCAAGTCGGGAGAGTGTTAGTAAAGCATCTGGAATGTTGCACCCGAGTACCAGGGGACGAGAACTGAGACATATTGGAACACGTCTCCCGATCACACGGTTGATCATACTCTGGGTTCCACGTGCATGTTTTAGCTGAAGGAAGAATCCCTTAAACCTGGAGAGTTGAGACCCGTGGAATGGGTCCCATGCAATATGACTTCAAAGGGTCTTCGTTTGCTCACCGAACCTCTCCAATCCTATCACTGCTGCGTTTATGCCCCTGTACACACGCTTGATTTTCTTTCAGAGACATAGCAATCCATAGGTTTTAAGATACTTACTAGTCAGGTACATTCTTAGGCGTTTAATATGGGGTGTTGAGCCCATTTCGTTGAGCAAGGAGTAGTTCTTGTCTATTCCATATTTGGCTTAAGAAACTTTATCTGTGCTCATTTCAATCTGTGGTTTTATGCAGCACCCCAACTCACCTTTCCCCTTAAGCAAGCATAAGTTGGTTTTCTAAATTTGAGACCCTGTTCTGTTTTGTAATCCAGTTCCTGTGTAGCCAAGTTTACATTCCGTGTATTAGTGATATCTTATGATGTTTCTTTTTCTGTGTGACTTATTTCAGTTAGAATCATCATACCTGAATCCACTCATTATGCTGCTATGGGCCTGATGACATAGATTTCATTGCTGAGTGATATTGCATTGTACGTAAGTACCACAACTTCTTTATCCATTTTTCACTTTCTGCGATATTGAACTTGTACCGTAAATGAGGTTCTTGTAAACAGAGCCGTCCCAAACTTTTGGGTGGCTGTGTCTTTTTGATTTTAATTTCCCTAAGCTATAGGACCATAAGTGGAAGTGCCCTAGGCTCTGTTGCTTTGTTTTTTAGATGTTTCAGGAAACACCATACACCTCTCCCGAGTGGCTGTTGGCAATTTACATCCCGCCCATCAGCATAACAAGGCTCCCAGTTCTCCATGGCCTGTCCTGCCTTTCTGGATTTTACACTTTTTTCAGGTGGCCCTTTTGACCGGGGGTAAGTGAGACTTCATTGTAGTGCAGATTTCCTTTGCAAGCTTGCTTGGTTGGCCAAAAAGGGCGCATGCGTTTTTTCCTGAATATATTCAGGAAAAAACGCATACGCCCTTTTTGGCCAAGTGCATCATTGTGGACGTTCTGCCTCTTTTCCTATGCTTTAAATGCAATTCCAGTCTACCTCCTGAAATCGGTTTCCTGCAATTCTGCCCCGCTTTCAAGTCCTCTTGGCAGCCTTACTTCAGTATATTTTTGGACGATAGCTGTCATTTATAACTCTGCAGGTTTGTGAATTACAGTGCCCCTGAGCTCCTTTCTTCAACTCGCTTTCTTGTGAGCTGGCCGCAACACCGCAGGATTGCTTCAGGCCCTAATCTGGTTCCGGCACGGCACGCTGAGCCTTTGGTTAATTCTTCTTCCTGATGCGAAATGAGAGTTAAATTTGCCCGTCCAGACACCTCCAGCTAGTCTCTCATTGGTTCTCCCTATTCCTGTACATCTTCCGCAGAAATTGCAAACTGGGCCAAACAGGAGGTTAAAGGCACTGACTCTCCAAGTCGGGAGAGTGTTAGTAAAGCATCTGGAATGTTGCACCCGAGTACCAGGGAATGAGAACTGAGACATATTGGAACACGTCTCCCGATCACACGGTTGATCATACTCTGGGTTCCACGTGCATGTTTTAGCTGAAGGAAGAATCCCTTAAACCTGGAGAGTTGAGACCCGTGGAATGGGTCCCATGCAATATGACTTCAAAGGGTCTTCATTTGCTCACTGAACCTCTCCAATCCTATCACTGCTGGGTTTATGCCCCTGTACACACGCTTGATTTTCTTTCAGAGACATAGCAATCCATAGGTTTTAAGATACTTACTAGTCAGGTACATTCTTAGGCGTTTAATATGGGGTGTTGAGTCCATTTCGTTGAGCAAGGAGTAGTTCTTGTCTATTCCATATTTGGCTTAAGGAACTTTATCTGTGCTCATTACAATCTCTGGTTTTATGCAGCACCCCAACTCACCTTTCCCCTTAAGCAAGCATAAGTTGGTTTTCTAAATTTGAGACCCTGTTCTGTTTTGTAATCCAGTTCCTGTGTACCCAAGTTTACATTCCGTGTATTAGTGGTATCTTATGATGTTTCTTTTTCTGTGTGACTTATTTCAGTTAGAATCATCATACCTGAATCCACTCATTATGCTGCTATGGGCCTGATGACATAGATTTCATTGCTGAGTGATATTGCATTGTACGTAAGTACCACAACTTCTTTATCCATTTTTCACTTTCTGCGATATTGAACTTGTACCGTAAATGAGGTTCTTGTAAACAGAGCCGTCCCAAATTTTGGGGTGGCTGTGTCTTTTTGATTTTAATTTCCCTAAGCTATAGGACCATAAGTGGAAGTGCCCTAGGCTCTGTTGCTTTGTTTTTTACATGTTTCAGGAAACACCATACACCTCTCCCGAGTGGCTGTTGGCAATTTACATCCCGCCCATCAGCATAACAAGGCTCCCAGTTCTCCATGGCCTGTCCTGCCTTTCTGGATTTTACACTTTTTTCAGGTGGCCCTTTTGACAGGGGGGAAGTGAGACTTCATTGTAGTGCAGATTTCCTTTGCAAGCTTGCTTGGTTGGCCAAAAAGGGCGTATGCGTTTTTTCCTGAATATATTCAGGAAAAAACGCATACGCCCTTTTTGGCCAAGTGCATCATTGTGGACGTTCTGCCTCTTTTCCTATGCTTTAAATGCAATTCCAGTCTACCTCCTGAAATCGGTTTCCTGCAATTCTGCCCCGCTTTCAAGTCCTCTTGGCAGCCTTACTTCAGTATATTTCTGGACGATAGCTGTCACTTTTAACTCTGCAGGTTTGTGAATTACAGTGCCCCTGAGCTCCTTTCTTCAACTCGCTTTCTTGTGAGCTGGCCGCAACACCGCAGGATTGCTTCAGGCCCTAATCTGTTTCCGGCACGGCACGCTGAGCCTTTGGTCAATTCTTCTTCCTGGTGCGAAATGAGAGTTAAATTTGCCCGTCCAGACTCCTCCAGCTAGTCTCTCATTGGTTCTCCCTATTCCTGTACATCTTCCGCAGAAATTGCAAACTGGGCCAAACAGGAGGTTAAAGGCACTGACTCTCCAAGTCGGGAAAGTGTTAGTAAAGCATCTGGAATGTTGCACCCGAGTACCAGGGGACGAGAACTGAGACATATTGGAACACGTCTCCCGATCACACGGTTGATCATACTCTGGGTTCCACGTGCATGTTTTAGCTGAAGGAAGAATCCCTTAAACCTGGAGAGTTGAGACCCGTGGAATGGGTCCCATGCAATATGACTTCAAAGGGTCTTCATTTGCTCACCGAACCTCTCCAATCCTATCACTGCTGCGTTTATGCCCCTGTACACACGCTTGATTTTCTTTCAGAGACATAGCAATCCATAGGTTTTAAGATACTTACTAGTCAGGTACATTCTTAGGCGTTTAATATGGGGTGTTGAGCCCATTTCGTTGAGCAAGGAGTAGTTCTTGTCTATTCCATATTTGGCTTAAGAAACTTTATCTGTGCTCATTTCAATCTCTGGTTTTATGCAGCACCCCAACTCACCTTTCCCCTTAAGCAAGCATAAGTTGGTTTTCTAAATTTGAGACCCTGTTCTGTTTTGTAATCCAGTTCCTGTGTAGCCAAGTTTACATTCCGTGTATTAGTGATATCTTATGATGTTTCTTTTTCTGTGTGACTTATTTCAGTTAGAATCATCATACCTGAATCCACTCATTATGCTGCTATGGGCCTGATGACATAGATTTCATCGCTGAGTGATATTGCATTGTACGTAAGTACCACAACTTCTTTATCCATTTTTCACTTTTTGCGATATTGAACTTGTACCGTAAATGAGGTTCTTGTAAACAGAGCCGCCCAAAACTTTCGGGTGGCTGTGTCTTTTTGATTTTAATTTCCCTAAGCTATAGGACCATAAGTGGAAGTGCCCTAGGCTCTGTTGCTTTGTTTTTTAGATGTTTCAGGAAACACCATACACCTCTCCCGAGTGGCTGTTGGCAATTTACATCCCGCCCATCAGCATAACAAGGCTCCCAGTTCTCCATGGCCTGTCCTGCCTTTCTGGATTTTACACTTTTTTCAGGTGGCCCTTTTGACCGGGGGGAAGTGAGACTTCATTGTAGTGCAGATTTCCTTTGCAAGCTTGCTTGGTTGGCCAAAAAGGGCGCATGCGTTTTTTCCTGAATATATTCAGGAAAAAACGCATATGCCCTTTTTGGCCAAGTGCATCATTGTGGACGTTCTGCCTCTTTTCCTATGCTTTAAATGCAATTCCAGTCTACCTCCTGAAATCGGTTTCCTGCAATTCTGCCCCGCTTTCAAGTCCTCTTGGCAGCCTTACTTCAGTATATTTTTGGACGATAGCTGTCATTTATAACTCTGCAGGTTTGTGAATTACAGTGCCCCTGAGCTCCTTTCTTCAACTCGCTTTCTTGTGAGCTGGCCGCAACACCGCAGGATTGCTTCAGGCCCTAATCTGGTTCCGGCACGGCACGCTGAGCCTTTGGTTAATTCTTCTTCCTGATGTGAAATGAGAGTTAAATTTGCCCGTCCAGACACCTCCAGCTAGTCTCTCATTGGTTCTCCCTATTCCTGTACATCTTCCGCAGAAATTGCAAACTGGGCCAAACAGGAGGTTAAAGGCACTGACTCTCCAAGTCGGGAGAGTGTTAGTAAAGCATCTGGAATGTTGCACCCGAGTACCAGGGGACGAGAACTGAGACATATTGGAACACGTCTCCCGATCACACGGTTGATCATACTCTGGGTTCCACGTGCATGTTTTAGCTGAAGGAAGAATCCCTTAAACCTGGAGAGTTGAGACCCGTGGAATGGGTCCCATGCAATATGACTTCAAAGGGTCTTCATTTGCTCACTGAACCTCTCCAATCCTATCACTGCTGCGTTTATGCCCCTGTACACACGCTTGATTTTCTTTCAGAGACATAGCAATCCATAGGTTTTAAGATACTTACTAGTCAGGTACATTCTTAGGCGTTTAATATGGGGTGTTGAGCCCATTTCGTTGAGCAAGGAGTAGTTCTTGTCTATTCCATATTTGGCTTAAGAAACTTTATCTGTGCTCATTTCAATCTCTGGTTTTATGCAGCACCCCAACTCACCTTTCCCCTTAAGCAAGCATAAGTTGGTTTTCTAAATTTGAGACCCTGTTCTGTTTTGTAATCCAGTTCCTGTGTAGCCAAGTTTACATTCCGTGTATTAGTGATATCTTATGATGTTTCTTTTTCTGTGTGACTTATTTCAGTTAGAATCATCATACCTGAATCCACTCATTATGCTGCTATGGGCCTGATGACATAGATTTCATCGCTGAGTGATATTGCATTGTACGTAAGTACCACAACTTCTTTATCCATTTTTCACTTTCTGCGATATTGAACTTGTACCGTAAATGAGGTTCTTGTAAACAGAGCCGCCCCAAACTTTCGGGTGGCTGTGTCTTTTTGATTTTAATTTCCCTAAGCTATAGGACCATAAGTGGAAGTGCCCTAGGCTCTGTTGCTTTGTTTTTTACATGTTTCAGGAAACACCATACACCTCTCCCAAGTGGCTGTTGGCAATTTACATCCCGCCCATCAGCATAACAAGGCTCCCAGTTCCCCATGGCCTGTCCTGCCTTTCTGGATTTTACACTTTTTTCAGGTGGCCCTTTTGACCGGGGGGGAAGTGAGACTTCATTGTAGTGCAGATTTCCTTTGCAAGCTTGCTTGGTTGGCCAAAAAGGGCGTATGCGTTTTTTCCTGAATATATTCAGGAAAAAACGCATACGCCCTTTTTGGCCAAGTGCATCATTGTGGACGTTCTGCCTCTTTTCCTATGCTTTAAATGCAATTCCAGTCTACCTCCTGAAATCGGTTTCCTGCAATTCTGACCCGCTTTCAAGTCCTCTTGGCAGCCTTACTTCAGTATATTTCTGGACGATAGCTGTCATTTATAACTCTGCAGGTTTGTGAATTACAGTGCCCCTGAGCTCCTTTCTTCAACTCGCTTTCTTGTGAGCTGGCCGCAACACCGCAGGATTGCTTCAGGCCCTAATCTGGTTCCGGCATGGCACGCTGAGCCTTTGGTCAATTCTTCTTCCTGGTGCGAAATGAGAGTTAAATTTGCCCGTCCAGACACCTCCAGCTAGTCTCTCATTGGTTCTCCCTATTCCTGTACATCTTCCGCAGAAATTGCAAACTGGGCCAAACAGGAGGTTAAAGGCACTGACTCTCCAAGTCGGGAGAGTGTTAGTAAAGCATCTGGAATGTTGCACCCGAGTACCAGGGGACGAGAACTGAGACATATTGGAACACGTCTCCCGATCACACGGTTGATCATACTCTGGGTTCCACGTGCATGTTTTAGCTGAAGGAAGAATCCCTTAAACCTGGAGAGTTGAGACCCGTGGAATGGGTCCCATGCAATATGATTTCAAAGGGTCTTCATTTGCTCACCGAACCTCTCCAATCCTATCACTGCTGCGTTTATGCCCCTGTACACACGCTTGATTTTCTTTCAGAGACATAGCAATCCATAGGTTTTAAGATACTTACTAGTCAGGTACATTCTTAGGCGTTTAATATGGGGTGTTGAGCCCATTTCGTTGAGCAAGGAGTAGTTCTTGTCTATTCCATATTTGGCTTAAGAAACTTTATCTGTGCTCATTTCAATCTGTGGTTTTATGCAGCACCCCAACTCACCTTTCCCCTTAAGCAAGCATAAGTTGGTTTTCTAAATTTGAGACCCTGTTCTGTTTTGTAATCCAGTTCCTGTGTAGCCAAGTTTACATTCCGTGTATTAGTGATATCTTATGATGTTTCTTTTTCTGTGTGACTTATTTCAGTTAGAATCATCATACCTGAATCCACTCATTATGCTGCTATGGGCCTGATGACATAGATTTCATTGCTGAGTGATATTGCATTGTACGTAAGTACCACAACTTCTTTATCCATTTTTCACTTTCTGCGATATTGAACTTGTACCGTAAATGAGGTTCTTGTAAACAGAGCCGTCCCAAACTTTCGGGTGGCTGTGTCTTTTTGATTTTAATTTCCCTAAGCTATAGGACCATAAGTGGAAGTGCCCTAGGCTCTGTTGCTTTGTTTTTTAGATGTTTCAGGAAACACCATACACCTCTCCCGAGTGGCTGTTGGCAATTTACATCCCGCCCATCAGCATAACAAGGCTCCCAGTTCTCCATGGCCTGTCCTGCCTTTCTGGATTTTACACTTTTTTCAGGTGGCCCTTTTGACCGGGGGGAAGTGAGACTTCATTGTAGTGCAGATTTCCTTTGCAAGCTTGCTTGGTTGGCCAAAAAGGGCGTATGCGTTTTTTCCTGAATATATTCAGGAAAAAACGCATACGCCCTTTTTGGCCAAGTGCATCATTGTGGACGTTCTGCCTCTTTTCCTATGCTTTAAATGCAATTCCAGTCTACCTCCTGAAATCGGTTTCCTGCAATTCTGCCCCGCTTTCAAGTCCTCTTGGCAGCCTTACTTCAGTATATTTCTGGACGATAGCTGTCACTTATAACTCTGCAGGTTTGTGAATTACAGTGCCCCTGAGCTCCTTTCTTCAACTCGCTTTCTTGTGAGCTGGCCGCAACACCGCAGGAATGCTTCAGGCCCTAATCTGGTTCCGGCACGGCACGCTGAGCCTTTGGTCAATTCTTCTTCCTGGTGCGAAATGAGAGTTAAATTTGCCCGTCCAGACACCTCCAGCTAGTCTCTCATTGGTTCTCCCTATTCCTGTACATCTTCCGCAGAAATTGCAAACTGGGCCAAACAGGAGGTTAAAGGCACTGACTCTCCAAGTCGGGAGAGTGTTAGTAAAGCATCTGGAATGTTGCACCCGAGTACCAGGGGACGAGAACTGAGACATATTGGAACACGTCTCCTGATCACACGGTTGATCATACTCTGGGTTCCACGTGCATGTTTTAGCTGAAGGAAGAATCCCTTAAACCTGGAGAGTTGAGACCCGTGGAATGGGTCCCATGCAATATGACTTCAAAGGGTCTTCATTTGCTCACCGAACCTCTCCAATCCTATCACTGCTGCGTTTATGCCCCTGTACACACGCTTGATTTTCTTTCAGAGACATAGCAATCCATAGGTTTTAAGATACTTACTAGTCAGGTACATTCTTAGGCGTTTAATATGGGGTGTTGAGCCCATTTCGTTGAGCAAGGAGTAGTTCTTGTCTATTCCATATTTGGCTTAAGAAACTTTATCTGTGCTCATTTCAATCTCTGGTTTTATGCAGCACCCCAACTCACCTTTCCCCTTAAGCAAGCATAAGTTGGTTTTCTAAATTTGAGACCCTGTTCTGTTTTGTAATCCAGTTCCTGTGTAGCCAAGTTTACATTCCGTGTATTAGTGATATCTTATGATGTTTCTTTTTCTGTGTGACTTATTTCAGTTAGAATCATCATACCTGAATCCACTCATTATGCTGCTATGGGCCTGATGACATAGATTTCATCGCTGAGTGATATTGCATTGTACGTAAGTACCACAACTTCTTTATCCATTTTTCACTTTTTGCGATATTGAACTTGTACCGTAAATGAGGTTCTTGTAAACAGAGCTGCCCAAAACTTTCGGGTGGCTGTGTCTTTTTTATTTTAATTTCCCTAAGCTATAGGACCATAAGTGGAAGTGCCCTAGGCTCTGTTGCTTTGTTTTTTAGATGTTTCAGGAAACACCATACACCTCTCCCGAGTGGCTGTTGGCAATTTACATCCCGCCCATCAGCATAACAAGGCTCCCAGTTCTCCATGGCCTGTCCTGCCTTTCTGGATTTTACACTTTATTCAGGTGGCCCTTTTGACCGGGGGGAAGTGAGACTTCATTGTAGTGCAGATTTCCTTTGCAAGCTTGCTTGGTTGGCCAAAAAGGGCGCATGCGTTTTTTCCTGAATATATTCAGGAAAAAACGCATACGCCCTTTTTGGCCAAGTGCATCATTGTGGACGTTCTGCCTCTTTTCCTATGCTTTAAATGCAATTCCAGTCTACCTCCTGAAATCGGTTTCCTGCAATTCTGCCCCGCTTTCAAGTCCTCTTGGCAGCCTTACTTCAGTATATTTTTGGACGATAGCTGTCATTTATAACTCTGCAGGTTTGTGAATTACAGTGCCCCTGAGCTCCTTTCTTCAACTCGCTTTCTTGTGAGCTGGCCGCAACACCGCAGGATTGCTTCAGGCCCTAATCTGGTTCCGGCACAGCATGCTGAGCCTTTGGTTAATTCTTCTTCCTGATGCGAAATGAGAGTTAAATTTGCCCGTCCAGACACCTCCAGCTAGTCTCTCATTGGTTCTCCCTATTCCTGTACATCTTCCGCAGAAATTGCAAACTGGGCCAAACAGGAGGTTAAAGGCACTGACTCTCCAAGTCGGGAGAGTGTTAGTAAAGCATCTGGAATGTTGCACCCGAGTACCAGGGGACGAGAACTGAGACATATTGGAACACGTCTCCCGATCACACGGTTGATCATACTCTGGGTTCCACGTGCATGTTTTAGCTGAAGGAAGAATCCCTTAAACCTGGAGAGTTGAGACCCGTGGAATGGGTCCCATGCAATATGACTTCAAAGGGTCTTCATTTGCTCACCGAACCTCTCCAATCCTATCACTGCTGCGTTTATGCCCCTGTACACACGCTTGATTTTCTTTCAGAGACATAGCAATCCATAGGTTTTAAGATACTTACTAGTCAGGTACATTCTTAGGCGTTTAATATGGGGTGTTGAGTCCATTTCGTTGAGCAAGGAGTAGTTCTTGTCTATTCCATATTTGGCTTAAGGAACTTTATCTGTGCTCATTACAATCTCTGGTTTTATGCAGCACCCCAACTCACCTTTCCCCTTAAGCAAGCATAAGTTGGTTTTCTAAATTTGAGACCCTGTTCTGTTTTGTAATCCAGTTCCTGTGTAGCCAAGTTTACATTCCGTGTATTAGTGGTATCTTATGATGTTTCTTTTTCTGTGTGACTTATTTCAGTTAGAATCATCATACCTGAATCCACTCATTATGCTGCTATGGGCCTGATGACATAGATTTCATTGCTGAGTGATATTGCATTGTACGTAAGTACCACAACTTCTTTATCCATTTTTCACTTTCTGCGATATTGAACTTGTACCGTAAATGAGGTTCTTGTAAACAGAGCCGTCCCAAATTTTGGGGTGGCTGTGTCTTTTTGATTTTAATTTCCCTAAGCTATAGGACCATAAGTGGAAGTGCCCTAGGCTCTGTTGCTTTGTTTTTTAGATGTTTCAGGAAACACCATACACCTCTCCCGAGTGGCTGTTGGCAATTTACATCCCGCCCATCAGCATAACAAGGCTCCCAGTTCTCCATGGCCTGTCCTGCCTTTCTGGATTTTACACTTTTTTCAGGTGGCCCTTTTGAC
This sequence comes from Leucopleurus acutus, assembly GCF_964270905.1. Taxonomy (NCBI): domain Eukaryota; kingdom Metazoa; phylum Chordata; class Mammalia; order Artiodactyla; family Delphinidae; genus Leucopleurus; species Leucopleurus acutus. Next base: position 193,981 of record NW_028139099.1, on the reverse strand, counting down.
AGGGGGGAAGTGAGACTTCATTGTAGTGCAGATTTCCTTTGCAAGCTTGCTTGGTTGGCCAAAAAGGGCGTATGCGTTTTTTCCTGAATATATTCAGGAAAAAACGCATACGCCCTTTTTGGCCAAGTGCATCATTGTGGACGTTCTGCCTCTTTTCCTATGCTTTAAATGCAATTCCAGTCTACCTCCTGAAATCGGTTTCCTGCAATTCTGCCCCGCTTTCAAGTCCTCTTGGCAGCCTTACTTCAGTATATTTCTGGACGATAGCTGTCATTTATAACTCTGCAGGTTTGTGAATTACAGTGCCCCTGAGCTCCTTTCTTCAACTCGCTTTCTTGTGAGCTGGCCGCAACACCGCAGGATTGCTTCAGGCCCTAATCTGGTTCCGGCACGGCACGCTGAGCCTTTGGTCAATTCTTCTTCCTGGTGCGAAATGAGAGTTAAATTTGCCCGTCCAGACACCTCCAGCTAGTCTCTCATTGGTTCTCCCTATTCCTGTACATCTTCCGCAGAAATTGCAAACTGGGCCAAACAGGAGGTTAAAGGCACTGACTCTCCAAGTCGGGAGAGTGTTAGTAAAGCATCTGGAATGTTGCACCCGAGTACCAGGGGACGAGAACTGAGACATATTGGAACACGTCTCCCGATCACACGGTTGATCATACTCTGGGTTCCACGTGCATGTTTTAGCTGAAGGAAGAATCCCTTAAACCTGGAGAGTTGAGACCCGTGGAATGGGTCCCATGCAATATGACTTCAAAGGGTCTTCATTTGCTCACCGAACCTCTCCAATCCTATCACTGCTGCGTTTATGCCCCTGTACACACGCTTGATTTTCTTTCAGAGACATAGCAATCCATAGGTTTTAAGATACTTACTAGTCAGGTACATTCTTAGGCGTTTAATATGGGGTGTTGAGTCCATTTCGTTGAGCAAGGAGTAGTTCTTGTCTATTCCATATTTGGCTTAAGAAACTTTATCTGTGCTCATTTCAATCTCTGGTTTTATGCAGCACCCCAACTCACCTTTCCCCTTAAGCAAGCATAAGTTGGTTTTCTAAATTTGAGACCCCGTTCTGTTTTGTAATCCAGTTCCTGTGTAGCCAAGTTTACATTCCGTGTATTAGTGATATCTTATGATGTTTCTTTTTCTGTGTGACTTATTTCAGTTAGAATCATCATACCTGAATCCACTCATTATGCTGCTATGGGCCTGATGACATAGATTTCATCGCTGAGTGATATTGCATTGTACGTAAGTACCACAACTTCTTTATCCATTTTTCACTTTTTGCGATATTGAACTTGTACCGTAAATGAGGTTCTTGTAAACAGAGCCGCCCAAAACTTTCGGGTGGCTGTGTGTTTTTTATTTTAATTTCCCTAAGCTATAGGACCATAAGTGGAAGTGCCCTAGGCTCTGTTGCTTTGTTTTTTAGATGTTTCAGGAAACACCATACACCTCTCCCGAGTGGCTGTTGGCAATTTACATCCCGCCCATCAGCATAACAAGGCTCCCAGTTCCCCATGGCCTGTCCTGCCTTTCTGGATTTTACACTTTTTTCAGGTGGCCCTTTTGACCGGGGGGAAGTGAGACTTCATTGTAGTGCAGATTTCCTTTGCAAGCTTGCTTGGTTGGCCAAAAAGGGCGTATGCGTTTTTTCCTGAATATATTCAGGAAAAAACGCATACGCCCTTTTTGGCCAAGTGCATCATTGTGGACGTTCTGCCTCTTTTCCTATGCTTTAAATGCAATTCCAGTCTACCTCCTGAAATCGGTTTCCTGCAATTCTGCCCCGCTTTCAAGTCCTCTTGGCAGCCTTACTTCAGTATATTTCTGGACGATAGCTGTCATTTATAACTCTGCAGGTTTGTGAATTACAGTGGCCCTGAGCTCCTTTCTTCAACTCGCTTTCTTGGGAGCTAGCGGGAACACCGCAGCATTACTTCAGTCCCTAATCTGGTTCCGGCACGGCACGCTGAACCTTTGGTTAATTCCTCTTCCTGGTGGGAAATGAGAGTTAAATTTGCCCGTCCAGACACCTCCAGCTAGTCTCTCATTGGTTCTCCCTATTCCTGTTCATCTTCCGCAGAAATGGCAAACTGGGCCAAACAGGAGGTTAAAGGCACTGACTCTCCAAGTCGGGAGAGTGTTAGTAAAGTGTCTGGAATGATGCACCCGAGTACCAGGGGACGAGAACTGAGACATATTGGAAAACGTCTCCCGATCACACGGTTGATCATACTCTGGGTTCCACGTGCATGTTTTAGCTGAAGGAAGAATCCCTTAAACCTGGAGAGTTGAGACCCGAGGAATCGGTACCATGCAATATGACTTCAAAGGGTCTTCATTTGCTCACCGAACCTCTCCAATCCTATCACTGCTGCGTTTATGCCCCGGTACACACGCTTGATTTTCTTTCAGAGACATAGCAATCCATAGGTTTTAAGATACTTACTAGTCAGGTACATTCTTAGGCGTTTAATATGGGGTGTTGAGTCCATTTCGTTGAGCAAGGAGTAGCTCTTGTCTATTCCATATTTGGCTTAAGGAACTTTATCAGTGCTCATTTCAATCTCTGGTTTTATGCAGCACCCCAACTCACCTTTCCCCTTAAGCAAGCATAAGTTGGTTTTCTAAATTTGAGACCCTGTTCTGTTTTGTAATCCAGTTCCTGTGTAGCCAAGTTTACATTCCGTGTATTAGTGATATCTTATGATGTTTCTTTTTCTGTGTGACTTATTTCAGTTAGAATCATCATACCTGAATCCACTCATTATGCTGCTACGGGCCTGATGACATAGATTTCATTGCTGAGTGATATTGCATTGTACGTAAGTACCACAACTTCTTTATCCATTTTTCACTTTCAGCGCTGTTGAACTTGTACTGTAAACGCGGATCTTGTAAACAGAGCCATCCCAAACTTTGGGGTGGCTGTGTCTTTTTGATTTTAATTTCCCTAAGCTATAGGACCATAAGTGGAAGTGCCCTAGGCTCTGTTGCTTTGTTTTTTAGATGTTTCAGGAATCACCATACACTTCTCCCCAGTGGCTGTTGGCAATTTACATCCCGCCCATCAGCATAACAAGGCTCCCAGTTCTCCATGGCCTGTCCTGCCTTTCTGGATTTTACACTTTTTTCAGGTGGCCCTTTTGACCGGGGGAAGTGAGACTTCATTTTAGTGCAGATTTCCTTTGCAAGCTTGCTTGGTTGGCCAAAAAGGGCGTATGCGTTTTTTCCTGAATATATTCAGGAAAAAACGCATACGCCCTTTTTGGCCAAGTGCATCATTGTGGACGTTCTGCCTCTTTTCCTATGCTTTAAATGCAATTCCAGTCTACCTCCTGAAATCGGTTTCCTGCAATTCTGCCCCACTTTCAAGTCCTCTTGGCAGCCTTACTTCAGTATATTTTTGGACGATAGCTGTCATTTATAACTCTGCAGGTGTGTGAATTACAGTGCCCCTGAGCTCCTTTCTTCAACTCGCTTTCTTGTGAGCTGGCCGCAACACCGCAGGATTGCTTCAGGCCCTAATCTGGTTCTGGCACGGCACGCTGAGCCTTTGGTTAATTCCTCTTCCTGGTGGGAAATGAGAGTTAAATTTGCCCGTCCAGAAACCTCCAGCTAGTCACTCATTGGTTCTCCCTATTCCTGTTCATCTTCCGGAGAAATTGCAAACTGTGCCAAACAGGAGGTTAAAGGCACTGACTCTCCAAGTCGGGAGAGTGTTAGTAAAGTGTCTGGAATGTTGCACCCGAGTACCAGGGGACGAGAACTGAGACATATTGGAACACGTCTCCCGATCACACGGTTGATCATACTCTGGGTTCCACGTGCATGTTTTAGCTGAAGGAAGAATCCCTTAAACCTGGAGAGTTGAGACCCGAGGAATCGGTACCATGCAATATGACTTCAAAGGGTCTTCATTTGCTCACCGAACCTCTCCAATCCTATCACTGCTGCGTTTATGCCCCTGTACACATGCTTGATTTTCTTTCAGAGACATAGCAATCCATAGGTTTTAAGATACTTACTAGTCAGGTACATTCTTAGGCGTTTAATATGGGGTTTTGAGTCCATTTCGTTGAGCAAGGAGTAGCTCTTGTCTATTCCATATTTGGCTTAAGGAACTTTATCTGTGCTCATTTCAATCTCTGGTTTTATGCAGCACCCCACTCAACTTTCCCCTTAAGCAAGCATAAGTTGGTTTTCTAAATTTGAGACCCTGTTCTGTTTTGTAATCCAGTTCCTGTGTAGCCAAGTTTACATTCCGTGTATTAGTGATATCTTATGATATTTCTTTTTCTGTGTGACTTATTTCAGTTAGAATCATCATACCTGAATCCACTCATTATGCTGCTACGGGCCTGATGACATAGATTTCATTGCTGAGTGATATTGCATTGTACGTAAGTACCACAACTTCTTTATCCATTTTTCACTTTCTGCGATATTGAACTTGTACTGTAAACGAGGTTCTTGTAAACAGAGCCGTCCCAAACTTTGGGGTGGCTGTGTCTTTTTGATTTTAATTTCCCTAAGCTATAGGACCATAAGTGGAAGTGCCCTAGGCTCTGTTGCTTTGTTTTTTAGATGTTTCAGGAAACACCATACACTTCTCCCCAGTGGCTGTTGGCAATTTACATCCCGCCCATCAGCATAACAAGGCTCCCAGGTCTCCATGGCCTGTCCTGCCTTTCTGGATTTTACACTTTTTTCAGATGGCCCTTTTGACCTGGTTGAAGTGAGACTTCATTGTAGTGCAGATTTCCTTTGCAAGGTTGCTTGGTTGGCCAAAAAGTGCGTATGTGTTTTTTGCTGAATATATTCAGGAAAAAACGCGTACGCACTTTTTGGCCAAGTGCATCATTGTCGATGTTCTGCCTCTTTTCCTATGCTTTAAATGCAATTCCTGTCTACCTCCTGAAATCGGTTTCCTGCAATTCTGCCTTGCTTTCAATGCCTCTTCAGAGCCTTACCTCAATATATTTTTTGAAAATAGTTGGCCTTTATAACTCTGCAGGTTTTGAATTGCAGTGGCCCTTAGCTCCATTTTTCAGCTCTTATTTTTCTGATCTTGCCTCATAACCACAGGATTCCTTCAGACCCTATTGTTCTTCTGGGGCACCTTGCTGTGCCTTTGGTTAATTCTGCTTACTGATGTTAAATTAGAGTGACATGTGCCCATTGAAACCGCTACAGCTAGTTTCTCACTGGTTCCCCCTATTCCCATTCATCCTCCGCACTAACTGCAGACTGTGCGATACCGGAACTTAAAGGCATTGACTCTCCATGTGGGGTTTTTGTTAGTAAAGCGGCATGAATATCAATCCGGAGCCCCAGGAGAGGAACAATGAGGTGCGTTTTAGAAACCTTTCCCGATCATATGGTATACCTGTCGCTGGGTTTCCCAAGCATGGTTTAGCTGTAGGAATATTCCCTTCAACCTGGAGTGTTGGGACCCTTGGAATGAGTATCATGAAGTATTGCATTAAACTTTCGGCAGTTGCTCACCAAAGCTCACCAATCCTCTCAGCCCCAAGTGTCCAGCCTTATGTCTTATCCAGCTGTGGGTTTATATGTGGTCAATCCAGGTTGCATCACAGCCCCTGAGCGAATATTGTAAGAATTTTTCTCTCTTTGATTGTTTATGCGTTTTGTTTTTAAAATTTATTTCTATAATGGGGTTTAGCTCATTTTCACTGCTGTGTTTTTGCTGCTCTGCACACACTTGATTCCCTTATGAAGATATGTCAATACATGGGTCTTAAGATTCTTATTACTCAGATTTATTTCTGTGCAGTGTATTGGGTGTGTTGAGGCCAGTTCATTGAGCAAGGTGTAGATCTTGTCTAATACTTATTTGGTTTATTGAACGGTATCTGTGCTAATTTCAAACTCTGGTTTTATGCATCACCCCACCTCTCCTTTCCCCTTAAGCTGAAATAAGTGTGTTTTCTAAATGTGAGACACTGTTCTGTTATGTAATTCATTTTTTGTGCAGCCATATTTACCCTCCCTCTATAAGTGATATCTTATGATATGTTTCTTTTTCTGTTTGACTAATTTCAAGTAGTATTATCGGACCTAAATCCACTCTTTATCCTTCTACTAGCCTTATTACATTGATTTCATGGTGAAGAGATATTCCATTGTACATAAGTGCCACATCTTCTTTATCCATTGTTCTCTTTCCTGGGATATTTAAGGTGTACTGAAGTTGAGGTTCTTGTAAACAGAGTAGCCCTAAACTGTGGTGTGCTTGTGTCTTGTTGATTTTTAGACTTCCCTAGATATATTCCCATGATTGGAAGTGTCCTATGCTCTGTAGCTCTGTTTTTTAGATGATTTAGGAACCACCATACACTTCTCCAGAGTGGCTCTCAGCAGTTCACACACTGCCCATCAGCGTATAAAGGCTCCCTGTTCTCCATGGCCTGTCCTGCATTTCTGGTTTTTACAATTGTTTAGGATGGCCCTTTTGACTGGTGGGAAATGAGACTTCTTTGTTGTGCACATTTGCATTGCTTGCTTGCTTCATTGCCCATAAATTGTGTATGCATTTTTTCCTGGATATAATCAGGAAAAAACGCATACGCCCTTTTGGGCCAACTGCATCATTGTCGAAATTCTGCCGCTTTTCATGTGCTTTAAAGACGAGTCCAATCTATCTCTTGAAATCTGTTTCTTGCAATTCTGTCTTGCATTCAGATCCTCTTCTTTGCCTTACCTCAACATATTTTTGGACGTTAGTTTTCATTTATAACTCTGCAGGTTTGTGAATTGCAGTGACCCTGAGCTCCATTTTTTAAGTTGCTCTTTTGTGAGCTGGCCTCAAACCCGCAGGATTGCTTCAGGCCCTATTTTGGCTCAGGTGAGGCGGGCTGAGCCTTTTTTCAATTCTCATTCTTAATGGGAAATTAGAGTGATATGTGCCCGTACAAACCCCTACAACTATTCTCTCATTGGTTCCCCCTCTTCCCGTTCATCCTCCTCACAATTTGCAAAATGTGTGAAACAGAAGTTGAAATGTGCTGATTCTCCAAGTGGGGAGATTCTAAGTAACGTGGCTGGAATGGTGAACAGGAGCACCAGGAGAGGATAAATGAGCTGCATTTTAGACACATCTCCCGATCACATGGTGTACAGTCCTCTGGGTTTTCCATGCATGTTTTAGCTGTAGGAAGATTCCTTGAACCTGCAGATTTGGGACCCATTGAATGGGTACCAGGTAGTGTTACTTTAAAGGGTGTGCATTTCCTCACCCAACCTCACATTTCTCTTAGTGCAAACAGTTTCCAGCCTTATGTCTCATCCTGCTGTGGGTCTAGACGTGTTCAATCCATGTTGCATCACCGTCCCTGAGGAAAAGTTGTAAGAGGTTTTCTCTGTCTCTCTGTCGTTTATTTTTTTCAATTTATTACTATATTGGTTACAGCTTATTTTCAAAGCTCTGTTTCTTGCTGCTGTACATCCACTTGATTCACGTACAGAGAGACATCAGTAAATTCTTTTTCAGATTCTTACCAGTCGTATATATTCTTTTCCGGTGACTTGAGTGTGTTGAGTGCAGTTCTTTTAGCTACCGTGTAGGCCTTGTTGATTATCAGTTTGGTATTTGGAATGGTATCTTTGCTAATTTCAACCTCTTGGATGATGCCTCACCCCTCCCCACCTTTCCCGTTTAGCAGCCTTATGCATGTTTTCTACATATTTGACTATGTTTTTGTTTTGTAAGTTATTTCATGTGTAGCTATTTTGGATTCCACCTTTAAGTGATATCTTATGATATGTGTCTTTTTCTTTTTGAATTATGTCACTTAGAATGATCATACGTAACTCCTCTGGAGTTGTTACAACTTGCCATATTTCATTGATTTCCAGGCTGAGTAATATTCCACTCTACATAAGTACCACATCTCTATCCATGTTTTCCCTCCAGAGACATTTAAGTTATATCCTAGTCGAGGATCTTTTAAACAGAGAGGCGGTAAACATTGGGGTGCCTGTGTCCTCTCCATTTTTGTTTTTCCCAAGATATACGCCCATGAGTGCAAGTGCCCTATGCTCTGTAGCTCATTTTTTAGATGCTTTAGTAAACACAATACACTTCTCCAGAATGGCCGTTGGCAATATACATTTCCACTATAAGTCTCACAGGGCTCCCTCTTCTCCTTGCCCTGTCCTGCATTTCTGTTGTTTACGCTTTATGAGGATGGCTCTTCTGACTGATCCGAAGTGATATCTTTTGTAGTATTGATTTCCAGTGCCCACCTGTTTGGTTGGCTAAAAAAGTGTATGCCCTTTTCTTGAATATATACAGAAAAAAACGCATACACCCTTTTTGGCCAACTGCAATGTTGGCAATGTTCAGCCCCTTTTCTTGTGCTTAATGGCGAGTCCTTTCTACCTCCTCAAATCCCTTTCCTGCCATTCTCCCTTGTTTACAAGTCCTTTTCTCTGACTTTCCTCAAGAAATTTTTCAGTGATAGATATTTTCAACTCTGCAGTTTCGTGAATTTTACTGCCCCTGAGTTCCATTGTTCAACTTGTGTTTATGGGAACTGGCCACAAAGCAGTGGGATTTCCTCAAGCCCTATACTGTTTCCATGGGCAACCCTAGCCTTTGGTCAATTCGTCTTCCTGATTGGAAATTAGAGTGACATGTGCCTGTCTGAACACCTAGGACTTGTCTCTCATTGTTCCTCATCCTTCCGCTTCATCCTCTGGACAAATTCCAAACTGTACGCAACAGGATGTTGACAGTGCTGCCATCTCCAAGTGGGGAGACTGTTAGTAAAGACGCTGGATGGGTGAACCCGAGCACCAGGAGATGAGGAGATGAGATGCCTTTTCCAAACTCTTCCCGATCAGACGGTATACCATCCTCTGGGTGTGACAGACATGTTTTAGCAGTAGGAAGAGTCCCATTCATGTAAGGAAAACACCAGGGCTTTTTCAAAATCAGTGTCTCCCCGAAACCCAAACTGGGGAATTTTTTAAGCTACGGCTACACATATGTTCATTAAGGGCCTTGGGAAGTAGGCAGAGTCCAAACTTTAGATGATTGAAGTCTTCAGGTTCAGAATCACTCACCACCAGCTTCCCTTAGGTTACACTTTAACTGTCATTGATAGATGATGTCAATAAAAATATCTATTCTTTTTCAGATTATTTCCCCTTATAGGTTATTGCAAAATGTTGAGTGTAGTTCCCTGTGCTATACAGTAGTTCCTTGTTGATGATCTATTTTATACATAGCAGTGTGTATGTGTTAATCCCAAACTGTTAATTTATCCCTCCTCCCACCTTTCCCCTTTGGTAATAATAAATTATAAGATTTTATACTTCTCAGAAATGGGAGAGCTGAAAGAGAGGTATCATTTTCAATGGAAAAGCATTTAAAACAAGATTGAAGCTTTAACCAAGATTATTAGATGTACATCCTTGGAAAGAAATCACTTCGTTTCTCTAATATTGACCTGACAAATAAGACAAACCTTTTCACTGAACTTGCTTATAATAAAGTGATGGAAATATCAAATGGAAGTGTTAGAAACATCTTATTTTACCCGAGCCTTATACACTGTTCTATGTTAACTACAGTTTGGCTCACACATCTGTTCATTGAGGTTACAATAGTCTCAATTTCTGTTACTGATCCTCCAGAGTGGACCCCAACAAGTGTCCCCCTGCCCAGTGTCATTGGGGCCAACAGATCGAGGCTGAGTTTGGTTCACAAGCAAAGGAAACTTTATATTTTGATCAGAGAATGGAGAGGTGAGAGCATGCACTACCCCGTGGGCTGTGGGCTGGGCTGCTGTGTAGAGATCCTGTCAGAGTCAGTGGGAGGGAGGGGGCGGAGCTCTCGAGGGCCGGGTTGGCTGCAGCTCAGGCTCTATATCGCGGAGTCTGCACTGGGCCCCAGGAGCTGAGGTGTCGTCCCAGCCATTCTGCACTAGGAAATCTGGTCTGAAGTGCCGGGTGTGGAACCTCTGCATGCGAGACCCTAGGAGTATGTGAAATTAGACAAAGCACAAAGGATAAAAAAGGTTAGACTTGACTTTATTGCCCAGATTCTATTTTTATCTCCCAGGGATTTTTAATGGGCTTTGCTGGGGACAAACACCTCCTCTGTCTTTTGTCCCGTTCCTCATTCTTGGAGTTCTGAGGGTGCAGACCCTTCTTCTGTAACTGCTGAGTGCTGAGTTGGGAGCCCTCATACCCAGGGACGAGGGTCAGAACTTCTCCCCAGCAGCCTCCAGGTGACGTTGATTGTCCCCAGGCCCCCTGCGTCCTTGCTCGTCCGCCTGAGCACCAGCATTGGAAGTGTTATAGATTCTAATGACCTTTAAGGGTCCAGGAAAGAGATGTGCAGAGACGCTGTGGGGGCCGGTTTCACCCCGCCCCACATTTGTTCGGCCACCTTAGGCTGACCGTTTCTGCCAGCCTAGATGCTCTGACCGATAGTCTGCGCTTTCTTCAATTAGGCCCCTGAATTAACGTACAAACAGCACCAGGTGTCAGAGCCCTGCCCGCTCAACTCCCAGACAGTCCAGGGTCAGTGGTGATCAAGGACCATGATGGCCACTGAGTCAACAGCCTTTTGAAGTAAACAGGAGTCCAGCCAGTCTTATTGGCCACCATCAGCACGGTGTCTGTAGGCTTTTCTATGGTGACAGTGTGATATACGGTTCCCCCGCCAAGATTATTAACTCCCCTCTGGGTGCAGTAAGTCCTGCAAGCAGTAGTCTACTCTTTTGGGACACACTCTTGTTGTTTTATGAGAGAAACTCCAGGTCAAGTGATGTTCACACGAGTCGTCATGGTGCCCTGTTGCCCCCGGTTATCTCTCTGGATGTTGGAGTTGGAGGGCCTCCTCACTCGAGGTCGGTGTGCCCACGGAGCGAACCCTGCAACTTCAGGGCATGGTTGGTGGTTAGGATCACCACGTGGGGTCCTTTTCCCTTAGGAGGGAGGTGGCCTTTTGGGCTGCTGATTTCCAGGTTTTTAGATACCGCCAGTATCTTGGCCAGATGTGGCAGTAGGCCAAGCCCCTTGGTGACCGTAGTTTATCCTACCTGGATGGCATTCTTGCATTGTTCCATTTCAAGTGGTCCCAGTTTTTGCACTAATTCTCCAATGGCGATTCACCTTTCACCAGGAATGTAAAGATCAAAGGGTTTAGCTAAATTAGGGAGTTCCAGGGCAAGGGTCTGAATTGACTGCTCTTTCCATTCTTGAAAGGCCACTTCTGGATTCTATTCAAAAGGATCATCATCTTTTCCTTTCAGTGTTTCATATAGAGGCCCAGCTAGTAGAGTGTAGTTAGGGATCCAGAAGCAGCAAACCCTGGCCTCCCCAGGAACCCCTAAGCTGTCTTCTAGTTTTAGAAAGGGGTAAGGCTGAAAATGGTTTCTTCCCTTTCCTGGGATGGGCTTCTCCGACCTTCTGTGAGAATGAAGCCCAGGCAGGTCACTGCAGTCTGTGATATTTGAGCTTTTTCTTGGACTACTTCTATCCTTTATTGGCTTGGTAGTTCAGAGGCCTCCTTAGTAGGGCTGGCGATCAGAATGTCGTCTGCGTACTGAAGGAGGGTTTCCTTTTGCAGAGGTAGAACTTTTAGGTCTTTAGCTAAGGTTTCCCCAAAGATGGTGTGGGAATTTTTGCACCCTTGGGGCAAGACGGCCCGGAAGTATTGTTTTAGTTGTATGTTGAGTCCTGCCACTCACAAGCCAAAATTTCTTGTGACTCTGGGACTAATGGAATACAAAAGAAGGCATCATTGAAGACTAATACAGAATACCATGTCCTGGTGGTTGGTAGAATGACCAGCAGGGTGTAGGAATTAGGAGCAACTGGAGGTATATCCTCGGTGGCTTCACTGACTGTCCTGACATCCTTTACCAGGTCCCCAGCAGCCCATGGGGCTCTCGTGGTCAGACCAATCCCAGAATATGGAGCTCACCTGGGCAGGTACCCCACCCCTCACCCCAGCCCACGGGGCTCTCGTGGTCAGGCCCCTCCCAGGATACAGAGCTACCCTTGCAGGTACCGTGGCAGGCCTGCACACAGGAACCGTGCACATAGCCCTCATTGCAGAGCACCCCCAGCTCACCTGTCGCTCAGAGCTGACACAGAGCACCTCAGAGCAGGACTTGAACTAACAAACAGCAGCTGCGACAGGTCTGTGACCCTGGGCATCACTCTGTGCGGCCTCCCTCCACCTGGTCTTCCAGAGACTTCCACTGCACCCGGGGCACCAGGCCTCTGTCTCCAACCACCACCCACCCCTCCTCTCCCTGACTCCTGGGTTCCTCTCATTAGGAGAGGGTTTTCTTGAAGTTGTCTCCCACTCATGGGCCAGATAAAATGATTAGAAAACAACCCAAAGCTGCAGCCTCTTGTCTATCCTGACTCTCAGGAGCCCACACCTGTTCCTTGGACCTGGCCGGTTCAGCAAGTTCCATTTTCTGCAACTGTGAGCCCCTGAGGGGTGATGATTGGCTGAGCTGGGCAGCCTTACCGTGCCAGCCTGCCCTCCCCAGGTGTGCCTGGGTTGAGATCAATATAAATACCACTCCAGGCAGCAAGAGCCCCTGCAGCCGTGCCTGACACCATTTTCTCTGCCCTGTCAGCAGTCTCGGGGCTGGGCTGGTGGGAGGGAGTGAGAGGCCACGGCTTTGTGGGTGGCCCAGTGTGAGTGGGGCTCTGCTGGACTTTCTGCAGCAGTTGCCAGGCTGCCACCTGCTAAAGAAGAGGATGTGTCACCCATACCTGCTGCTGGAATTTCTCCCTGGGCAGAGGTGAGGAAGGAAAAAAGCAGTGGGGGCAGGGACAGGACGGGTATCTCAGGCAGGGAAATGGAAATCTTCCAGAAGAGCACCCAGGGCCAGGACCATCCTGGCTGGCCTGCAGGCACCAAGTCGGCCGGCATGCTGTCACTCGTGTGGCTCTATGGCCCTTCCTCTAGGCTTTCAAGTCCTTGTATATATTCAGGTGTTTTACCTGGGACGGGTGGGAACAGTTCAGCAGCAGCTGGCCTGGGGCTCATCTCACGTTTACTCACAGATGCCTCGGCACGGTCCCCCAGGCTTGTAATGAGGACACTCCTTGCGGGGTGGCTGCTGGCTGCATGCGAGCGGAATCCCCACCTCTGACCAACTTCAGAATTGTCTATCACTGGAGCAAGTGCCCTGATTGGGTTTTCATCTGTATAACTGGTGGGTTCTGTTTTGTTTTTTTCTTTTTTGTTTCAAGGTAGGTTTTATTCCTCTTTTTTGTACTTATGGATGTAAGCATGGAAATAATTCATTCATATAAATACATGTATGTGAAGGGAATAACATTTTTCCGTTTTTTAAAAAAATTTATTTTTCATTTTATTTTATTTATTTTTTATACAGCAGGTTCTTATTGGTTATCTATTTTATACATATAAATGTATACATGTCAATCCCGATCTCCCAACTCCTCCCACCGCCACCCCCCCATGGCTTTCCCCTCTTTGTGTCCATACATTTGTTCTCTACATCTGTGTCTCTATTTCTTCCCTTCAAACCGGTTAATCTGTACAGTTTTTCTAGGTTCCACATATATGCGTTAATATACAATATTTGTTTTTCTCTTTCTGACTTACTTCACTCTGTATGACAGTCTCTAGATCCATTGACGTCTCTACAAATGACCCAATTTCATTCCTTTTTATGGCTAATAGTCCATTTTATATATGTACCACATCTTTATCCATTTGTCTGTCTGTGGGCATTTAGGTTGCTTCCATTACCTGGCTATTGTAAATAGTGCTGCAATGAACATTGTGGTGAATGTGTCTTTTTGATTTATGGTTTTCTCTGGGTATATGCCCAGTAGTGGGTTGCTGGATCATATGGTAATTCTATTTTTAGTTTTTTAAGGAACCTCCATACTGTTCTCCATAGTGACTATCAATTTACATTCCCACCAATCGTGGAAGAGGGTTCCTTTTCTCCACACCCTCTCCAGCATTTGTTGTTTGTAGATTTTCTGATGATGCCCATTCTAACAGGTGTGAGGTGATACCACATTGTAGTTTTGATTTGCATTTCTCTAATAATTAGTGATGTAGAGCAGCTTTTCATGTGCTCCTTGGCCATCTCTACGTCTTTTTGGAAGAAATGTCTATTTAGATCTTCTGCCCATTTTTGTATTGGGTTGTTTGTTTTTTTAATATTGAGCTGCATCAGCTGTTTATATATATTGGAGATTAATCCTTTGTCCATTGATTCAGTTGCAAATATATTCTCCCATTCTGAGGGTTGTCTTTTTGTGTTTGTAGTTTCCATTGCTTTGCAAAAGCTTTTACGTTTCATTAGGTCCCATTTGTTTAGTTTTCTTTTTTATGTCATTACTCTAGGAGGTGGATCAAAAAAGATCTTGCTGTGATTTATGTTAGAGTATTCTTCCTATGTTTTCCTCTAAGAGTTTTATACTGTCCGGTCTTACATTAAGGTCTCTAATCCATTTTGAATTTATTTTTGTGTATGGTGTTAGGGGGTGTTCTAATTTCATTCTTTTACATGTAGCTGTCCATTTTTCCCAGCACCACTGATTGAAGACACTGTCTTTTCTCCATTGTATAGTCTTGCCTACTTTGTCATAGATTAGTTGACCATAGGTGTGTAGGTTTATCTCTGGGCTTCTTTCTTTTTTATTTTCCTTTTACACCTTTATTGGAGTATAATTGCTTTACAATGGAGTGTCAGTTTCTGCTGTATAACAAAGTGAATCAATTATACATATACATATATCACCATATCCCCTCCCTCTTACATCTCCCTCCCACCCTCCACATCCCACCCCTTTAGGTGGTTGCAAAGCACCAAGTTGATCTCCCTGTGCTATGTGGCTGCTTCCCAGTAGCTATCGATGTTACATTTGGTAATGTATATATGTCCATGGCACTCTCTCACTTCGTCCCAGCTTACCCTTCCCCCTCCCCGTGTCCTCAAGTCCTTTCTCTATGTCTGTGTCCTTAATCCTGTCCTGCCCCTAGGTTCTTCATAAACTTTTTTCTTTAGATTCCATATATCTCTGTTAGCACACGGTATTTATTTTTCTCTTTCTGACTCACTTCACTGTGTAGGACAGACTCTAAGTCCATCCCCCTCACTACAAATAACTCAGTTTTGTTTCTTTTTATGGCTGAGTAATATTCCATTTATATATGTGCCAGATATTCTTTATCCATTCATCTGTCGATGGACACTTAGGTTGCTTCCATGTCCTGGCTATTGTAAGTAGAACTGCAACGAACATTGTTGTATATAACTCTTTTTGAATTATGGTTTTCTCAGGGCAAATGCCCAGTAGTTGGATTGCTGGGTCGTATGGTACTTCTATTTTTAGTTTTTTAAGGAACCTCTATACTGTTATCCCTAGTGGGTATAACAATTTACATTCCCAGCAACAGTGCAAGAACGTTCCCTTTTCTCCAGTAAATGCCTCTCCAGCATTTATTGTTTGTAGATTTTTTGATGATTGCCATTCTGACTGCTGGGAGGTGATAACTCACTGTAGTTTTGATTTGCATTTCTCTAATGATTAGTGATGTTCAGCATCCTTTCATGTGTTTATTGGCAATCTGTATATCTCCTTTGGAGAAATGTCTATTTAGGTCTTCTGCCCATTTTTGGATTGTGTTGTTTGTTTTTGTGATATTGAGCTACACGAGCTGCTTGTAAATTTTGGAGATTAATCTTTTGTCATTTGCTTCATTTGAAAACATTTTCTCCCATTCTGAGGGTTGTATTTTCGTCTTGTTTATGTTTTCCTTTGCTGTGCAAAAGCTTTGAAGTTTCATTAGGTCCCATTTGTTTATTTTTGTTTTTATTTCCACTTCTCTAGGAGGTGGGTCAAAAAGGATCTTGCTGTGATTTATGTCATAGAGTGTTCTGCCTATGTTTTCCTCTAATAATTTTATAGTGTCTGGTCTAACATTTAGATCTCTAATTAATTTTGAGTTTATTTTTGTGTATGGTGTTATGGAGCGTTCTAATTTCATTCTTTCACGTGTGGTTGTCCAGTTTTCCCAGCACCACTTACTGAAGAGACTGTCTTTTCTTCATTGTATATCTTTGCCTCCTTTGTCATAGATGAGTTAGCCATAGGTACGTAGGTTTATCTCTGGGCTTTCTATCTTGTTCAATTGATCTATATTTCTGTTTTTGTGCCAGTACCATATAGTCTTGATTAATGTAGCTTTGTAGTATAGTCTGAAGTTAGGAAGTCTGATTCCTCCAGCTCTTTTAATTTCCCTCAAGATTGCTTTGGCTATTCGGGGTCTTTTGTGTCTCCATACAAATTTTAAGATTTTTTTGTTCTAGTTCTGTAGAAAATGCCAGTGGTATTTGATAGGGATTGCATTGAATCTGTAGCTTGCTTTGGGTACTATAGTCATTTACACAATATTGATTCTTCTAATCCAAGAACATGGTTTATACCTCCATATGTTTATATCATCTTTGATTTCTTTCAGCAGTGTCTTATAGTTTTCTGAGTACAGGTCTTTTACCTCCTTATGTAGGTTCATTCCTCCGTATTTTATTCTTTTTGTTGCAATGGTGAATGAGATTGTTTCCTTAATTTCTCTTTCTGATCTTTCATTATTAGTGTATAGGAATGCAAGAGATTTCTGTGCATTAATTTTGTATCCTGCAACTTTACCAAATTCATTGATTAGCTCTAGTAGTTTTCTGGTGGCATCTTTAGGATTCACTATGTGTAGTATCGTGTCATTTGCAAACAGTGACAATTTTACTTCTTCTTTTCCAATTTGTATTCCTTTTATTTCTTTTTCTTCTCTGATTACTGTGTCTAGGACTTCCAAAACTATGTTGAGTAATAATGGTGAGAGTGGACATCCTTGTCTTGTTCCTGATCTTAGAGGAAATGCTTTTAGTTTTTCACTATTGAGAATGATGTTTGCTGTGGGTTTGTCATATACTGCCTTTATTATGTTGAGGTAGATTCCCTCTATGCCCACTTTTTGGAGACTTTTAATCATAAATTGGTGTTGAATTTTGTCGAAAGCTTTTCCTGCATCTATTGGGATGATCATATTTTTATTCTACAATTTGTTAATGTGGTGTATCACATTGATTGATTTGTGTATATTGAAGAATTCTTGCATCCCTGGGATAAACCCCACCTGATCATGGTGCATGATCCTTTTAATGTGTTGTTCAATTCTGTTTCCTAGTATTTTGTTGAGGATTTTTACATCTATATTAATCAGTGATATTGGTCTCTAATTTTCTTTTTCTGTAGTATCTTTGTCTGGTTTTGGTATCAGGGTGATGGTGGCCTCATATAATGAGTTTGGGACTGTTCCTTCCCCTGAAAAGTTCTGAAGAGTTTGAGAAGATTGGGTGTTAGCTCTTGTCTAAATGTTTGATAGAATTCACCTCTGATGCCATCTAGTTCTGGACTTTTGTTTGTTGGAAGATTTTTAATCACACTTTCAATTTCATTACTTGTGATAGGTCTGTTCATATTTTCTATTTCTTCCCGGTTCAGTCTTGGAAGGTTATACCTTTCTAAGAATTTGTCCATTTCTTCCAGGTTGTCCATTTTATTGGCATAGAGTTGTTTGTAGAGGTCTCTTAGGATGCTTTGTATTTCTGTGGTGTCTGTTACAACTTCTCCTTTTTCATTTCTAATTTTATTGATTTGAGTCCTCTCCCTCTTTTACTTGAGTCTGGCTACAGGTTTATCATTTTTGTTTATCTTCTCAAAGAACCAGCTTTTAGTTTTATTGATCTTTGCTATTGTTTTTATTTCATTTATTTCTGCTCTGATCTTTATGATTTCTTTCCTTCTATTAACTTTGGGTTTTGTTCTTCGTTCTCTAGTTCCTTTAGGTGTAGGGTTAGATTGTTTATTTGAGATTTTTCTGGTTTCTTGAGGTAGGCTTTTATTGCTATAAACTTCCCTCTTAGAACTGTTTTTGCTGCATCCCATAGGTTTTCAATCATCGTGTTTTTGTTGTCATTTGTCTCTAGGTAGTTTTTGATTTCCTCTTTTATTTCTTCAGTGATCTCTTGGTTATTTAGAAACGTATTGTTTAGCCTCCATGTGTTTGTTTTTTACGTTATTTTCCCTGTAATTGAGTTCTAATCTCATAGCATTGTGGTCGGAACAGCTGCTTGATATGATTTCAGTTTTGTTAAATTTACTGAGGCTTTATTTGTGACCCAAGATGTGATCTATCCCGGAGAATGTTCCGTGTACCATTGAGAAGAACTTGTAGTCTGCTGTTTTTGGATGGAATGTCCTATAAATATCCATTAAATCTATCTGGTCTATTGTGTCATTTAAAGCTTGTGTTTCCTTATTAATTTTCTGTCTGGATGATCTCCATTGGTGTAAGTGAGGTGTTAAAGTCCCTTGCTATTATTATGTTACTGTTGATTTCCTCTTTTATAGCTGTTAGCAGTTGCCTTATATATTGAGGTGTTCCTGTGTTGGGTACATATATATTTATAATTGTTATATCTTGGATTGATCCCTTGATCATTATGTAGTGTCCTTCCTTGTCTCTTGTAACATTCTTTATTTTAAAATCTATTTTATCTGATATGAGTATTGCTACTCCAGCTTTCTTTTGATTTTCATTTGCATGGAATATATTTTCCATCCCCTCACTTTCAGTCTGTATGTGTCCCTAGGTTTGAAATGGGTCTCTTGTAGACAGCATATATATGGATCTTGTTTTTCTATCCATTCAGTAAGCCTGTGTCATTTGGTTGGAGCATTTAATCCATTCATGTTTAAGGTAATTATCAATATGTATGTTCCTATTACTATTTTCTTAATTGTTATGGGTTTGTCTTAGTGGGTCCTTTTCTTCTCTTGTGTTTCCCACTTAGAGAAGTTCCTTTAGCATTTGTTGTAGAGCTGGTTTCATGGTGCTGAATTCTCTTAGCTTTTGCTTGTCTGTAAAGCTTTTGATTTCTCCATCAAATCTGAATGAGATACTTGCTGGGTGGAGTACTCTTGGTGGTAGGTTCTTCCTTTTCATCACGTTAAATTTATCATGCCACTCCCTTCTGGCTTGTAGATTTTCTGCTGAGAAATCAGCTGTTAACCTTATGGGAGTTCCGTTGTATGTTGTCATTTTTCCCTTGTTGCTTTCAATAATTTTTCTTTGTCTTTAATTTTTTCAATTTGATTACTGTGTGTCTCGGCATTTTTCTCCTTTGGTTTATCCTGCCTGGGACTCTCTGCGCTTCGTGGACTTCGGTGGCTATTTCTTTTCCCATGTTAGGGAAGTTTTCAACTATAATCTCTTCAGATATTTTCTCGAGTCCTTTCTCTCTCTGTTCTCCATCTGGGACCCCTATAATGCGAATGTTGTTGCATTTAATGTTGTCCCAGAAGTCTCTTAGGTTGTCTTCATTTATTTTCATTCTTTTCCTTTATTCTGTTCCATGGCAGTGATTTCCACCTTTCTGTCTTCCAGGTCACTTATCCGTTCTTCTGTCACAGTTATTCTGCTACTGATTCCTTCTAGTGTATTTTTCATTTCAGTTATTGTATTGTTCATCTCTGTTTGTTTGTTCTTTAATTCTTCTAGGTGTTTGTTCCTTAATTCTTCTAGGTCTTTGTTAAGCATTTCTTGCATCTTCTCGATCTTTGCCTCCATTATTTTTCTAAGGTCTTGGATCATCTTCACTATCATTATTCTGAATTCTTTTACTGGAAGGTTACCTATCCCCACTTCATTTCATTGTTTTTCTGAGGATTTATCTTGTTCCTTGATCTGGTATAAAGTCCTCTGCCTTTTCATTTTCTCTATCTTTCTGTGAATGTGGTTTTCCTTCCACAGGCTGCAGAATTGTAGTTCTTCTTGCTTCTGCTGTCTGCTCTCCAGTGATTGAGTCTATCTGAGAGGCTTGTGCAAGCTTCCTTATGCGAGGGACTGGTGGTGGGTAGAGCTGGGTGTTGCTCTGGTGGGCAGAGCTTTAATCTGCTTGTCTGTGGATTAAATAAAAGTTTAATAAAAAGTTTAATCCGCTTGTCTGCTGAGGCATGGGGCTGGGTTCTCTCCCTGTTGGTTGTTTGGACTGAGGCGACCCAGCACTGGAGCCTACCTTGCTCTTGGTGAGGCTAATGGTGGACTCTGGGAGAGTTCACGCCAAGGAGTATTTCCCAGAACTTCTGCTGTCAGTGTCATTGTCCCCATGGTGAGCTGCAGCCACACCCCACCTCTGCAGGAGACCCTCTAAAACTAGCAGCTAGGTATGATCATTCACCTATGGGGTGACTGCTCCTTCCCCTGGGTCCTGATGTGCACACTACTTTGTGTGTGTCCTCCAAGAGGGGAGTCTCTGTTGAGACTCTGAGTCTCTGAGTGCAGTTGAGACTCTGAGTGGAGTCGCACAGACTCTGGGTCCTGTGGAGCTTCGATGTTTTGTGGTTCTAGAAATCCTATAGGAGACGGTCCACAGCAGGTGAAGCTAATGCTGTCATAGAGGTGGTGAAACCAAAGATCTGCAGTTCCGACTAGAGGTGCTGATGTACAAACAGGACAAAATCATCTCATGTGAATGTAGTTCAGGCATGTTTAAAATGAATGCAGTCATGTTAATGCCTAACATCTTCTATCTTGTGCCTCTCCTCAAGGACCCCCTCCTCAGTTCCTGAGTCTCCTGTAAGTCATGTACAGGGGAATGGAGAGTGGGCTCTGTCCAGTCTGAGCCCTGAGTTACCCTGTGTGTATCTTAGGATACTTTGTATTTCTGTGGTGGCTCTTGTAACATCATCTCTTTCAGTTCTGATTTATTTGGGCCCTCTCTTTTAAAAAAAGTACTACTGTTGTCTTTTATTCTTTACAGAAGTTTAATAAGTGTTTGATCTACTACCCTTACTCTATGTATACTTTTTGCCATGAGATTTTTACTTTTGTTTGTTTTCTTGTTACTGTCAATAATTAGTGAGAATTCTTTTAAGCTACCTTCAACATTGCTTATAAAGCTGCTTTATTAGTGATGACAGAGCTTTAATGGAAGTCGTGTTCTGGTTGTAAACTAGAATGCAATGTGCCAGCAAAAAGTCCCTTAAGTGTATGTCTCATTACTTCTTGTTCTTTTTTTTCCTTTTTTCTCTCTTTTTTTTCTTGTTCTTTTTTTAATTTTTATTTTTTATCAGAGCAAATTTGATTAAAATGTTTTGTTTGTTCTAGGTGTGTAAGATGTGGTTCTTTTACACATATACATGTATCTATACTTCTTCAGATCATTTTCTCATGTAGCTTGTGACACAATGTTGAGTAGTCTTCTCTTGGTATTCCGTAGGTCTTTGATGATTATATATTTCACATGTGTTTCTATACCTATGTTAACCCCAATATCTTAATATATCCAGTCCTCACACCTTTCCATTTGGTGAACCTTAACTTTGTTTAATGAATCTGTGATTGCCTTTCTCTGTGGAAATATCTTCATTGGTATCAATTTTTAGCTAACACCTATAAGTGATATTATAGGATATGTGTCTTTTGCTGTCTGACTTAGTACAATTTGCCTGATTACCTCTAGAATCATCTACGGTGCTGCAAATGGCATTGTTTCATTTTTTTCCCTAGATAATATTCCATCTGTACATGTACCAGGTCTTCTTTGTCCACTCACCTCTTGATGGACTTTCTGGTTGCCTCCATGTCTTGGCTATTGTAATACTGCTGCACTGCACATTTGCCTGCCTGTGTCTTTCCAATTCTGTCTTCTTATGTTATAGGCCCAAGAGTGGGCCTCCTGTATCATATAGTATCTCAGGGTTTACCGTTTAAATGCACCATGATTCTGTGCTCATTAGTGGCTCTTTCCAGGTTACATCTCACTTAAAGTTGAGGGTATGCATTTCTCCACAACACCTTCAGCATTTATTTATTTATTTATTTTTAACATCTTTATTGAAGTATAATTGCTTTACAATGGTGTGCTAGCTTGTGCTTTACAACAAAATGAATCAGTTATACATATACATATGTTCCCATATCACTTCCCTCTTGCGTCTCCCTCCCTCCCACCCTCCCTCCCCTCCAGGCGGTCACAAAGCACCGAGCTGATCTCCCTGTGCCATGCTGCTGCTTCCCACTAGCTATCTACCTTACGTTTGGTAGTGTATATATGTCCATGCCTCTCTCTCCCTTTGTCACAGCTTACCCTTCCCCCTCCCCATATCCTCAAGTCCATTCTCTAGTAGGTCTCTGTCTTTACTCCTGTTTTACCCCTAGGTTCTTCATGACATTTTTTTTTCTTAAATTCCAGGTATATGTGTTAGCATACGGTATTTGTCTCTCTCTTTCTGACTTACTTCACTGTGTATGACAGACTCTAGGTCTATCCACCTCATTACAAATAGCTCAATTTTGTTTCTTTTTATGGCTTCAGCATTTATTGTTTGTAGTTTTCTTGCTGATGGATATTCTGACTGGTGTGAGCTGATACCTCTTTGTGGTTGAATTTGCATATGACTCATAATCCTTTGAAATTGAGCTTTAAGACATGTCCTTTTTATTTTTCAAACTGTGATTACAGCTTAGCCCTTCAAAGTGTTTTCTAAAGTATGTGTTACATTTTGAAATTTATTGGCCATTACCTCCCTCAAAACATTTTGAGGGCAGGTTTCATTTACAGCCCTGCAGTACTTGTTCACATGAAGTGACCATTAGCACAGGCTTTAAAGCTGCTTTTGCAGGTAACGGCCAGATTGCGGCAGCCTTTCTTTGTTCCCCATGCTGGTACTAGGGAAACAGAGCTTCCGGCCAGTGGTCTTCCTCGGTTATAAATTAGAGTGGAATGTGCCCGGATAAACCCCCAAAGGCTGATGTCTCCTTATTTTTGTTTCTTTTTTAAATTTAATTTATATTTTTATCGGAGTAATATTCCATTGTGTATATGGACCACTTCTTGGTGCATAGCTCTGTTGAGGGACATTTTCGTTGCTTCCAAGTGTTGGCTATATTAAATATTGCTGGAGTGCAAGATTGCCAGCCTGTGACTTTTTGATTCTCATTTTCTCAGGTGATAGGCCCAGCAGTGGGTGTGACTGATTGACTAGTAGCTCAATGTTTACCTTTTCAAAGCACCTCCATTGTGTTTTCATTAGTGGCTCTTACCATGTCTCCCTTAGAACCGAGGGTACGAACTTCTCCACAATCCCTTCAGCATTTATAGTTTGCAGCATTTTTGCTAATGGCCAGTCTGACTGCTGTGACCTGATAGGTTTTTGTAATTTGGGTTTGCATGACTTTAAAAATTCATAAAATTCATCATTTTCCACGCCTTTTTCCTTTCTGTTAAAAATCAAGTGTGAGTACAATATATCTCTTGAAGCTCTCTTCTTGGAAGTTTGCCCTCTTTTGAATTTTTGGTGGATATTCGACCCCAGGATTTTTTTGGAGGGCAGATGTCATTACAGAACTGCAAGTTTGGTGAATATTTAGTGACAATTAGCACTGGGTTTAAAGCTGCTGTTGTGGGAAACGGCCACAAGGAGGCAGCATTTGTCCTTTCCCAAATCTGAGTACTAGGGCAGCAGAGCCTTTCTGGAAGTCGTGGTCCTAGGTTTTAAGTTAGAATGGAATGTGCCAGGAGGAACGCCCATAAGTTTATGTCTCATTACATCTTGGTTTTTAAAATTTATTTAATCGGGGTAATGATTAGATATTGTTTGTCCAGATGTACACAATCTGGTTCATTTGCACAATATATATGTCTATTCATGTTCAGATCCTCTTCCCATGTAAAATATTACAGTGTTCCGTAGACCTCCCTTGCTATATGGTCCGTCTTTTCGATATATGTTTATTATATGTATTTGTATACGTATGGTAACGTTAATCTTAATTTATCCATTCTGCCCACCTTTCCTTTTAGATAAGCATACTTAATTTCTAAGTCTGTGAGTGTCTTTCTCTGTGGAAATATGTTCATTTGTGTTAGTTATTAGATAACGCCTATAAGTGATATCATAGGATATAGGTCTTTTGCTTTCTGACTTACCTCATATTCTGTGATTATCTCCAAGCTCATCTATGGCACCTCAAATAGCAGTGTTTCATTGTTTTCTATGGCTAATATTCTATTGTGAACGTGGACCACTTCTTCTTCATCCATACATCTGTTGATGGACATTTTGGTGGCTTCACTGTCTTGGCTATTGTGAATAAGGCTGCAGTGTAGCTTTTGCAGCCCGAGTCTTCTCGATTCTGGTCTTCTCAGGTGAGAGGCCCAGTGGTGTGACTGCTGCATCGAATGGTATCTCAACTTTTACTTTTAATCGTAGCTCCTTTCTGTTCTCATTATTGGCTCTTACCACGTTACATCTCACCAGCAGCTAGAGGGTACACAGTTCTCTAAAACCCCTTCAGAATTTATTGTTTGTAGATCTTTTGCTGATGGTCAGTCGACTGGTGTGAGTTGAAACCTTTTTGTACGTTAGATTTGCATGAGTCTAATAATTCCTGAGGTTGAGCTTTCACCCATTTTCCTTTTTTTAAACAAGAGAGTGAGTCAAACTTACCTCTTCATACTATCGTCTTGAAAAATTTGTCAGTTTTGAATTTTATTGTCCATTCCCTACCTCAGCACAGTTGTTTAGGGCAGGTGTCCTTTGCAGCCCTGAGTCCTTGTGAATGTTAAGAGAACATTAGCTGTGGGCTTAACGCCACTCTTGCGGAAAACGGCCACAAGGCAGCAGAATTTCTACATTGCCAACTCTGGGTTTTTGGGCAGCAGAGCCTTCCTGGAAATAGTGTTAGTAGGCTGCAAATTAGAGTGGAATGTGCCAGAGCACATCCCCAAGAGCTTATATCTCCTTACTTCTTGTTTGTTTTATAAATTTAATTTTTATTAATTATCAGAGCAAACTTGATAAAAATATTTTGTTTCTCCTAGGTGTACAGAATCTGGTTCATTATATCAATGTATCTGTCATTTATCTTTGCATTCTTTACTGTGTAGGTTATTACAGAGTGTTGCCTAGACCTCTCTTGGTATTCCATAGGTATTTTGTGATTATATATTTCATATGTATTAGCACATGTCTGTTAACCCTCATATCCTAATTCACACATTCCTTACACTTTTCCATTTGGTTAAACATAATTTTTTTTTCTTAATCCATGCTTTTCCTTCTCTTGGAAATAAGTTCGTGAGTATCAACTTTTAGGTAACACCTAGAAGTGATGTCATAGGATATCTGTCTTTCACTTTCTTTCTTTAATTTGAGTGATTATCTCTAGGTCCTTATATGGTGGTGCAAACGGCACTGTTTCATTGTTTTCCATGGCTAATATTCCATTGTTTATATGGACCACTTCCTCTTTGTGCATTTTTCTGTTGATGGACATTTTGGTTTCTTCCAAGTCTTGGCTATGTTAAATATTCCTGCAGTACAGGATTGCCAGCCTGTGTCTTTTCCATTCTGCTCTGCTCAGGTGATAGGCACATCAAAGGACCTACCAGATCACATGGTAGCTCAATTTTTACCCTTAAACGCACCTCCATTATGTTCTCGCTACTGGCTGTTACCAGTTTACATCCCCCCAGCAGCTGGAGGGTACACAGTTCTCTGAAACCCCTTCAGCATTTATTCTTTGTAGACTTTTTGCTGAAGAACATTCTGACGGCTGTGAGGTGAACATTTCTGTAATTGGATTTGCATGGCTTTATTCATTGCTGATGTTGCGCATTTTTCAATTTCCTTTTATTTTAAAGAGAAAAAAAGAAAAGACAAAATGTGCGTAAAATATGCCTCTTGACATTGTCTTCTTGAAATGTTGACGTCTTTTGAATTTTCTGGTCGATTACGACCCCAGGACATCTTTTGAGGCCCGGTGTCCTTTACAGTGCTGCACATATTTTGAATATTAAGTGAACATTACCTCTTGGTTTAAAGCTGCTGTTGTGTGAAACAGCCACAAGGCGGCAGCATTTCTCCTTTACCAAATCTGGTTACCAGGGCAACAGAACCTTAATGGAAGTCCTGTTCTAGGTTGAAAATTAGAATGGGATGTGCCAGGAAAAATTCCTTTCAGTTTATGTCTCATTATTTCTTGTTCATATTTTTAATTTAATTTTTATTTTTTATCGCAGCAAATTTGATTACAATGTTTTTTTTTTTGTTCTAGGTGTGCAAGATGTGGTTCTTTCACACACATACATATATCTATTCTTCTTTGGAACCTTTTCCCAGGTAGGTTATGACACAATGTTGAGTAGTCTTCTCTTGGTATTCCATAGGTCTTTGGTGATTATATATTTCACATGTGTTTCTATATCTATGTTAACCCCAATATCGTAATGTATCCAATCCTCACACCTTTTGATTTGGGGAACCATAAGTTTGTTCAATGAATCTGTGATTGCCTTTCTCTGTGGAAATATCTTCATTGTTATCAATTTTCAGGTAACACCTATAAGTGATATACGTTAGGTGTCTTTCACTTTCTCACTTACTACAAGTTGCATGGTTACCTCTAGACTCATCTATGGTGCTGCAAATGGCATGGTTTCATTTTTTTCCCGAGCTAATATTCCATCTCTATATGTAACAGTTCCTCTTTGTCCACTCATCTGTTGATGGACTTTTGGTTGCTTCCATGTCTTGGCTATTGTAATACTGCTGCAGTGCAGATTTGCCTGCCTGTGTCTTTCCAATTATGTCTTCTTATGTTATAGGCCCAGGAGTGGGCCTGCTGGATCATATAGTAGCTCAATGTTTACCTTTTAAAGGCACCTCCACCCTGTTCCCATTAGTGACTCTTACCAGGTTACGTCCCACTTCAAATTAAGGGTATGCATTTCTCCACAACCTCTTCAGCATTGATCATTTGTAGTTTCTTTCCTGATGGTTATTCTGAATGGTGTGAGCTGATACCTCTGTGTGGTTGGATTTGCATGTGTCTCATAATCCTTTGAAATTGAGCTTTCAGGCATGTCCTTTTATTTTTCAAATGGTTATTACAGCTTAGTTCTTCAAATGGTTTTCTTGAAATATGTGCCACATTTTGAAATACTTTGATCTTTACCTCCTGCAAAACATGATGAAGGCAGGTTTCCTTTACAGCCCTGCAGGACGTGTTCATATGAAGTGAAAATTAGCATAGGTTTTAAAGCTGCTTTTGCAGGTAATGGCCAGAGGGTGGAGCATTTCATAATTCTATGAAACATAACTGAACACACAATATATATTTTTTCTTTTAAATTTCCATTGTTACTTTTTTAAAGTACAATTATAATTGAAGTTCTTTGTAACAAGTGAAATTTAAAAAATTAAAGGAAAAGATAATATTTTACCACTTGCCATCCTTTCCCATTTACTGAAACGACCAGCATAATGTGTAGAGTTCTCATTTTATCCAGGTGTTCTATACATCTGGAATATCATGCTTCTCACTGTAGAAAAACAGATTTAGCTCTCACACTTTTTATAGGCTACATAACAGTCCATAGAACAGAAGTACCAACTATTTCAGACTTAGCTTTTTGAGGGACACTCAGGTTACTTTCTGTTTTATTTTGTTGTTCTTTTTCTGGGGGGGGGTAGGAGTTTATTATTTATTTATTTATTTTTGTTGTGTTGGGTCTGAGTTTCCGTGTGAGGGCTTTCTCTAGTTGTGGCAAGTGGGGGGCCACTCTTGATCTCGGTGCGCGGGCCTCTCACTATTGCGGCCTCTCTTGTTGCAGAGCACAGGCTCCAGATGCGAGGGCTCACTGGTTGTGGCTTATGGGCCTAGTTGCTCCATGGCATGTGGGATCCTCCCAGACCAGGGCTCGAACCTGTGTCCCCTGCATTAGCAGGCAGATTCTAACCACCGCAACACCAGCGAAGCCCCCTATTTTGTTGTTCTGCTAGTTTGTTTTAACCCAAGAAAATATTTTTTTAAATACAAAAAAACTAAATTAAGCTAAGGGTAAGGATTAGGGTTTAGGGTAAGGTTTAAGGTTAGGATACGGGTTAGGATTATTGTACGGCTTAGAGTATGGTTTAGGGTTATGGTTGTGGTATGGGTTAGTGTTAGGGTACAGTTTAGGGTATGGCTATGGTTTAGTGTTAGGGTACGGGTTAAGGTATGGGTTAGTGTTAGGGTATGGGTTAGGATTAGGGTATGGTTTACATTCAGGGTTATGGTTAGGTTTAGTGTATGGGTTAGTGTTAGGTATGGGTTAGGGTAAGGGTTAGGGTTAGGTTTAGTGTTAAGGAAGGGGTACAGTTTAGGGTACAGTATAGGGAACAACAAAGGGT
Organism: Leucopleurus acutus; assembly: GCF_964270905.1. Classification (NCBI taxonomy): domain Eukaryota; kingdom Metazoa; phylum Chordata; class Mammalia; order Artiodactyla; family Delphinidae; genus Leucopleurus; species Leucopleurus acutus. The sequence continues at coordinate 165,685 of NW_028139099.1, read as the reverse complement.
TAGGGTTAGGGTACGTGTTAGGGTACAGTTTAGTGTTAGTGTACGGGTTAGGATTAAGGTATGGTTTAGTGTAAGGGTTAGGGTTAGGGTTAGGGAACGGGTATGGTTTGGGGTACAGTTTAGGGTATGACCACGGGTTAGGAGTAGGGTAAGTGTTAAGGTATAGTTTAGTGTTAGTGTACAGGTTAGGATTATGGTACGGGATAGTGTAAGGGTTAGGGTTAGGGTTAGGGAATGGGTACAGATTAGGTTACAGGTTAAGGTATGACAACGGGTTAGGGTTAGGGTACGTGTTAGTGTATGGGTTAGGATTAGGGTACGGGTTAGGTTATGGGTTAATGTTAGGGGATGGGTTAGGATTAGGGTACGGGTTATGGTACGGTTTAGGGAAAGGGTTAGGATATGGGGTAGGGTAAGGATAAAGTTTAGTGTATGGCTATGTGTTACTGTTAGGGTACATGTTAGCATACGGGTTAGTGTTTGTGTACAGCTTACGGTAAGGGTTAGGGTTAGGGAACGGGTACGGTCTCAGGTACAGGTTAGGGTACGGTAGCGGGATAGGGTTAGGGTACGTGTTAGGATGAGACTTCTTTGTAGTGTAGATTTGAATTTCCCGCTTGCTTGGTTGGCCAAAAAGGGCGTATGCGTTTTATCCTGAATATATTCAGGAAAAACCACATACGCCCTTTTTGGCCAAGTGCATCGTTGCCGAAGATCTGCCGCTTTTCATATGCTTTAAATGCAATTCCAATCTACCTCCTGAAATCTGTTTCCTGCAATTGTGCCTTGTTTCAAGTCCTCTTCACAGCCATACCTCAATACATTTTTGGACAATAGTTGTCCTTTATAACTCTGCAGGTTTGTGAATTGCAGTGCCCCTGAGCTCGTTTTTTCAACTCGCTTTCTGTGAGCTGGCCACAAATCAACAGGATTGCTTCAGGCCCTATTCTGGTTCCGGCACGGCACGCTGAGTCTTTGGTTAATTCTACATCCTGGTGGGAAATTAGAGTGAAATGTGCCCGTCCAAACACCTACAGCTAGTCTCTCATTGGTTCTCCCTATTCCCGTTCATCCTCCGCAGAAATTGCAGAGTGTGCCAAACAGGAGGTTACAAGCACTGACTCTCCAAGTGGGGAGATTGTTAGTAAAGCGCCTGGAATGGCGAACCCGAGTACCAGCGGACGAATAATGAGATGCGTTTTAGAAACCTTGCCCGATCACACTGTGGACCATCCTCTGGGTTTCCCACACATGTTTTAGCTGTAGGAAGAATCCCTTAAACCTGGAGAGTTGGGACCCATGGAATGGGTAGCACGCAGTACTACTTCAAAGGGTTTGCATTTGCTCACCGAACCTCACCAATCCTCACAGCCCCAAGTGTCCAGCCTTATGTCTCTCCCAGCTGTGGGTGTAGATGTGGTAAATCCAGGTTTCGTCACAAGCCCTGAACGAATTATTTAAGAATTTATCTCTCTTTCACTGTCTTTGTGTTTTGATTTTGAAATTTATTTTTATAATGGGGTTTAGCTGATTTTCACTGCTGTGTTTATGGCGCTCGATGCACACTTGATCCTCTTATGGAGACATATAAACACATAGGTTTTAAGATTCTTACTAGTCAGATATATTCCTCTGCAGTGAATAGGGGGTGTTGAGTCCACTTCGTTGAACAAGGAATATATCTTGTCTATTACTGGCTTATGGAACGGTATCTGTGCTCATTTCAATCTCTGGTTTTATGCAGCACCCCAACTCACCTTTCCCCTTAAGCAAGCATAAGTTGGTTTTCTAAATGTGAGACTCTGTTCTGTTTTGTAATTCAGTTCATGTGTAGCCAAGTTTACATTCCCTCTATAAGTGATATCTTATGACTAGTTTCTTTTTCTGTGTGACTTATTTCACTCAGAATCATCTTACCTAAATCCACTCATTATGCTGCTATGGGCCTGATGACATTGATTTCATTGCAGAGTGATATTCCATTCTATGTAAGTACCACAACTTCTTTATCCATTTTTCTCTTTCTGGGATACTTAAGTTGTTCCGTTGTCGAGGTTCTTGTAAACACAGCAGCCCTAAACTTTGGGGTGGCTGAGTCTTGTTGATTTTAATTTTCCTAAGCTATAGGGTCATAGGTGGAAGTGCCCGAGTCTCTGTAGCTTTGTTTTTTAGAGGTTTCAGGAAACACCATACACTTCTCCAGAGTGGCTGTTGGCCATTTACATCCCGCCCATCAGCACAACAAGGCTCCCTGTTCTCCATGGCCTGTCCTGCCTTTCTGGTTTTTACACTTTTTTCAGATGGCCCATTTGACCGGTGGGAAGTGAGACTTCATTGTAGTGCGGATTTCCATTGCACGCTTCCTTGGTTGGCTAAAAAGGCCGTATGCGTTTTTTCCTGGATATATTCAGGAAAAAACGCATGTGCATTTTTTGGCCAAGTGCATCATTGTCGAAGTTCTGCCACTTTTCATATGTTTTAATGCAGTTTCCATCTACCTCCTGAAATATATTTCCTGCAATTGTGCCGTGCTTTCAAGTCCTCTTTGCAGCCTTACTTCAGTATATTTTTGGACGATAGCTGTCATTTATAACTCTGCAGGTTTATGAATTACAGTGCCCCTAAGGTCCTTTCTTCAACTCGCTTTCTTGTGAGCTGGCAGGAAAACCACAGGATTGCTTCAGGCCCTAATCTGGTTTCATCACGGCACGCTGAGCCTTTTGTTAATTCCTCTTCCTGGTGGGAAATTAGAGTGAAATGTGACCGTCCAAACACCTACAGCTAGTCTCTCATTGGTTCTCCCTATTCCTGTTCAACCTCTGCAGAAACTGCTAACTGTGCTAAACAGGAGTTTTAAGGCACAGACTCTCCACTTGGGGAGATTTTTAGTAAAGCATCTGGAATGGCGAACCCGTGTACCAAGGGACAAAAAATGAGATGAGGTTTAGAAACGTTGCCCGATCACATGGTGTACAATCCTCTGGGTTTCCCATGCATGTTTTAGCTGTAGGAAGAATCCCTTAAACCAGGAAAGTTGGGACCCATGGAATGGGTAGCATACAGTATTACTTCAAAGGGTCTCCATTTGCTCACCGAACCTCACCAATCCTCTCAGCCCCAAATGTCCTGCCTTATGTCTCACCCAGCTGTGGGTGTGGATGTGGTAAATCCAAGTTTCATCACAAGCCCTGAACGAATTATTTAAGAACTTTCTCTCCTTCACTGTCTTTGTTTTTGAAATTTATTTTAATAATGGGGTTTAGTTGATTTTCATGGCTGTGTATACTGCTCTACACACACTTGATTCTCTTACGGAGACATATAAATACATATGTTTTAATATTCTTATTGTCAGATATATTCCTCTGCAGTGAATAGGCGGTGTTGAGTCTAATTCGTTGAGCAAGGAGTATATCTCGTCTATTACATATTTGGCTTATGGAATAGTATCTGTGCTAATTTCAATCTCTGGTTTTACGTAGCACCCCAACTCATCATTCCCCTTAAGAAAGCATAAGTTTGTTTTCTAAATGTGAGACTCTGTTCTGTTTTGTAATTCAGTTCATGTGTAGCCAAGTTTACATTCCCTCTATAAGTGATATCTTATGATAAGTTTCTTTTTCTGTGTGACTTATTTCCTTTGAATCATTGTACCTAAATCCATTCATTATGCTTGTACAGGCCGGACGACATTGATTTCATTGCTGAGTGATGTTCCATTGTACGTAAGTATGAAAACGTCTTTATCCATTTCTCTCTTTCAAGGATATTTAATTTGTACCGTAGTCGAGACTCTTGTAAACAGAGCAGCCCTAAACTTTGGGGTGGTTGTTTCTTGTTATTTTAATTTTCCTGAGTTATAGTGCTATAAGTAGGTTTAGGGTTAGGGTTAAGGTTAGGGTTAGGGAACGGGTATGGTTTAGGATGCGACAATGGTTTAGGGTGAACGAAAGTGTTAGGGTACAGGTCAGTGTTAGTGTACCGTTTAGGATTAGGGTAAGTGTTAGGGTAATGCTTCAGGTTAGGGTTATGTTTAGGGAATGGGGATGGTTTAGGGTAGAGGTTAGGATACGACAACAGTTTAGGGATAGCGTACATGTAAGGGTAAGGGTTAGTGTTAGCGTACGGGTGAGGATTAGGGGACGGGTTAGGGTAAGGCTTCGGGTAAGGGTTAGGGTTAGCGTTAGGGATAGGGGACGGTGACCGTTTAGGGAACAGGTTAGGGTATGACAATGGTTGAGAGTCAGCATTCGTGTTAGGGTATGAGTTAGAGTTAGCGTATGGGTTAGGATTAGGGGACCGGATAGGGTAAGATTTCGGGTAAGGGTTAGGGGACGGGGAAAGTTTAGGGTACAGGTTAGGGTACGACAAGAGTTTAGGGTGAGCGTACATGTTAGGGTATGGGTTAGTGTTAGAATATGGGTTAGAATTAGGGGACGGGTTACGGTAAGGCTTCAGGTAAAGTTTAAGGTTAGGATTAGGGGACTGGGAAGGTTTAGGGTACAGGTTAGGGAACGACGATGGTTTAGGGTGAGTGTACATGTTAGGGCATGGGTTAGTGTTAGCATACGGGTTAGGATTAGTGGACAGGTTAAGGTAAGGCTTCGGGTAAAGGTTAGGGTTAGGGTTAGGGGACGGGGAAGTTTAGGGTACAGTTAAGGGTACAACAATGGTTTAGGGTGAGTGTACGTGTTAGGGTACGGGTTAGTTTAGCGTATGGGTTAGGATTAGGGGACGGGTTAGGGTAAGGCTTCAGGTAAGGGTTGGGTTAGGAGAGGGGGACAGTTTAGGGTACAGGTTAGGGTGTGACAGCGGTTTAGGGTGACCGTACGTGTTAGGGTATGGGTTAGTGTTAGCGTACGGGTTAGGATTAGGTGACGGGTTAGGGTAAGGCTTCAGGTAAGGGTTAGGGTTAGGGTTAAGGGACGGGGACGGTTTAGGGTACAGATTAGGGTACTACAACGGTTTAGGGTGAGTGTACGTGTTAGGATATGAGTTAGTGTTAGCGTACGGGTTAGGATGAAGGGACAGGATGGGATAAGGCTTCGGGTAAGTGTTAGGGTTAGGCTTATGGGACAGGGACGGTTTAGGGTACATGTTAGGGTACAACAACGGTTTAGGGTGAGCATAGGTATTAGAGTACAGGTTAGTGTTAGGGTATGGCTTAGGATTAGGGGACGAGTTAGTGTAAGGCCTCGGGTAAGTGTTAGGGTTAGGGGACAGGGTCGGATTAGGGTACAGTTTAGGGTACGACAATGGTTAAGGGTGAGCATACATGTTAGGGTACAGGATAGTGTCAGCGTATGGGTAAGGATTAGGGGAAAGTTTAGGGTACGGCTTCCAGTAAGGGGTACGGTTAGGGTTAGGGAATGGAGACGGTTTAGGGCACAGGTTAGTGTACAACAACGGTTTAGGGTGAGCATAAGTGTTAGGATATGGGTTAGTGTTAGCGTACGGGTTAGGATTAGGGGACGGGTTAGGGTAAGGCTTCGGGTAAGGGTTAGGGTTACGGTTAGGGGACGGGGACGGTTTACGGTACAGGTTAGGGTACGACAAAGGTTTAGGGTGAGGCGTACGTGTTAGGGTATGGGTTAGTGTTAGCGTACTTGTTAGGATTAGGGGACGGGTTAGGGTAAGGCTTCGGGTAAGGGTTAGGGATAGGGTTAGGGGACGGGGACAGTTTAGGGGACAGGTAAGTGTACAACAACGGTTTAGGGAGCGCGTAAGTGTGAAGGCACGGGTTAGTGTTATTGTACGGGTTAGGATTAGGGGACGGGTTAGGGTAAGGCTTCGCTAGGGGTTAGGGTTAGGTAAGGGTTAGGGTTACTGTTAGGATTAGGTGGACAGGGACGGTTTTGGGTACAGGTTAAGGTACGACAATGGTTTAGGGTAAGCATACGTGTGAGGGCACGGGTTAGTGTTAGAGTAAGGGTTAGGATTAGTGGACGGGTTAGGGTTAGGGTTAGGGGACAGGGACGGTTTAGGGGACAGGTTAGGGTACGACAACGGTTTAGGGTGAGCGTACGTGTGACGGCAAGGGTTAGTGTTAGCGAACGGGTAAGAATTAGGGAATGGGTTAGGGTAAGGCTTCGGGTAAGGGTTAGGGTTAGGGTTAGGGGATGGGGATGGTTTAGGGGACAGGTTAGGGTACGACAACGGTTTAGGGTGAGCGTACGTGTGAGGGCTCGGATTAGTGTTAGCGTATGGGTTAGTATTAGGGTAGGGTTAGGGTAAGGCTTCAGGTAAGGGTTAGGGTTAGGGGATGGGGACGGTTTAGGGGACAGGTTAGGGTACGACAATGGTTTAGGGTGAGCGTACGTGTGAGGGCATGGGTTAGTGTTAGCGTACGCGTTAGGATTAGGGAATGGGTTAGGGTAAGGCTTCGGGTAAGGGTTAGGGTTAGGGTTAGAGTTAGGGGTCGGGGACGGTTTAGGGGACAGGTTAGGGTACGACAACAGTTTAGGGTGAGCGTATGCGTGAGGGCACGGTTTAGTGTTAGCGTAAGGGTTAGGATTAGTGGACGGGTTAGGTTACGTCTTCGGGTAAGGGTTAGGGTAGTGTTAGGGTTAGGGGATGGGTATGGTTTAGGGGACAGGTTAGGGTACGTCAACGGTTTAGGGTAAACGTACGTGTAATGGCACGGGTTAGTGTTAGCATACGGGTTAGGATTAGGGGATGGTTTAGGGTAAGGCTTCGGGAAAGGGTTAGGGTTAGGGTTAGGGTTAGGGGATTGGGACGGTTTAGGGGACAGGTTATGGTACGACAACGGTTTAGGGTGAACGTACATGTGAGGGCACGGATTAGTGTTAGTGTACGGGTTAGTATCAGGGGACGGGTTAGGGTAAGGCTTCAGCTAAGGGTTAGGGTTAGGGGATGGGGACGGTTTAGGGGACAGGTTAGGGTACGACAACAATTTAGGGTGAGCATACGTGTGAGGGCACGGGTTAGTGTTAGCATACGGGTTAGGATTAGGGAACGGGTTAGGATAAGGCTTCGGGTAAGGGTTAGGGTTAAGGTTAGGGTTATTGGATGGGGACGGTTTAGGGGACAGGTTAGGGTACGACAACGTTTTAGGTTGAGCGTATGTGTGAGGGCACAAGTTAGTGTTAGCATATGGGTTAGGATTAGGGGACGAGTTAGGGTTAGGATTAGAGTTAGGGTTAGGGGACGGGGACGGTTTAGGGGACAGGTTAGGATATGACAACGGTTTAGGGTGAGCATACGTGTGAGGGCACGGGATAGTGTTAGCGTACGGGTTAGGATTAGGGGACGGGTTAGGGTAAGGCTTTGGGTAAGGGTTAGGTTTAGAGTTAGTGTTAGGGGACGGGGACGGTTTAGGGGACAGGTTAGGGTACGACAACGGTTTAGGGTGAGCGTACGTGTGAGGGCACTGGTTAGTGTTAGCGTATGGGTTAGGATTAGGGGATGGGTTAGGGTTAGGGTTAGGGTTAGGGTTAGGGTTAGGGAATGGGGACGGTTTATGGGACAGGTTAGGGTACGTCAATGGTTTAGGGTGAGCGTACGTGTGAGGGCACGGGATAGTGTTAGCGTACGGGTTAGGATTAGGGGACGGGTTAGGGTAAGGCTTTGGGTAAGGGTTAGGTTTAGGGTTAGTGTTAGGGGATGAGGACGGTTTAGGGGACAGGTTAGGGTACGACAACGGTTTAGGGTGAGCGTACATCTGAGGGCATGGGTTAGTGTTCGCATACAGGTTAGGATTAGGGGATGGGATAGATTAAGGCTTTGGGTACGGGTTAGGGTTAGGGTTAGGATTATGGTGAGGGTTAGGGGAAGGGGATGGTTTAAGGGACAGGTTAGGGTACGCCTACGGTTTAGGGTGAGCGTACGTGTAAGCGCAAGGGTTAGTCTTAGCGTTCGGTTTAGGATTAGGGGGCGGGTTAGGGTAAGGCTTCGGGTAAGTGTTAGGGTTAGAGTTAGGGTTAAGGGATGGGGACGGTTTAGGGTATATGTTAGGGTATGAAAACGGTTTAGGGTGAGCGTACGTGTGAGGGCACGAGTTAGTGTTAGCATATGGGTTAGGATTAGGGGACGAGTTAGGGTTAGGATTAGAGTTAGGGTTAGGGGATGTGGACGGTTTAGGGGACAGGTTAGGATATGACAACGGTTTAGGGTGAGCGTACGCGTGAGGGCACGGGATAGTGTTAGCGTACGGGTTAGGATTAGGGGACGGGTAAGGGTAAGGCTTTGGGTAAGGGTTAGGTTTAGGGTTAGGGTTAGGGGACGGGGATGGTTTAGGGGACAGGTTAGCGTACGACAACGGTTTAGAGTGAGCGTACATCTGAGGGCATGGGTTAGTGTTAGCATACAGGTTAGGATTAGGGGACGGGATAGAGTAAGGCTTTGGGTACGGGTTAGGGTTAGGGTTAGGGTTATGGTGAGGGTTAGGGGACGGAGATGGTTTAGGGGACAGGTTAGGGTACACCAACGGTTTAGGGTGAGCGTACGTGTGAGGGCACGGGTTAGTGTTAGCGTACGGGTTAGGATTAGGGGACGGGTTAGGGTAAGGCTTTGGGTAAGGTTTAGGATTAGGGTTAGGGTTAGGGATCAGGGATGGTTTAGGGGACAGGGTAGGGTATGACAACGGTTTAGGGTGAGCGTACGTGTGAGGGCATGGGTTAGTGTTAGCGTATGGGTTAGGATTAGGGAACGGGTTAGGGTAAGGTTTCGGGTAAGGGTTAGGGTTAGTGTTAGGGTTAGGGTTAGGGGACGAGGACGGTTTAGGGTTCAGGTTAGGGTATGAAAACGGTTTAGGGTGAGCGTACGTGTGAGGGCACAAGTTAGTGTTAGCGTATGGGTTAGGATTAGGGGTCGAGTTAGGGTTAGGATTAGGGTTAGGGTTAGGGGACGGGGACGGTTTAGGAGACAGGTTAAGTTACGACAACGGTTTAGGGTGAGCGTACGCATGAGGACACGGGATAGTGTTAGGGTTCGGGTTAGGAATAGGGGACAGGTTAGGGTAAGGCTTCGGGTAAGTGTTAGGTTTAGGGTTAGGGTAGGGGACGGGGATGGTTTAGGGGACAGGTTAGGGTACGACAACGTTTTAGGGTGAGCGTACTTGTTAGGGCACTGGTTAGTGTTAGCATACTGGTTAGGATTAGGGGACGGGTTAGGGTTAGGCTTCGGGTAAGCGTTAGGTTTAGGGTTAGGGTTAGGGAATGGGGACGGTTTAGGGGACAGGTTAGGGTACGACAATGGTTTAGGGTGAGCGTACATGTGAGGGCACGGGTTAGTGTTAGCGTACGGGTTACGATTAGGTGACAGGTTAGGATAAGGCTTCGGGTAAGGGTTAGGTTTAGGTTTAGGATTAGGGTTAGGGGACGGGGACGGTTTAGGGGACAGTATAGCTTACGCCAATGGTTTAGGGTGAGCGTACGTGTGAGGGCACGGGTTAGTGTTAACATACGGCTTAGGATTAGGGGACGGGTAGGGAAAGGCTTCGGATAAGGGTTAGGTTTAGGGTTAGGGTTAGGGGACGGGGACTGTATAGGGGACAGGTTAGGGTACGCCAACGGTTTAGGGTGAGTGTACGTGTGAGGGCACGGGTTAGTGTTAGCGTACGGGTTAGGATTAGGGGACGGTTTACGGTAAGGCTTCGGGTAAGGTTTAGGGGTAGGTTTAGGGGATGGGGATGGTTTAGGGGATAGGTTAGGGTACGACAATGGTTTAGGTTGAGCGTACTTGTGAGAGAATGGGTTAGTGTTAGCGTACGGGTTAGGATTGGGGGATGGGTTAGGGTAAGGCTTCGGTTAAGGGTTAGGGTTAGGGTTAGTGTTAAGTTTAGGGTTAGGGGACGGGGACGGTTTAGGGGACAGGTTAGGGTCTGACAATGGTTTAGGTTGAGAGTACGTGTGAGGGAATGGGTTAGTGTTAGCGTACTGGTTAGGATTAGGGGACGGGTTAGGGTAAGGCTTCGGTTAAGGGTTAGGGTTAGGGTTAGTGTTAAGGTTAGGGTTAGGGGACAGGGACGGTTTAGGGGACAGGTTAGGGTACAACAACTGTTTAGGGTGAGCGTACATGTGAGGGCACGGGTTAGTGTTAGCGTATGATATAGGATTAGGGGACGGGTTAGGGTAAGGCTTCGGATAAGTGTTATGGTTAGGGTTAAGGTTAGGTTTAGGGGATGGTGACGGTTTAGGGGACAAGTTAGGGTACTACAAGTGTTTAGGGTGCACGTACGTGTGTGGGCACAGGTTAGTGCTAGCGTACGGGTTAGGATTAGGGGACGGGTTAGCGTAAGGCTTCGGGTAAGTGTTAGTGTAAGGATTAGGGTAAGGGTTACGGGATGGGGACGGTTCAGGGGACAGGATAGTGTATGACAACGGTTTAGGGTGAGCGTACATGTGAGGGCACGGGTTAGTGTTAGCGTACGGGTTAGGATTAGGGGACGGTTTAGGGTAAGGCTTCGGGTAAGTGTTAGGGTTAGGGTTAGGGTTAGGGGACAGGGATGGTTTAGGGGACAGGATAGTGTATGACAACGGTTTAGGGTGAGCGTACGTGTGAGGGCACGGGTTAGTGTTAGCGTACGGGTTAGGTTTAGGGGACGGGTTAGGTTAAGGTTTTGGGTAAGGGTTAGGGTTAAGGTTAGGGTTATGGGATGGGGACGTTTTAGGGGACACGTTCGCGTATGACAATGGTTTAGGGTGAGCGTAAGTGTGAGGGAACGTGTTAGTGTTAACGTATGGGTTAGGATGAGGGCACGGGTAAGGTTAAGGCTTCGGGTTAGGTTAGGGTTAGGGGACGGTGATGGTTTAGGGTACAGGTTAGGGTACGACAACGGTTTAGGGTGAGTGTACGTGTCAGGGCACAGGTTAGTGTTAGCATACGGTTTGGTATTAGGGGACTGGTTAGGGTAAGGCTTCTGGTAAGGCTTAGGGTTAGGGTTAGGGTTAGGGGACGGAGATGGTTTAGGTGACTGGTTAGGGTACGATAATGTTTTAGGGTGAGCGTACGTGTGAGGGCACGGGTTAGTGTTAGCGTACGGTTTAGGATTAGGGGACGGGTTAGGGTAAGGCTTCGGGTAAGGTTTAGGGTTAGGGTTAGGGTTAGGGGACTGGGATGGTTTAGGGGACACGGTAGGGTACGACAACGGTTTAGGGTGAGCGTACGTGTTAGGGTATGTGTTAGTGTTAGCGTACGGGTTTGCATTAGGGGACGGGTTAAGGTAAGGTTTCGGGTAAGGGTTAGGGTTAGTGTTAGGGTTAGGGTTAGGGGACGGGAATGGTATAGGGGACAGGTTAGGGTACGACAATGGTTTAGGGTCAGCGTACGTGTGAGGGCCCAGGTTAGTGTTAGCGTACGGGTTAGGATTATGGGACGGGTTAGAGTAAGGCTTTGGATAAGTGTTAGGGTTAGGGTTAGGGTTAGGGTTAGGGGACCGGGACGGTTTAGGGTACAGGTAAGTGTATGAAAACAGTTTAGGGTGAGCGTACGTGTGAGGGCATGAGTTAGTGTTAACGTATGGGTTAGGATTAGGGGACCAGTTAGGGTGAGGATTAGGGTTAGGGTTAAGGGACGGGGACGGTTTAGGGGACAGGGTAGGGTACGACAACGGTTTAGGGTGAGCGTACGTGTGAGGGCATGGGATAGTGTTAGCGTACGTGTTAGGAATAGGGGACAGGTTAGGGTAAGCTTTCGGGTAAGTGTTAGGGTTAGGTTTAAGGTTAGGGCTAGGGGTACGGGATGGGGACGGTAACGGGACAGGTTAGTGTACGATAATGGTTTAGGGTGAGCATACGTGTGAGGGCACGGGTTGGTGTTAGCGTACGGGTTAGGATTATGGGACGGGTTCGTGTAAGGCTTCGGGTAAGGGTTAGGGTTAGGGTTATGGTTAGGGTTAGGGGACGGGGACGGTTTAGGGGACAGGTTAGGGTACGCCAACAGTTTAGCGTGAGTGTACTTGTGATGGCACGGGTTAGTGTTAGCAAACGGGTTAGGATTAGGGGATGGGTTAGGGTAAGGCTTCGGGTAACGGTTTGGGTTAGGGTTAGGGTTAGGGTTAGGGTTATTGGATGCGGACGGTTTAGGGGACAGGTTAGGGTACGACAATGTTTTAGGTTGAGCGTACGTGTGAGGGCATGGGTTAGTGTTAGCGTACGGGTTAGGATTAGCGGACGGGTTAGGGTAAGTTTTCGGGTAAGGGTTAGTGTTAGGGTTAGGGGAAGGGAACGTTTAGGAAACAGGTTAGGGTACGACAGTGGTATAGGGTAAGCGTACGTGTGAGGGCACGGGTTAGTCTTAGCGTACGGGTTAGGATTAGGGCACGGGTTAGGGTAAGGCTTCGGGTAAGTGTTAGGGTTAGGGTTAGGATTAGGGGACGGGGATGGGGACAGTTAGGGGACATGTTAGGGTACGACAACGGTTTAGGGTGAGCGTACGTGTGAGGGCACGGGTTAGTGTTAGCGTACGGGTTAGGATTAGGGGACGGGTTATGTTAAGGCTTCAGGTTAGGGTTGGTTAGGGGACGGGGATGGTTTAGGAGACAGGTTAGGGTACGACAACGGTCTGTGGTGAGCGTACGTGTGAGAGCAAAGGTTAGTGTTAGAGTCCGGTTTGGGATTAGGGTACGGGTTAGGGTAAGACTTCTGGTAAGGGTTAGGGTTAGGGTTAGGGGATGGGGACGGTTTAGGGGACAGGTTAGGGTACGACAATGGTTTAGGGTGAGCGTAAGTGTGAGGGCATGGGTTAGTGTTGGCATACAGGTTAGGATTAGGGGACGGGTTAGATTAAGGCTTCGGGTAAGGTTTAGGGTTAGGGTTAGGGTTAGGGGACGGGGATGGTTTAGGGGACAGGGTAGGGTACAACAACGGTTTAGGGTGAGCGTACGTCTGAGAGCACAGGTTAGTGTTAGCGTATGGATTAGCATTAGCGGACGGGTTAGAGTTAGTGTTAGGGTTAGGGGACGGGGATGGTTTAGGGGACAGGTTAGGGTAAGTCAACGGTTTAGGGTGAGCGTACGTGTAAGGGCACGGGTTAGTGTTAGCATACGGGTTAGGATTTGTGGATGGTTTAGGGTAAGGATTCGGGTAAGGGTTAGGGTTAGGTTTAGGGTTAGGGGACGGGGACGGTTTAGGGGACAGGTTACGGTACGACAACGTTTTAGGGTGAGCATACGTGTTAGGGCACAGGTTCGTGTTAGCGTATGGATTAGGATTAGGGGATGGTTTAGGGTAAGGCTTCAGGTAAGGGTTAAGGTTAGGGTTAGGGTTAGGGGTCGGGGATGGTTTAGGGTACAGGTTAGGGTATGAAAACGGTTTAGGGTGAGTATACGTGTGAGGGCACAAGTTGGTGTTAACATATGGGTTAGGATTAGGGGACGAGTTAGGGATAGGATTAGGGTTAGTGTTAGGGGACGGGGACGGTTTAGGGGACAGGTTAGCATACGACAACGGTTTAGGGTGAGGGTACGTTTGAGGGCACGGGTTAGTGTTAGCTTACGGGTTAGGATTAGGGGACGGGTTAGGGTAAGGCTTTGGGTAAGGGTTAGGGTTAGGGTTAGGGGACGGGGATGGTTTAGGGTACAGGTTAGGGTACGACAACGGTTTAGGGTGAGCGTACATGTGAAGGCAGGGGTTAGTGATAGCCTACGGGTTAGGATTAGGTGACGGGTTAGGGTAAGGCTTCGGGTTAGGGTTAGTGTTAGTATTAGGGGACAGGGACTGTTTAGGGAACAGGTGTGGGTACGACAATGGTTTAGGGTAGGCGTACGTGTGAGGGAACGGGTTAGTCTTAGCGTACGGGTTAGGATAAGGGGACGGGTTAGGGTAAGGCTTCGGGTAAGTGTTAGGGTTAGGTTCAGGGTTAGGGTTAGGGGACGGGGACGGTTTAGGGGACAGGTTAGGGTACGACAACGGTTTAGGGTGAGCGTACATCTGAGGGCATGGGTTAGTGTTAGCGTACGGGTTAGGATTAGGGGACGGGATAGAGTAAGGCTTTGGGTATGGGTTAGGGTTAGGGTTATGGTGAGGGTTAGGGGACGGGGATGGTTAAGGGGACAGGTTAGTGTACGCCAACGGTTTAGGGTGAGTGTACGTGTGAGGGCATGGATTAGTGTTAGCGTACGGTTTAGCAATAGGGGACGGTTTAGGGTAAGACTTAGGGTAAGTGTTAGGGTTAGGGGACGGGGATGGTTTAGGGGACAGGTTAGGGTATGACAATGGTTTAGGGTGAGCGCACGCATGAGGGCACGGTTTAGTGTTAGCGTAAGGGTTAGGATTAGTGGACGTGTTAGGTTACGTCTTTGGGTAAGGGTTAGGGTTAGGGTTAGGGGACGGGGATGGTTTATGGGACAGGTTAGGGTACGACAACGGTTTAGGGTGAGCATACGTGTGAGGGCACGGGTTAGTGTTAGCGTATGGGTTAGGATTAGGTGACAGGTTAGGATAAGGCTTCGGGTAAGGGTTAGGGTTAGGGTTAGGGTTAGGGTTAGGGGATGGGGAGGGTTTAGGGTTAGGGTTAGGGTGGGGGACGGCGACGCTTTAGGGGTCAGGTTAGGGTATGATAACGGTTTAGGGTGAGCGTACATGTGAGGGCACAAGTTAGTGTTAGCGTATGGTTTAGGATTAGGGGACGGGTTAGTGTAAGGCTTCGGGTAAGGGTTAGGGTTAGGGTTAGAGTTAGGGTTAGGGTTAGGGGACTGGGACGGTTTAGGGGACAGGTTAGGGTATGACAATGGTTTAGGGTGAGCGTATGTGTAAGAGCATGGGTTAGTGTTAGCGTACGGATTAGGATTAGGGGACGGGTTAGGGTAAGGCTTTGCGTAAGGTTTAGGATTAGGGTTAGGGTTAGAGATCAGGGATGGTTTAGGGGACAGGGTAGGGTACGACAACGGTTTAGGGTGAGCGTACGTGTGAGGGCACGGGTTAGTGTTAGTGTATGGGTTAGGATTAGGGAACGGGTTAGGGTAAGGGTTTGGGTAAGGGTTAGGGTTAGTGTTAAGGTTAGGGTTAGGGGACGGGGACGGTTTAGGGTTCAGGTTAGGGTATGAAAACGGTTTAGGGTGAGCGTACGTGTTATGGCACAAGTTAGTGTTAGCGTATGGGTTAGGATTAGGGTTAGAGTTAGGGTTAGGATTAGGGTTAGGGTTAGGGGACGTGGACGGTTTAGGGGACCGGTTAGGTAACGACAACGGTTTAGGGTGAGCGTACGCATGAGGACACGGGATAGTGTTAGCATTCGGGTTAGGATTAGGGGACGGGTTAGGGTAAGGCTTCAGGTAAGGGTTAGGTTTAGGGTTAGGGTTAGGGGACGGGGACGGTTTAGAGGACAGGTTAGGGTATGACAACGTTTTAGGGTGAGCATACTTGTTAGGGCACTGGTTAGTGTTAGAGTACGGGTTAGGATTAGGGGACGGGTTAGGGTAAGGGTTCGGGTAAGCGTTAGGGTTAGGGTTAGGGTTAGTGGATGGGGAGGGTTTAGGGGACAGGTTAGGGTACGACAATGGTTTAGGGTGAGCGTACGTGTGAGGGTATGGGTTAGTGTTAGCGTACGGGTTAGGATTAGGTGACGGGTTAGGATAAGGCTTCGGGTAAGGGTTAGGGTTAGGGTTAGGGGATGGGGACGGTTTAGGGGACAGGATAGCATACGCCAACGGTTTAGGGTGAGCGTACATGTGAGGGCAGGGGTTAATGTTAGCGTACGGCTTAGGATTAAGGGACGGGTTAGGGTAAGGCTTCGGTTAAGGATTAGGGTTAGGGTTAGTGTTAAGGTTACGGTTAGGGGACGGGGACGGTTTAGGGGATAGGTTAGGGTCCGACAATGGTTTAGGTTGAGCGTACGTGTGAGAGAATGGGTTAGTGTTAGCGTACGGGTTAGGATTAGGGGACGGGTTAGGGTAAGGCTTCATTTAAGGGTTAGGGTTAGGGTGAGTGTTAAGGTTAGGGTTAGGGGACAGGGACGGTTTAGGGGACAGGTTAGTGTACAACAACGGTTTAGGGTGAGCGTACGTGTGAGCGCACGGGTTAGTGTTAGCGTATTGGTTAGGATTAGGGGACGGGTTAGGGTAAGGCTTCGGGTAAGTGTTAGGTTTAGGGTTAGGGTTAGGGGACGGGGACGGTTTAGGGGACAGGATAGTGTATGACAACGGTTTAGGGTGAGAGTACGTGTCAGGGCATGGGTTAGTGTTAGTGTACGGTTTAGGATTAGGGGACGGGTTAGGGTAAGGCTTTGGGTAAGTGTTAGGGTTAGGGTTATGGGACGGGGACGTTTTAGGGGACAGGTTCGGGTATGACAATGGTTTAGGGTGAGCATAAGTGAGAGAGCACGTGTTAGTGTTAGCGTACGAGTTAGGATGAGGGGACGGGTAAGGTTAAGGCTTTGGGTTAGGGTTAGTGTTAGGGGACGGAGACGGTTTAGGGGACTGGTTAGGGTACGACAACGGTTTAGGGTGAGTGTACGTGTCAGGGCACAGGTTAGTGTTAGCGTACGGTTTGTTATTAGGGGACTGGTTAGGGTAAGGCTTCTGATAAGGCTTAGGGTTAGGGTTAGGGGACGGGGATGGTTTAGGTGACTGGTTAGTGTACGATAATGTTTTAGGGTGAGCGTACGTGTGAGGGCACGGGTTGGTGTTAGCGTACGGGTTAGGATTATGGGACAGGTTCGTGTAAGGCTGCGGGTAAGTGTTAGGGTTAGGGTTAGGGTTAGGGGACTGGGATGGTTTAGGGGACACGGTAGGGTATGACAACGGTTTAGGGTGAGCGTACGTGTTAGGGTATGGGTTAGTGTTAGCGTACGGGTTAGCATTAGGGGACGGGTTAAGGTAAGGGTTCGGGTAAGTGTTAGGGTTAGGGTTAGGGTTAGGGGACGGGGATGGTATAGGGGACAGGTTAGTGTACGAAAACGGTTTAGGGTCAGCATACGTGTGAGGGCACAGGTTAGTATGGGTGTACGGGTTAAATTATGGGACGGGTTAGAGTAAGGCTTCGGATAAGTGTTAAGGTTAGGGTTAGGGTTAGGGTTAGGGGACCGGGATGGTTTAGGGTACAGGTAAGTGTAGGAAAACAGTTTAGGGTGAGCGTACGTGTGAGGGCATGAGTTAGTGTTAATGTATGGGTTAGGATTAGGGGTTCAGTTAGGTTGAGGATTAGGGTTAGGGTTAAGGGACGGGGACGGTTTAGGGGACAGGGTAGGGTACGACAACGGTTTAGGGTGAGCGTACGTGTGAGGGCATGGGATAGTGTTAGCGTACATGTTAGGAATAGGGGACGGGTTAGTGTAAGGTTTCGGGTAAGTGTTAGGGTTAGGTTTAGGGTTAAGTTTAGGGTTAGGGGACGGGGACGGTTTACGGGACAGGTTAGGGTACAATAATGGTTTTGGGTGAGCGTACGTGTGAGGGCACGGGTTGGTGTTAGCGTACGGGTTAGGATTATGGGACGGGTTCGTGTAAGGCTTTGGGTAAGGGTTAGGGTTAGGGTTAGGGGACTGGGATGGTTTAGGGGACACGGTAGGGTACGACAACGGTTTAGGGTGAGCGTACGTGTTAGGGTATGGGTTAGTGTTAGCGTATGGGTTAGCATTAGGGGATGGGTTAAGGTAAGGGTTCGGGTAAGGGTTAGGGTTAGTGTTAGGGTTAGGGGACGAGGATGGTATAGGGGACAGGTTAGTGTACGACAACGGTTTAGGGTCAGCATACGTGTGAGGGCACAGGTTAGTGTTAGCGTACGGGTTAGGATTATGGGACGGGTTAGAGTAAGGCTTTGGATAAGTGTAAGGTTAGGGTTAGGGTTAGGGTTAGGGGACCGGGACGGTTTAGGGTACAGGTAAGTGTAGGCAAACAGTTTAGGGTGAGCGTACGTGTGAGGGCATGAGTTAGTGTTAATGTATGGGTTAGGATTAGGGGTTCAGTTAGGTTGAGGATTAGGGTTAGGGTTAAGGGACGGGGACGGTTTAGGGGACAGGGTAGGGTACGACAACGGTTTAGGGTGAGCGTACGTGTGAGGGCATGGGATAGTGTTAGCGTACGTGTTAGGAATAGGGGACAGGTTAGTGTAACGTTTAGGGTAAGTGTTAGGGTTAGGTTTAGGGTTAAGGTTAGGGTTAGGGGACGGGGACGGTTTACTGGACAGGTTAGGGTACGATAATGGTTTAGGGTGAGCGTACGTGTGAGGGCACGGGTTGGTGTTAGCGTACGGGTTAGGATTATCAGACGGGTTCGTGTAAGGCTTTGGGTAAGGGTTAGGGTTAGGGTTAGGGGACTGGGATGGTTTAGGGGACACGGTAGGGTACGACAACGGTTTAGGGTGAGCGTACGTGTTAGGGTATGGGTTAGTGTTAGCGTATGGGTTAGCATTAGGGGATGGGTTAAGGTAAGGGTTCGGGTAAGGGTTAGGGTTAGTGTTAGGGTTAGGGTTAGGGGACGAGGATGGTATAGGGGACAGGTTAGTGTACGACAACGGTTTAGGGTCAGCATACGTGTGAGGGCACAGGTTAGTGTTAGCGTACGGGTTAGGATTATGGGACGAGTTAGAGTAAGGTTTCGGATAAGTGTTAGGGTTAGGGTTAAGGTTAGGGTTAGGGGACCAGGACGGTTTAGGGTACAGGTAAGTGTATGAAAACGGTTTAGGGTGAGCGTACGTGTGAGGGCATGAGTTAGTGTTAACGTATGGGTTAGGATTAGGGGTTCAGTTAGGGTGAGGATTAGGGTTAGGGTTAAGGGACGGGGACGGTTTAGGGGACAGGGTAGGGTACGACAACGTTTTAGGGTGAGCGTATGCGTGAGGGCATGGGATAGTGTTAGCGTACGTGTTAGGAATAGGGGACGGGTTAGTGTAACGTTTCGGGTAAGTGTTAGGGTTAGGTTTAGGGTTAAGGTTAGGGTTAGGGGATGGGGACGGTTTAGGGGACAGGTTAGGGTACGACAACGGTTTAGGGTGACCGTACGTATGAGGGCATGGGTTAGTGTTAGCATACGGGTTAGGATTAGGGGACGGGTTAGGGTAAGGCTTTGGGTATGGGTTAGGGTTAGGCGACAGGGACAGTTTAGGGGACAGGTTAGGGTACAACAACGGTTCAGGGTGAGCGTACGTGTGAGGGCACGGGTTAGTGTTAGTGTACGGGTTAGGATTAGGGGACGGGTTAGGGTAAGGTTTCGGGTAAGGGTTAGGGTTAGGGTTAGGGTTAGGGTTAGGAGACAGGGACGGTTTAGGGGACAGGTTAGGGTACGACAATGGTTTAGGGAGAGCGTACGTCTGAGGGCATGGGTTAGTGTTAGCGTATGGGTTAGGATTAGGGGACGGGATAGAGTAACGCTTTGGGTATGGGTTACGGTTAGGGTTAGGGTTATGGTTAGGGTTAGGGGACGGGGACGGTTTAGGGGACAGGTTACGGTATGACAACGGTTTAGGGTGAGCGTACCTGTGAGGGCACGGGTTAGTGTTAGCGTACGGGTTAGGATTAGGGGATGGGTTAGCGTAAGGCTGTGGGTAAGGGTTAGGGTTAGTGTTAGGGTTAGTGTTAGGGTTAGTGTTAGGGTTAGGGGATGGTGACGGTTTAGGGGACAGTTTAGGGTATGACAACGGTTTAGGGTGAGCGTACGTGTGAGGGCACGGGTTAGTGTTAGCGTACGGGTTTGGATTAAGGGTTGGGTTAGGGTAAGGCTTCGGGTAAGTGTTAGAATTAGGGATGGGGTTAGGGGATGAGGACTGTTTAGGGCACAGGTAAGGGTACGACAACTGTTTAGGGTGAGCGTCCGTGTGAGGGCATGGGGTAGTGTTAGCGTACGGCTTAGGATTAGGGGATGGGTGAGGGTAAGGCTTCGGGTAAGTGTTAGAATTAGGGATGGGGTTAGGGGATGGGGACTGTTTAGGGGACAGGTAAGGGTACGACAACTGTTTAGGGTGAGCGTCCGTGTGAGGGCACGGGGTAGTGTTAGCGTAAGGCTTAGGATTAGGGGACGGGTTAGGGTAAGGCTTCGGATAAGTGTCAGGGTTAGGGTTAGTGTAGGGGACGGGGACGGTATAGGGGACAGGTTAGGGTACGAAAATATTTTAGGGTGAGCGTACGTGTGAGGGCACGAGTTAGTGTTAGCATATGGGTTAGGATTTGGGGAAGGATTAGGGTAAGGCTTTGGGTAAGGGTTAGGGTTAGGGTTAGGGTTAGGGGACGGGGACGGTTTAGGGGACAGGTTAGGGTACCACAGAGGTTTAGTGTGAGTGTATGTGTGAGGGCACGGGTTATCGTTTTGGTACGGGTTAGGATTAGGGGCGGGTTAGGGTAAGGCTTTGGGTAAGGGTAGGTTTAGCGTCAGGGGATGGGGACCATTTCGGGGACAGGTTAGGGTACGACAACTGTTTAGAGTGAGCGTACATGTGAGGGCATGGGTTAGTGTTAGCGTACGAGTTAGGATTAAGGGACGGGTTAGGGTGAGGCTTCGTTTAAGGTTTAGGGTTAGGGTTAGTGTTAAGGTTAGGGTTAGGCGATGGGGATGGTTTAGGGGACAGGTTAGGGTACGACAACGGTTTAGAGTGAGCGTACGTGTGAGGGTACAGGTTAGTGTTAGCGTCTGGGTTAGGATTAGGGGATGGTTTAAGGTAAGGCTTCGGGTAAGTTTAGGGTTAGGGTTAGGGTTAGGGTTAGGGTTATGGGATGGGGACGGTTTAGGGGACAGGTTAGGGTACGACAGCGCTTTAGGGTGAGCATACGTTTGAGGCCACAGGTTAGTGTTAGCATACGGGTTAGGATTAGGGGACGGGTTAGTGTAAGGTTTTGGGTAAGGGTTAGGTTTAGGGTTAGGGTTAGGTGACGGGGACGGTTTAGGGGACAGGTTAGGGTACGACAAGGTTTTAGGGTGAGCGTACGTGTGACGGCGCTGGTTAGTGTTAGCGTATGGGTTAGGATTAGGGGACGGGTTACGGTAAGGCTTAAGGTAAGGGTTAGGTTTAGGGTTAGGTTTAGGGTTAGGGAATGGGGACGGTTTAGGGGACAGGTTAGGGTACGACAACAGTTTATGGTGAGCTTACGTGTGAGGGCACGGGTTAGTGTTAGTGTATGGGTTAGGATTAGGGGACGGGTTAGGGTAAGGCTTCGGGTAAGGGTTAGGTTTAGGGTTAAGGTTAGTGTTAGTGGACGGGGATGGGGACGGTTTAAGGGACAGGTTAGGGTACAACAAAGGTTTAGGGTGAGCGTACGTGTAAGGGCACGGTTTAGTGTTAGCGTACGGGTTAGGTTTAGGGATCAGGTTACTGCAAGGCTTCGTGTAAGGGTTAGGGTTAGGGTTAGGATTAGGGGACGGGTTAGGGGACAGGTTACTGTACGACAACGGTTTAGGGTGAGCGTACGTGTGAGGGCACGGGTTAGTGTTAGCGTACCGGTTAGGATTTGGGGACGGGTTAGCATAAGGCTTCGGGTAAGGGTTAGTGTTAGTTTTAGGGTTAGGGTAAGGGGATGGGGATGGTTTACAGGACAGGTTAGGGTACGACAACGGTTTAGGATGAGCGTATGTGTGAGGGTACGGGTTAGTGTTAGCTTACGGGTTAGGATTAGGGGACAGGTTAGGGTAAGTCTTCGGGTAAGGGTTATGGTTAGAGTTAGGGTTAGGGGAAGGAGACGGTTTAGGGGACAGGTGAGGGTATGAAAACGGTTTAGGGTGAGCGTACGTGTGAGGGCACGGGTTAGGGTTAGCGTACGGGTTAGGATTAGGGGACTGGTTATGGTAAGACTCTGGGTAAGGGTTTGGGTTAGGTTAGGCTTAGGGTTAGGGGACGGAGACGGTTTAGTGGACAGGTTAGGGTACGACAACGGTTTAGGGTGAGCGTACGTGTGAGGGCATGGGATAGTGTTGGCATACAGGTTAGGATTAGCGGACGGGTTAGGGTAAGGCTTTAGGTAAGAGTTAGGGTTAGGGTTATGGGGACGGGGACTGTTTAGGGTCCAGGTGAGGGTATGACAACGGTTTAGGGGGAGCGTACGTGTGAGGACATGGATTAGTGTTAGCGTACGGGTAGGGTTAGGGGACGGGTGAGGGTCAGGCTTCGGGGAAGGGTTAGGGTTATGGTTCGGGCTAGGGTTAGGGTTAGGGGACGGGGACTGTTTGGGGTACAGGTTAGGGTACCACAGTGGTTTAGTGTGAGTGTATGTGTGAGGGCACGGGTTATCGTTTTGGTACGGGTTAGGATTAGGGGACGGGTTAGGGTAAGGCTTTGGGTAGGGGTAGGTTTAGGGTAGGGATGGGGACCATTTCGGGGAAAGGTTAGGGTACGACAACGGTTTAGGGTGAGTGTACGTGTGAGGGCACGGTTTAGTGTTAGCGTACGGGTTAGGATTAGGGGACGGGTTAGTGTAAGGCTTCGGGTAAGTGTTAGGGTTAGGGTTAGGGGACTGGGACGGGGACGGTTTAGAGTCCAGGTGAGGGTACGACAAATGTTTAGGGTGAGCGTACGTGTGAGGGCACAGGTTAGTGTTAACGTACGGCTTAGAATTACGGGACGGGTGAGGGGAAGGCTTCGGGGAAGGGTTAGGTTTAGTGTTCGGGCTAGGGTTAGGGTTAGGGGACAGGGACGGTTTAGGGTCCAGGTGAGGGTACGACAACGGTTTAGGGGGAGCGTACGTGTAAGGCCACGGGTTAGTGTTAGTGTACGGGTTAGGATTAGAGGACGGGTGAGGGGAAAGCTTCGGGGAAGGGTTAGGGTTAGGGTTCGGGCTAGGCTTAGGGTTAGGGGACGGGGACGGTTTAGGGTCCGGGTGAGGGTACGACAACGGTTTACGGGGAGCGTACGTGTGAGGGCATGGGTTAGTGTTAGCGTACGGGTTAGGATTAGGGGACGGGTGAGGGGAAGGCTTCGGGGAAGGTTTAGTGTTAGGGTTCGGGCTAGGGTTAGGGTTAGGGGACAGGGACGGTTTAGGGTCCAGGTGAGGCTATGACCACGGTTTAGGGGGAGCGTACGTGTGAGGGCACGGTTTAGTGTTAGAGCACGGGTTAGGATTAGGGGACTGGGTATGGTAAGACTCTGGGTAAGGGTTTGGGTTAGGTTAGGCTTAGGGTTAGGGGACGGAGATGGTTTAGCGGACAGGTTAGGGTACGACAACGGTTTAGGGTGAGCGTACGTGTGAGGGCAGGGACTAGTGTTAGCGTACGGGTTAGGATTAGGGGACGGGTTAGGGTAAGGCTTCGGGTAAGGGTAAGGGTTAGGGTTACGGTTAAGATTAGGGGACGGGGACATTTTAGGGGAGAGGTTAGGGTACGACAGTGGTTTAGGCTGAGCGTACGTGTGAGGGCATGGGTTAGTGTTGGTGTACAGGTTAGGATTGGCGGACGTGTTAGGGTAAGGCTTCGGTTAAGGGTTAGGGTTATGGTTAGGGGATGGGGACTTTTTAGGGTCCAAGTGAGGGTACGACAACGGTTAAGGGGGAGCAAACGTGTGAGGGCATGGGTTAGTGTTAGCTTATGTGTTAGGATTAGGGGACGGGTGGGGGGAAGGCTTCGGGGAAGGGTTAGGATTAGGGTCCGGGCTAGGGTTAAGGTTAGGGGACGGGAACGGTTTAGGGTCCAGATGAGGGTACAACAACGGTTTAGGGTGAGCGTACGAGTGCGGGCATGGGTTAGTGTTAGCGTACGGGTTAGGATTAGGGTACGGTTGAGGGGAAGGCTTCGGGGAAGGGTTAGGGTTAGGGTTCGGGCTAGGGTTAGGGTTAGGGGACGGGGACGGTTTAGAGTCCAGGTGAGGGTACGACAAAGGTTTAGGGTGAGCGTACGTGTGAGGGCACGAGTTAGTGTTAGCGTACGGCTTAGGTTTACAGAACGGGTGAGGGGAAGGCTTCGGGGAAAGGTTAGGTTTAGTGTTCGGGCTAGGGTTAGGGTTAGGGGACGGGGACGGTTTAGGGTCCAGGTGAGGGTACGACAATGCTTTAGGGGTAGCGTATGTGTGAGGGCGCGGGTCAGCGTGACCGTACGGGTTTGGATTAGGGGACGGGTGAGTGTCAGGCTTCGGGGAAGGGTTAGGGTTAGGGTTCGGGCTAGGGTTAGGGTTAGGGGACGGGGACGGTTTAGGGTCCAGGTGAGGGTACGACAACGCTTTAGGGGGAGCGTACGTGTGAGGGCGTGGGTTCGCGTTAGCGTACTTGTTAGGATTAGGGGACGGGTGAGGGTCAGGCTTCGGGGAAGGGTTAGGTTTAGTGTTCGGGCTAGGGTTAGTGTTAGGGGACGGGGACGGTTCAGGGTCCATGTGAGGGTACGACAACTCTTTAGGGGGAGCGTACATGTGAGGGCACAGGTTATCGTGAGCATACGGGTTAGGATTAGGGGACGGGTGAGGGTCAGGCTTCGGGGAAGTGTTAGGGTTAGGGTTCGGGCTAGGTTTAGGGTTAGGGGACGGGGACGGTTTAGGGTCCAGGTGAGGGTACGACAACGCTTTAGGGGGAGCGTACGTGTGAGGCCGCGGGTTAGCGTTAGCGTACGGGTTAGGATTAGGGGACGGGTGAGAGTCAGGCTTCGGGGAAGTGTTAAGGTTAGGGTTCAGGCTGGGGTTAGGGGACGGGGACAGGGACGGTTTAGGGTCCAGGTGAGGGTACGACAATGCTTTAGGGGGAGCGTACGTGTGAGGCCGCGGGTTAGCAAGAGCGTACAGGCTAGGATTAGGCGACGGGTGAGAGTCAGGCTTCGGAGAAGGGTTAGGGTTAGGGTTCGCGGTAGGGTTAGATTTAGGAGACGGGGACGGTTTAGTGTCCAGGTTGAGGGTACGACAACGCTTTAGGGGGAGCGTACATGTGAGGGCGTGGGTTAGCGTTAGCGTACGGGTTAGGAATAGAGGACGGGTGAGGGTCAGGCTTCGGGGAAGGGATAGGGTTAGGGTTCAGTCTAGGATTAGGGTTAGGGGACGGGGACGGTTTAGGGTACAGCTGAGGGTACGACAATGCTTTAGGGGGAGCGTACGTGTGAGGGCGCGGGTTAGCGTTAGCGTGCGGGTTAAGATTAGGGGACGGGTTAGGTTCAGGCTTCAGGAAGGGTTAGGGTTAGGGTTCGGTCTAGGGTTAGGGTTAGGGGACGGGGACTTTTAGGGTCCAGGTGAGGGTACGACAACGTTTTAGGGGGAGCATACGTGTGAGGGCATGGGTTAGCATTAGTGTGCGGGTTAGGATTAGAGAACGGGTGAGGGTGAGGATTCGGGGAAGGGTTAGGGTTAGGGTTTGGGCTAGGGTTAGGTTTAGGGTATGGGGACGGTTTAGTGTCCAGCTGAGGGTACAACAACGCTTTAGGTGTACCGTACGTGTGAGGGCGTGGATTAGCTTTAGCGTACGGGTTAGGATTAGGGGACGAGTTGGGTCAGGATTCGGGGAAGGGTTAGGGTTAGGGTTGGGCTAGGGTTACGGTTAGGGGATGGGGATGGTTTAGGGTTCAGGTGAGGGTACGACAACGCTTTAGGGGGAACCTACGTGTGAGGGCGCGGGTTCGCGTTAGCGTGCGGGTTAGGATTAGGGGACGGGTGAGGGTCAGGCTTCGGGGAATGGTTAGGGTTAGGGTTCCGGCTAGGGTTAGGGTTATCGGACGGGGACAGTTTAGGGTTCAGGTGAGGTTACGACAACGCTTTAGGGGGAGCGTACGTGTGAGGGCGCGGGTTAGCGTTAGCGTACGGGTTAGGATTAGGGGACGGGGGAGGGTCAGGCTTCGGGGAAGTGTTAGGGTTAGGGTTCGGGCTAGGGTTAGGGTTAGGGGACGGGGACGGTTTAGGGTCCAGGTGAGGGTACGACAACGCTTTAGGGGGAGCGTAAATGTGAGGGCGCGGGTTAGCGTTAGCGTACGGGTTAGGATTAGGGCATGGGTGAGGTTCAGGCTTCGGGGAATTGTTAGGTTTAGGGTTCGAGCTAGGGTTAGGGTTAGGGGACGGCGACGGTTTAGGGTCCACGTGAGAGTACGACAAAGCTTTAGGGGGAGCGTACGTGTGAGAGCGTGTGTTATTGTCAGCGTACGGGTTAGGATTAGGGGACGGGTGAGGGTCAGGCTTCGGGGAAGGGTTAGGGTTAGGGACAGGCTAGGGTTAGGGTTAGGGGACGGGGACGGTTTAGGGTACAGGTGAGGGTACGACAACGCTTTAGGGGGAGCGTACGTGTGAGGGCGTGGGTTAGTGTTAGTGTACGTGATAGGATTATGGTACGGGTGAGGGTCAGGCTTCGGGGAAGTGTTAGGGTTAGGTTTCGGGCTAAGGTTAGTGTTAGGGGACGGGGACGGTTTAGGGTCCAGGTAAGGGTACAACAACGCTTTAGGGGGAGCGTACGTGTGAGGGCGTGGGTTAGTGTTAGTGTACGTGATAGGATTATGTTACGGGTGAGGGTCAGGATTCGGGGAAGTGTTAGGGTTAGGGTTCGGGGTAGGATTAGGGTTAGGGGTCCGGGACGGTTTAGGGTCCAGGTGAGGGTACGACAACGCTTTAGGGGGAGCGTACGTGTGAGGGCGCAGGTTAGTGTGAGCGTACGGGTTAGGATTGGGGACGGGTGAGGGTCAGGCTTCGGGGAAGGGTTAGGGTTAGGGTTTGGGCTAGTGTTAGGGGACGGGGACTGGGACGGTTGAGGGTCCAGGTTAGGGTATGACAACGCTTTAGGGGTAGCGTACTTGTGAGGGCGCATGTTAGTGTTAGCGTACAGGTTAGGATTAGGGGACGGGTGAGGGTCAGGCTTCGGGGAAGGGTTAGGGTTAGGGATCGGGCTAGGGTTAGGGTTAGGGAACCGGGACGGTGTAGGGTCGAGGTGAGGGTACGACAATGCTTTAGATGGAGCGTACGTGTGAGGGCGCGTGTTAGTGTTAGCATACGGATTAGGATTTGGGGACGGGTGAGTGTCAGGCTTCGGGGAATCGTTAGGGTTAGGGTTCGGGCTAGGGTTAGAGTTAGGGGACGGGGACAGTTTAGTGTCCAGGTGAGGGTACGACAGCGCTTTAGGGGGAGCGTACGTGTGAGGGCGTAAGTTAGCGTTAGCGTACGGGTTAGGATTAGGGGACGGGTAGGGGTCAGGCTTCGGGGAATAGTTAGGGTTAGGGTTTGGGCTAGGGTTAGGGTTAGGGGACGGGGACGGTTTAGGGTCCAGGTGAATGTATGACAACGCTTTATGGGGAGCGTACGTGTGAGCGCGTGGGTTAGCGTGCGCGTACGTGTTAGGATTAGTGGACGGGTGAGGCTCAGGCTTTGGGGTAGGGTTAAGGTTAGGGTTCGGGCTAGCTTTAGGTTTAGGGGACGGGGACGGTTTAGGGTCCAGGTGAGGGTACAACCACGCTTTAGGGGGAGCGTACTTGTGAGGGCGCGGGTTAGTGTTAGCGTACCGATTAGGATTAGGAGACGGGTGAGGGTCAGGTTTCTGGGAAGGGTTAGGGTTAGGGTTCGGGGTAGGGTTAGGGTTAGGGGACGGGGACGGTTTAGGGTCCAGGTGAGGGTACGACAACGCTTTAGGGGGAGCGTACGTGTGAGGGCGTGGGTTCGCGTTAGCGTACTTGTTAGGATTAGGGGACGGGTGAGGGTCAGGCTTCGGGGAAGGGTTAGGTTTAGTGTTCGGGCTAGGGTTAGTGTTAGGGGACGGGGACGGTTCAGGGTCCATGTGAGGGTACGACAACTCTTTAGGGGGAGCGTACGTGTGAGGGCGCAGGTTATCGTGAGCATACGGGTTAGGATTAGGGGACGGGTGATGGTCAGGCTTCGGGGAAGTGTTAGGGTTAGGGTTCGGGCTAGGTTTAGGGTTAGGGGACGGGGACGGTTTAGGGTCCAGGTGAGGGTACGACAACGCTTTAGGGGGAGCGTACGTGTGAGGGCGCAGGTTAGCGTTAGCGTACGGGTTAGGATTAGGGGACGGGTGAGAGTCAGGCTTCGGGGAAGTGTTAGGGTTAGGGTTCGGGCTGGGGTTAGGGGACGGGGACAGGGACGGTTTAGGGTCCAGGTGAGGGTACGACAATGCTTTAGGGGGAGCGTACGTGTGAGGGCGCGGGTTAGCGAGAGCGTACAGGCTAGGATTAGGCGACGGGTGAGAGTCAGGCTTCGGAGAAGGTTTAGGGTTAGGGTTCGCGGTAGGGTTAGATTTAGGAGACGGGGACGGTTTAGTGTCCAGGTGAGGGTACGACAACGCTTTAGGGGGAGCGTACATGTGAGGGCGTGGGTTAGCGTTAGCGTACGGGTTAGGATTAGAGGACGGGTGAGGGTCAGGCTTCGGGGAAGGGTTAGGGTTAGGGTTCGGGCTAGGGTTAGGGTTAGGGGACAGGGACGGTTTAGGGTCCAGGTGAGGGTATGACCACAGTTTAGGGGGAGCGTACGTGTGAGGGCACGGGTTAGTGTTAGAGCACGGGTTAGGATTGGGGACTGGGTATAGTAAGACTCTGGGTAAGGGTTTGGGTTAGGTTAGGCTTAGGATTAGGGGACGGAGACGGTTTAGTGGACAGGTTAGGGTACGACAACGGTTTAGGGTGAGCGTACGTGTGAGGGCATGGGTTAGTGTTAGCGTACGGGTTAGGATTAGGGTACGGTTGAGGGGAAGGCTTCGGGGAAGGGTTAGGGTTAGGGTTCGGGCTAGGGTTAGGGTTAGGGGACGGGGACGGTTTAGAGTCCAGGTGAGGGTACGACAAAGGTTTAGGGTGAGCGTACGTGTGAGGGCACGGTTTAGTGTTAGCGTACGGCTTAGGTTTACAGAACGGGTGAGGGGAAGGCTTCGGGGAAGGGTTAGGTTTAGTGTTCGGGCTAGGGTTAGGGTTAGGGGACGGGGACGGTTTAGGGTCCAGGTGAGGGTACGACAATGGTTTAGGGGGAGCGTACGTGTGAGGCCATGGGTTAGTGTTAGCATACGGGTTAGGATTAGAGGACGGGTGAGGGGAAGGCTTCGGGGAAGGGTTAGGGTTAGGGTTCGGTCTAGGGTTAGGGTTAGGGGACGGGGACGGTTTAGGGTCCAGGTGAGGGTACGACAACGCTTTAGGGGGAGCGTACGTGTGAGGGCGCGGGTCAGCGTGACCGTACGGGTTTGGATTAGGGGACGGGTGAGTGTCAAGCTTCGGGGAAGGGTTAGGGTTAGGGTTCGGGCTAGGGTTAGGGTTAGGGGACGGGGACGGTTTAGGGTCCAGGTGAGGGTACGACAACGCTTTAGGGGGAGCGTACGTGTGAGGGCGTGGGTTCGCGTTAGCGTACTTGTTAAGATTAGGGGACGGGTGAGGGTCAGGCTTCGGGGAAGGGTTAGGTTTAGTGTTCGGGCTAGGGTTAGTGTTAGGGGACGGGGACGGTTCAGGGTCCATGTGAGGGTACGACAACTCTTTAGGGGGAGCGTACGTGTGAGGGCGCAGGTTATCGTGAGCATACGGGTTAGGATTAGGGGACGGGTGAGGGTCAGGCTTCGGGGAAGTGTTAGGGTTAGGGTTCGGGCTAGGTTTAGGGTTAGGGGACGGGGACGGTTTAGGGTCCAGGTGAGGGTACGACAACGCTTTAGGGGGAGCGTACGTGTGAGGGCGCGGGTTAGCGTTAGCGTACGGGTTACGATTAGCGGACGGGTGAGAGTCAGGCTTCGGGGAAGTGTTAGGGTTAGGGTTCGGGCTGGGGTTAGGGGACGGGGACAGGGACGGTTTAGGGTCCAGGTGAGGGTACGACAATGCTTTAGGGGGAGCGTACGTGTGAGGGCGCGGGTTAGCAAGAGCGTACAGGCTAGGATTAGGCGACGGGTGAGAGTCAGGCTTCGGAGAAGGGTTAGGGTTAGGGTTCGCGGTAGGGTTAGATTTAGGAGACGGGGACGGTTTAGTGTCCAGGTGAGGGTACGACAACGCTTTAGGGGGAGCGTACATGTGAGGGCGTGGGTTAGCGTTAGCGTACGGGTTAGGATTAGAGGACGGGTGAGGGTCAGGCTTCGGGGAAGGGTTAGGGTTAGGGTTCAGTCTAGGGTTAGGGTTAGGGGACGGGGACGGTTTAGGGTCCAGGTGAGGGTACGACAATGCTTTAGGGGGAGCGTACGTGTGAGGGCGCGGGTTAGCGTTAGCGTGCGGGTTAAGATTAGGGGACGGGTTAGGTTCAGGCTTCGGGAAGGGTTAGGGTTAGGGTTCGGTCTAGGGTTAGGGTTAGGGGATGGGGACGGTTTAGGGTCCAGGTGAGGGTACGACAACGTTTTAGGGGGAGCATACGTGTGAGAGCATGGGTTAGCATTACCGTGCGGGTTAGGATTAGAGAACGGGTGAGGGTCAGCATTCGGGGAAGGGTTAGGGTTAGGGTTTGGGCTAGGGTTAGGGTTAGGAGACGGGGACGGTTTAGGTTCCAGGTGAGGGTACGACAACGCTTTAGGGAGAGCGTAAGTGTCAGGGTGCGGGTTAGCGTGAGCGTACGTGTTAAGATTAGGGGATGGGTGAGGGTCAGGCTTCAGGGAAGTGTTAGGGTTAGGGTTCGGGCTAGGGTTAGGTTTAGGGTATGGGGACGGTTTAGTGTCCAGCTGAGGGTACAACAACGCTTTAGGTGTAGCGTACGTGTGAGGGCGTGGATTAGCGTTAGCGTACGGGTTAGGATTAGGGGACGAGTTGGGTCAGGATTCGGGGAAGGGTTAGGGTTAGGGTTGGGCTAGGGTTACGGTTAGGGGATGGGGATGGTTTAGGGTTCAGGTGAGGGTACGACAACGCTTTAGGGGGAACCTACGTGTGAGGGCGCGGGTTCGCGTTAGCGTGCGGGTTAGGATTAGGGGACGGGTGAGGGTCAGGCTTCGGGGAATGGTTAGGGTTAGGGTTCCGGCTAGGGTTAGGGTTATCGGACGGGGACAGTTTAGGGTTCAGGTGAGGTTACGACAACGCTTTAGGGGGAGCGTACGTGTGAGGGCCCGGGTTAGCGTTAGCGTACGGGTTAGGATTAGGGGACGGGGGAGGGTTAGGGTTAGGGTTAGGGTTAGGGTTAGGGTTAGGGTTAGGGTTAGGGTTAGGGGACGGGGACGGTTTAGGGTCTAGGTGAGGGTACGACAACACTTTAGGGGGAGCGTACATGTGAGGGCGTGGGTTAGCGTTAGCGTACGGGTTAGGATTAGGGCATGGGTGAGGTGCAGGCTTCGGGGAATTGTTAGGTTTAGGGTTCGAGCTAGGGTTAGGGTTAGGGGACGGCGACGGTTTAGGGTCCACGTGAGAGTACGACAAAGCTTTAGGGGGAGCGTACGTGTGAGGGCGTGTGTTATTGTCAGCGTACGGGTTAGGATTAGGGGACGGGTGAGGATCAGGCTTCGGGGAAGGGTTAGGGTTAGGTTTCGGGCTAAGGTTAGTGTTAGGGGACGGGGACGGTTTAGGGTCCAGGTGAGGGTACAACAACGCTTTAGGGGGAGCGTACGTGTGAGGGCGTGGGTTAGTGTTAGTGTACGTGATAGGATTATGTTACGGGTGAGGGTCAGGATTCGGGGAAGTGTTAGGGTTAGGGTTCGGGGTAGGATTAGGGTTAGGGGTCCGGGACGGTTCAGGGTCCAGGTGAGGGTACGACAACGCTTTAGGGGGAGCGTACGTGTGAGGGCGCAGGTTAGTGTTAGCATACGGATTAGGATTTGGGGACGGGTGAGTGTCAGGCTTCGGAGAATCGTTAGGGTTAGGGTTCGGGCTAGGGTTAGAGTTAGGGGACGGGGACAGTTTAGTGTCCAGGTGAGGGTACGACAGCGCTTTAGGGGGAGCGTACGTGTGAGGGCGTAAGTTAGCGTTAGCGTACGGGTTAGGATTAGGGGACAGGTAGGGGTCAGGCTTCGGGGAATAGTTAGGGTTAGGGTTTGGGCTAGGGTTAGGGTTAGGGGACGGGGACGGTTTAGGGTCCAGGTGAATGTATGACAACGCTTTATGGGGAGCGTACGTGTGAGCGCGTGGGTTAGCGTGAGCATACGTGTTAGGATTAGTGGACAGGTGAGGGTCAGGCTTCGGGGTAGGTTTAGGGTTAGGGTTCGGGCTAGCTTTAGGTTTAGGGGACGGGGACGGTTTAGGGTCCAGGTGAGGGTACAACCACGCTTTAGGGGGAGCGTACGTGTGAGGGCGCGGGTTAGTGTTAGCGTACGGGTTAGGATTAGTAGACGGGTGAGGGTCAGGTTTCTGGGAAGGGTTAGGGTTAGGGTTCGGGGTAGGGTTAGGGTTAGGGGACGGGGACGGTTTAGGGTCCAGGTGAGGGTATGACAACGCTTTAGGGGGAGCGTACGTGTGAGGGCGTGGGTTCGCGTTAGCGTACTTGTTAGGATTAGGGGACGGGTGAGGGTCAGGCTTCGGGGAAGGGTTAGGTTTAGTGTTCGGGCTAGGGTTAGTGTTAGGGGACGGGGACGGTTCAGGGTCCATGTGAGGGTACGACAACTCTTTAGGGGGAGCGTACGTGTGAGGGCGCAGGTTAGCGTTAGCGTACGGGTTAGGATTAGGGGACGGGTGAGAGTCAGGCTTCGGGGAAGTGTTAGGGTTAGGGTTCGGGCTGGGGTTAGGGGACGGGGACAGGGACGGTTTAGGGTCCAGGTGAGGATACGACAATGCTTTAGGGGGAGCGTACTTGTGAGGGCGCGGCTTAGCGAGAGCGTACAGGCTAGGATTAGGCGACGGGTGAGAGTCAGGCTTCGGAGAAGGTTTAGGGTTAGGGTTCGCGGTAGGGTTAGATTTAGGAGACGGGGACGGTTTAGTGTCCAGGTGAGGGTACGACAACGCTTTAGGGGGAGCGTACGTGTGAGGGCACGGTTTAGTGTTAGCGTACGGCTTAGGTTTACAGAACGGGTGAGGGGAAGGCTTCGGGGAAGGGTTAGGTTTAGTGTTCGGGCTAGGGTTAGGGTTAGGGGACGGGGACGGTTTAGGGTCCAGGTGAGGGTACGACAATGGTTTAGGGGGAGCGTACGTGTGAGGCCATGGGTTAGTGTTAGCATACGGGTTAGGATTTGAGGACGGGTGAGGGGAAGGCTTCGGGGAAGGGTTAGGGTTAGGGTTCGGTCTAGGGTTAGGGTTAGGGGACGGGGACGGTTTAGGGTCCAGGTGAGGGTACGACAACGCTTTAGGGGGAGCGTACGTGTGAGGGCGCGGGTCAGCGTGACCGTACGGGTTTGGATTATGGCACGGGTGAGTGTCAGGCTTCGGGGAAGGGTTAGGGTTAGGGTTCGGGCTAGGGTTAGGGTTAGGGGACGGGGACGGTTTAGGGTCCAGGTGAGGGTACGACAACGCTTTAGGGCGAGCGTACGTGTGAGGGCGTGGGTTCGCGTTAGCGTACTTGTTAGGATTAGGTGACGGGTGAGGGTCAGGCTTCGGGGAAGGGTTAGGTTTAGTGTTCGGGCTAGGGTTAGTGTTAGGGGAAGGGGACGGTTCAGGGTCCATGTGAGGGTACGACAACTCTTTAGGGGGAGCGTACGTGTGAGGGCGCAGGTTATCGTGAGCATACGGGTTAGGATTAGGGGACGGGTGAGGGTCAGGCTTCGGGGAAGTGTTAGGGTTAGGGTTCGGGCTAGGTTTAGGGTTAGGGGACGGGGACGGTTTAGGGTCCAGGTGAGGGTACGACAACGCTTTAGGGGGAGCGTACGTGTGAGGGCGCGGGTTAGCGTTAGCATACGGGTTAGGATTAAGGGACGGGTGAGAGTCAGGCTTCGGGGAAGTGTTAGGGTTAGGGTTCGGGCTGGGGTTAGGGGACGGGGACAGGGACGGTTTAGGGTCCAGGTGAGGGTACGACAATGCTTTAGGGGGAGCGTACGTGTGAGGGCACGGGTTAGCAAGAGCGTAC
Organism: Leucopleurus acutus; assembly: GCF_964270905.1. Taxonomy (NCBI): domain Eukaryota; kingdom Metazoa; phylum Chordata; class Mammalia; order Artiodactyla; family Delphinidae; genus Leucopleurus; species Leucopleurus acutus. Next base: position 132,056 of record NW_028139099.1, on the reverse strand, counting down.
AGGCTAGGATTAGGCGACGGGTGAGAGTCAGGCTTCGGAGAAGGGTTAGGGTTAGGGTTCGCGGTAGGGTTAGATTTAGGAGACGGGGACGGTTTAGTGTCCAGGTGAGGGTACGACAACGCTTTAGGGGGAGCGTACATGTGAGGGCGTGGGTTAGCGTTAGCGTACGGGTTAGGATTAGAGGACGGGTGAGGGTCAGGTTTCGGGGAAGGGTTAGGGTTAGGGTTCAGTCTAGGGTTAGGGTTAGGGGACGGGGACGGTTTAGGGTACAGCTGAGGGTATGACAATGCTTTAGGGGGAGCGTACGTGTGAGGGCGCGGGTTAGCGTTAGCGTGCGGGTTAAGATTAGGGGACGGGTTAGGTTCAGGCTTCGGGAAGGGTTAGGGTTAGTGTTCGGTCTAGGGTTAGGGTTAGGGGACGGGGACGGTTTAGGGTCCAGGTGAGGGTACGACAACGTTTTAGGGGGAGCATACGTGTGAGGGCATGGGTTTGCGTTAGCGTGCGGGTTAGGATTAGAGAACGGGTGAGGGTCAGCATTCGGGGAAGGGTTAGGGTTAGGGTTTGGGCTAGGGTTAGGGTTAGGGGACGGCGACGGTTTAGGGTCCACGTGAGGGTACGACAAAGCTTTAGGGGGAACGTACGTGTGAGGGCGTGTGTTATTGTCAGCGTACGGGTTAGTATTAGGGGACGGGTGAGGGTCACGCTTCGGGGAAGGGTTAGGGTTAGGGACAGGCTAGGGTTAGGGTTAGGGGACGGGGACGGTTTAGGGTACAGGTGAGGGTACGACAACGCTTTAAGGGGAGCGTACGTGTGAGGGCGTGGGTTAGTGTTAATGTACGTGATAGGATTATGGTACGGGTGAGGGTCAGGCTTCGGGGAAGGGTTAGGGTTAGGTTTCGGGCTAAGGTTAGTGTTAGGGGACGGGGACGGTTTAGGGTCCAGGTGAGGGTACAACAACGCTTTAGGGGGAGCGTACGTGTGAGGGCGCGGGTTAGTGTTAGTGTACGTGATAGGATTATGTTAAGGGTGAGGGTCAGGATTCGGGGAAGTGTTAGGGTTAGGGTTCGGGGTAGGATTAGGGTTAGGAGTCCGGGACGGTTTAGGGTCCAGGTGAGGGTACGACAACGCTTTAGGGGGAGCGTACGTGTGAGGGCGCAGGTTAGTGTGAGCGTACGGTTTAGGATTAGGGGACGGGTGAGGGTCAGGCTTCGGGGAAGGGTTAGGGTTAGGGTTTGGGCTAGGGTTAGGGGACAGGGACTGGGACGGTTGAGGGTCCAGGTTAGGGTATGACAACGCTTTAGGGGTAGCGTACTTGTGAGGGCGCATGTTAGTGTCAGCGTACAGGTTAGGATTAGGGGACGGGTGAGGGTCAGGCTTCGGGGAAGGGTTAGGGTTAGGGATCGGGCTAGGGTTAGGGTTAGGGGACCGGGACGGTTTAGGGTCGAGGTGAGGGTACGACAATGCTTTAGATGGAGCGTACGTGTGAGGGCGCGTGTTAGTGTTAGCATACGGATTAGGATTTGGGGACGGGTGAGTGTCAGGCTTCGGGGATTCGTTAGGGTTAGGGTTCGGGCTAGGGTTAGAGTTAGGGGACGGGGACAGTTTAGTGTCCAGGTGAGGGTACGACAGCGCTTTAGGGGGAGCGTACGTGTGAGGGCGTAAGTTAGCGTTAGCGTACGGGTTAGGATTAGGGGACGGGTAGGGGTCAGTCTTCGGGGAATAGTTAGGGTTAGGGTTTGGGCTAGGGTTAGGGTTAGGGGACGGGGACGGTTTAGGGTCCAGGTGAATGTATGACAACGCTTTATGGGGAGCGTACGTGTGAGCGCGTGGGTTAGCGTGAGCGTACGTGTTAGGATTAGTGGACGGGTGAGGGTCAGGCTTCGGGGTAGGGTTAGGGTTAGGGTTCGGGCTAGCTTTAGGTTTAGGGGACGGGGACGGTTTAGGGTCCAGGTGAGGGTACGACAATGCTTTAGGGGGAGCGTACGTGTGAGGGCGCGGGTTAGCGAGAGCGTACAGGCTAGGATTAGGCGACGGGTGAGAGTCAGGCTTCGGAGAAGGTTTAGGGTTAGGGTTCGCGGTAGGGTTAGATTTAGGAGACGGGGACGGTTTAGTGTCCAGGTGAGGGTACGACAACGCTTTAGGGGGAGCGCACATGTGAGGGCGTGGGTTAGCGTTAGCGTACGGGTTAGGATTAGAGGACGAGTGAGGGTCAGGCTTCGGGGAAGGGTTAGAGTTAGGGTTCAGTCTAGGGTTAGGGTTAGGGGACGGGGACGGTTTAGGGTACAGCTGAGGGTACGACAATGCTTTAGGGGGAGCGTACGTGGAGGGCGCGGGTTAGCGTTAGCGTGCGGGTTAGGATTAGGGAACGTGTGAGGGTGAGGATTCGGGGAAGGGTTAGGGTTAGGGTTTGGGCTAGGGTTAGGGTTAGGAGACGGGGACGGTTTAGGTTCCAGGTGAGGGTACGACAGCGCTTTAGGGAGAGCGTAAGTGTCAGGGTGCGGGTTAGCGTGAGCGTACGTGTTAAGATTAGGGGACAGGTGAGTGTCAGGCTTCAGGGAAGTGTTAGGGTTAGGGTTCGGGCTAGGGTTAGCTTTAGGGTATGGGGACGGTTTAGTGTCCAGCTGAGGGTACAACAACGCTTTAGGTGTAGCGTACGTGTGAGGGCGTGGATTAGCGTTAGCCTACGGGTTAGGATTAGGGGACGGGTTGGGTCAGGATTCGGGGAAGGGTTAGGGTTAGGGTTGGGCTAGGGTTACGGTTAGGGGATGGGGATGGTTTAGGGTTCAGGTGAGGGTACGACAACGCTTTTGGGGGAACCTACATGTGAGGGCGCGGGTTCGCGTTAGCGTGCGGGTTAGGATTAGGGGACGGGGGAGGGTCAGGCTTCGGGGAATGGTTAGGGTTAGGGTTCCGGCTAGGGTTAGGGTTATCGGACGGGGACAGTTTAGGGTTCAGGTGAGGTTACGACAACGCTTTAGGGGGAACGTACGTGTGAGGGCGCGGGTTAGCGTTAGCGTACGGGTTAGGATTAGGGGACGGGGGAGGGTCAGGCTTCGGGGAAGTGTTAGGGTTAGGGTTCGGGCTAGGGTTAGGGTTAGGGGACGGGGACGGTTTAGGGTCCAGGTGAGGGTACGACAACGCTTTAGGGGGAGCGTACATGTGAGGGCGCGGGTTAGCGTTAGCGTACGGGTTAGGATTAGGGCATGGGTGAGGTTCAGGCTTCGGGGAATTGTTAGGGTTACGGTTCGGGCTAGGGTTAGGGTTAGGGGACGGCGACGGTTTAGGGTCCACTTGAGGGTACGAGAAAGCTTTAGGGGGAGCGTACGTGTGAGGGCGCGTGTTATTGTCAGCGTACGGGTTAGGATTAGGGGATGGGTGAGTGTCAGGCTTCGGGGAAGGGTTAGGGTTAGGGACAGGCTAGGGTTAGGGATAGGAGACGGGGACGGTTTAGGGTCCAGGTGAGGGTACGACAACGCTTTAGGGGGAGCGTACGTGTGAGGGCGCGGGTTAGCGTTAGCGTACGGGTTAGGATTAGGGGACGGGTGAGGGTCAGGTTTCGGGGAAGGTTTAGGGTTAGGGTTTGGTCTAGGGTTAGGCTTAGGGGTCGGGGACGGTTTAGGGTCCAGGTGAAGGTACGACAACGCTTTAGGGGGAGCGTATGTGTGAGTGCATAGGTTAGCGTTTGCGTATGGGTTAGGATTAGGGGACGGGTGAGGGTCAGGCTTCGGGGAAGAGTTAGGGTTAGGGTTCAGTCTAGGGTTAGGGTTAGGGGACGGGGACGGTTTAGGGTACAGCTGAGGGTACGACAATGCTTTAGGGGGAGCGTACGTGTGAGGGCGCGGGTTAGCGTTAGCGTGCAGGTTAAGATTAGGGGATGGGTTAGGTTCAGGCTTCAGGAAGGGTTAGGGTTAGGGTTCGGTCTATGGTTAGGGTTAGGGGACGGGGACGGTTTAGGGTCCAGGTGAGGATACGACAACGCTTTAGGGGGAGCATACGTGTGAGGGCACGGGTTAGCGTTAGCGTGCGGGTTAGGATTAGGGAACGGGTGAGGGTGAGGATTCAGGGAAGGGTTAGGGTTAGGGTTTGGGCTAGGGTTAGGGTTAGGAGACGGGGACGGTTTAGGTTCCAGGTGAGGGTACGACAACGCTTTAGGGAGAGCGTAAGTGTTAGGGTGCGGGTTAGCGTGAGCGTACGTGTTAAGATTAGGGGACGGGTGAGGGTCAGGCTTCAGGGAAGTGTTAGGGTTAGGGTTCGGGCTAGGGTTAGGTTTAGGGTATGGGGAAGGTTTAGTGTCCAGCTGAGGGTATAACAACGCTTTAGGTGTAGCGTACGTGTGAGGGCGTGGATTAGCGTTAGCGTACGGGTTACGATTAGGGGACGGGTTGGGTCAGGATTCGGGGAAGGGTTAGGGTTAGGGTTCAGTCTAGGGTTAGGATTAGTGGATGGGGACGGTTTAGGGTCCAGGTGAGGGTACGACAACGCTTTAGGGGGAGCGTACGTGTGAGGGCGCGGGTGAGTGTTAGCGTACGGGTTAGGATTAGGGGATGGGTGAGGTTCAGGTTTCGGGGAAGGGTTAGGGTTAGGGTTCGGGCTAGGGTTAGGGTTAGGGGACGGGGACGGTTGAGGGTCCAGGTGAGGGTACAACAACGCTTTAGGGGGAGCATAGTTGTGAGAGCGCGGTTCAGTGTTAGCGTACTTGTGAGGATTAGGGGACGTGTGAGGGTCAGGCTTCTGGGAAGGGTTAGTGTTAGGGATCAGTCTAGGTTTAGGGTTAGGGGACCGGGACGGTTTAGGGTCCAGATGAGTGTACGACATCGCTTTAGGGGGAGCGTACGTGTGAGGGCACGGGTTAGCGTTAGCGTACAGGTTAGGATTAGGGGACGGGTGAGGGTCAGGCTTCGGGGAAGGGTTAGGGTTAGGGTTTGGGCTAGGGTTAGGGTTAGGGGACGGGGACGGTTTAGGTTCCACGTGAGTGTACGACAAAGCTTTAGGGGGAGCATACGTGTGAGGGCGCGTGTTAGTGTCAGCGTACGGGTTAGGATTAGGGGACTGGTGAGGGTCAGGCTTAGGGGAAGTGTTAGGGTTAGGGACAGGCTAGGGTTAGGTTTAGGGGATGGGGACGGTTTAGGGTACAGGTGAGGGTACGACAACGCTGTAGGTGGAGCGTACGTGTGAGGGCGTGGGTTAGCGTTTGCGTACGGGTTAGGAATAGGGGACGGTGAGGGTCAGGCTTCGCGGACGTTTAAGATTTAGGGTTCGGGCTAGGGTTAGGGCTAGGGGACGGGAACGGTTTAGGGTACAGGTGAGGGTACGACAACGCTTTAGGGGGAGTGTACGTGTGAGGGCGTGGGTTAGTGTTAGTGTACGTGATAGGATTATGTTACGGGTGAGGGTCAGGATTCGGGGAAGTGTTAGGTTTAGGGTTTGGGGTAGGATTAGTGTTAGGGGTCCGGGACGGTTTAGGGTCCAGGTGAGGGTACGACAACGCTTTAGGGGGAGGGTACGTGTGAGGGCGCAGGTTAGTGTGAGCGTACGGGTTAGGATTAGGGTACGGGTGAGGGTCAGGCTTCGGGGAAGGGTTAGGGTTAGGGATCGGGCTAGGGTTAGGGTTAGGGGACCGGGACGGTTTAGGGTCGAGGTGAGTGTACGACAACGCTTTAGATGGAGCGTACGTGTGAGGGCGCGTGTTAGTGTTAGCATACGGATTAGGATTTGGGGACGGGTGAGTGTCAGGCTTCGGGAATCGTTAGGGTTAGGGTTCGGGCTAGGGTTAGAGTTAGGGGACGGGGACAGTTTAGTGTCCAGGTGAGGGTACGACAGCGCTTTAGGGGGAGCGTACGTGTGAGGGCGTAAGTTAGCGTTAGCGTACGGGTTAGGATTAGGGGACGGGTAGGGGTCAGGCTTCGGGGAATAGTTAGGGTTAGGGTTTGGGCTAGGGTTAGGGTTAGGGGACGGGGACGGTTTAGGGTCCAGGTGAATGTATGACAACGCTTTATGGGGAGCGTACGTGTGAGCGCGTGGGTTAGCGTGAGCGTACGTGTTAGGATTAGTGGACGGGTGAGGGTCAGGCTTCGGGGCAGGGTTAGGGTTAGGGTTCGGGCTAGCTTTAGGTTTAGGGGACGGGGACGGTTTAGGGTCCAGGTGAGGGTACGACAACGCTTTAGGGGGAGCGTACGTGTGAGGGCGCGGGTTACTGTTAGCGTACGGGTTAGGATTAGGAGACGGGTGAGAGTCAGGTTTCTGGGAAGGGTTAGGGTTAGGGTTTGGGGTAGGGTTAGGGTTAGGGGACGGGGACTGTTTAGGGTCCAGGTGAGGGTACGACAACGCTTTAGGGGGAGCGTACGTGTGAGGGCGTGGGTTCGCGCTAGCGTACTTGTTAGGATTAGGGGACGGGTGAGGGTCAGGCTTCGGGGAAGGGTTAGGTTTAGTGTTCGGGCTAGGGTTAGTGTTAGGGGACGGGGACGGTTCAGGGTCCATGTGAGGGTACGACAACCCTTTAGGGGGAGCGTACGTGTGAGGGCGCAGGTTATCGTGAGCATACGGGTTAGGATTAGGGGACGGGTGAGGGTCAGGCTTCGGGGAAGTGTTAGGGTTAGGGTTCGGGCTAGGTTTAGGGTTAGGGGACGGGGACGGTTTAGGGTCCAGGTGAGGGTACGACAACGCTTTAGGGAGAGCGTAAGTGTCAGGGTGCGGGTTAGCGTGAGCGTACGTGTTAAGATTAGGGGACGGGTGAGGGTCAGGCTTCAGGGAAGTGTTAGGGTTAGGGTTCGGGCTAGGGTTAGGTTTAGGGTATGGGGACGGTTTAGTGTCCAGCTGAGGGTACAACAACGCTTTAGGTGTAGCGTACGTGTGAGGGCGTGGATTAGCGTTAGCGTACGGGTTAGGATTAGGGGACGGTTTGGGTAAGGATTCGGGGAAGGGTTAGGGTTAGGGTTCAGTCTAGGGTTAGGGTTAGGGGACGGGGACGGTTTAGGGTCCAGGTGAGGGTACGACAACGCTTTAGGGGGAGCGTACTTGTGAGGGCACGGGTGAGTGTTAGCGTACGGGTTAGGATTAGGGGATGGGTGAGGGTCAGGCTTCGGGGAAGGGTTAGGGTTAGGGTTCAGGCTAGGGTTAGGGTTAGGGGACGGGGACGGTTGAGGGTCCAGCTGAGGGTATAACAACGCTTTAGGGGGAGCGTACTTGTGACGGCACGGGTTTGTGTTAGCGTACGGGTTAGGATTAGGGGACGGGTGAGTGTCAGGCTTCAGGGAAGTGTTAGGTTTAGGGTTCGGGCTAGGGTTAGGGGACGGGGACGGGGATGGTTGAGGGTCCAGGTGAGGGAATGACAACGCTTTTGGGGGAGCGTAGTTGTGAGAGCGCGGTTCAGTGTTAGCGTACTTGTGAGGATTAGGGGACGGGTGAGGGTCAGGCTTCTGGGAAGGGTTAGTGTTACGGATCGGGCTAGGTTTAGGGTTAGGGGACCGGGACGGTTTAGGGTCCAGATGAGTGTACGACATCGCTTTAGGGGGAGCGTACGTGTGAGGGCACGGGTTAGCGTTAGCGTACAGGTTAGGATTAGGGGACGGGTGAGGGTCAGGCTTCGGGGAAGGGTTAGGGTTAGGGTTTGGGCTAGGGTTAGGGTTAGGGGACGGGGACGGTTTAGGGTCCACGTGAGTGTACGACAAAGCTTTAGGGGGAGCATACGTGTGAGGGCGCGTGTTATTGTCAGCGTACGGGTTAGGATTAGGGGACTGGTGAGGGTCAGGCTTCGGGGAAGTGTTAGGGTTAGGGACAGGCTAGGGTTAGGTTTAGGGGATGGGGACGGTTTAGGGTACAGGTGAGGGTACGACAACGCTTTAGGGGGAGCGTACGTGTGAGGGCGTGGGTTAGCGTTTGCGTACGGGTTAGGATTAGGGGACGGTGAGGGTCAGGCTTCGAGGAAGTTTAAGATTTAGCGTTCGGGCTAGGGTTAGGGCTAGGGGACGGGAACGGTTTAGGGTACAGGTGAGGGTACGACAACGCTTTAGGGGGAGCGTACGTGTCAGGGCGTGGGTTAGTGTTAGCGCACGTGATAGGATTAGGGGACGGGTGAGGGTCAGGCTGCGGGGAAGTGTTAGGGTTAGGGTTCGGGCTAGGGTTAGGGGACGGGGACTGGGACGGTTGAGGGTCCAGGTTAGGGTATGACAACGCTTTAGGGGTAGCGTACTTGTGAGGGCGCATGTCAGTGTTAGCGTACAGGTTAGGATTAGGGGACCGGTGAGGGTCAGGCTTCGAGGAAGTGTTAGGGTTAGTGATCAGGCTAGGGTTAAGGTTAGGGGACCGGAACGGTTTAGGGTCCAGGTGAGGGTACGACAACGCTTTAGGGGGAGCGTACTTGTGAGGGCGCGGGTTAGTGTTAGCGTACGGGTTAGGATTAGGGGACGGGTGAGGGTCAGGATTCGGGGAAGGGTTAAGTTTAGGGTTCGGCCTAGGGTTAGGGTTAGGGTCGGGGACGGTTTAGGGTCCAGGTGAGGGTACGACAACGCTTTAGATGGAGCGTACGTGTGAGTGCGCGTGTTAGTGTTAGCGTACGGATTAGGAATAGGGGACAGGTGAGTGTCAGGCTTCGGGGAATCGTTAGGGTTAGGGTTCGGGCTAGGGTTAGGTTTAGGGGATGGTGACAGTTTAGGTTCCAGGTGAGGGTACGACAACGCTTTAGGTTTAGCATACGTGTGAGGGAGCGGATTAGCGTTAGCGTACGGGTTAGGATTAGGGGACGTGTTGGGTAAGGCTTCGGGGAAGGGTCAGGCTTAGGTTTCGGTCTAGGGTTAGGGTTAGGAGAAGGGGATGGTTTAGGGTCCAGGTGAGGGTACGACAAAGCTTTAGGGGCAGCGTACGTGTGAGGGCGTGGGTTAGTTTGAGCATACGGGTTACGATTAGGGGACGGGTGAGGGGAAGGCTTCGGGGAAGTGTTAGGGTTAGGGTTCGGGCTAGGGTTAGGGTTAGGGGACGGGGACGGTTTAGGGTCCAGGTGAGGGTATGACAACGGTTTCGGGGGAGCATACATGAGAGGGCACGGGTTAGTGTGAGCGTACGGGTTAGGATTAGGGGACGGGTGAGGGGAAGGCTTCGGGAAAGGGTTAGGGTTAGGGTTCAGGCTAGGATTAAGTTTAGGGGACGGGGACGGTTTAGGGTCCACGTCAGGGTACGACAACGGTTTAGGGGGAGCGTACGTGTGAGGACGCGGGTTAGTGTGAGCGTACGGGTTAGGATTAGGGGACGGGTGAGGGGAAGGCTTCGGGGAAGGGTTAGGGTTAGGGTTGGGGCTAGGGTTAGGGTTAGGGGACGGGGACGGTTTAGGGTCCAGGTGAGGGTACGAAAACGGTTTAGGGGGAGCATACGTGTGAGGGCGCGGCTTAGTGTGAGCGTATGGTTTAGGATTAGGGGACGGGTGAGGGGAAGGCTTCGGGAAGGTTTAGGGTTAGGGTTCGGGCTAGGGTTAGGGTTAGGGGACGGGGACGGTTTAGGGTCCAGGTGAGGGTACGACAACGCTTGAGGGGGAGCGTACGTGTGAGGGTGCGTGTTAGTGTGAGCGTACGGGTTAAGATTAGGGGACGGGTGAGGGTCGGGCTTCAGGGAAGGTTTAGGGTTAGGGTTCAGTCTAGGGTTAGGGTTAGGGGACGGGGACGGTTTAGGGTCCAGGTGAGGGTACGACAACGCTTTAGGGGGAGCGTACGTGTGAGGGCGCGGGTGAGTGTTAGCGTACGAGTTAGGATTAGGGGACGGGTGAGGGTCAGGTTTCAGGGAAGTGTTAGGTTTAGGGTTCGGGCTAGGGTTAGGGGACAGGGACGGGGACGGTTGAGGGTCCAGGTGAGGGTATGACAACGCTTAAGGGGGAGCGTAGTTGTGAGAGTGCGGGTCATTGTTAGCGTACTTGTTAGGATTAGGGGACGGGTGAGGATCAGGCTTCGGGGAAGGGTTAGTGTTAGGGATCGGGCGAGGTTTAGGGTTAGGGGACAGGGACGGTTTAGGGTCCAGGTGAGGGTACGAGAACGCTTTAGGGGGAGCGTACATGTGAGGGCGCGGCTTAGCGTTAGCATACGGGTTAGGAATAGGTCATGGGTGAGTTTCAGGCTTCGGGGAATTGTTAGGGTTAGGGTTCGGGCTAGGGTTAGGGTTAGGGGACGGGGACGGTTTAGGGTCCACGTGATGGTACGAGAACGCTTTAGGGGGAGCGTACATGTGAGGGCGCGGGTTAGCGTTAGCGTACGGGTTAGGATTAGCGGACGGGTGAGGGTCAGGCTTCGCGGAAGGGCTAGGGTTATGGTTCGGCCTTGGGTTAGGGTTAGGGGATGGGGACGGTTTAGGGTCCAGGTGAGGGTACAACAACGGTTTAGGGGGAGCGTACGTGTGAGGGCGCGGGTTAGTGTGAGCGTACGGGATAGGATTAGCGGACGGGTGAGGGGAAGGCTTCGGGGAAGGGTTAGGGTTAGGGTTCGGGCTACGGTTAGGGTTAGGGGACGGGGGTGGTTTAGGGTCCAGGTGAAGGTACGACAACGCTTTAAGGGGAGCGTAAGTGTGAGGGCGCGGGGTAGTGTGAGTGTACGGGTTAGGATTAGGGGACGGGTGAGAGTAAGGCTTCGGGAAAGTGTTAGGGTTAGGGTTCGGGCTAGGGTTAGGGTTACGGGACGGGGACGGTTTAGGGTCCAGGTGAGGGTACGACAACGGTTTAGGGGGAGCGTACGTGTGAGGGCGCGGGTTAGTGTGAGCGTATGGATTAGGATTAGGGGACGGGTGAGGGGAAGGCTTTTGGGAAGTGTTAGGGTTAGGGTGCGGGTTAGGGTTAGGGTTAGGGGACGGGGACGGTTTAGGGTCCAGGTGAGAGTACGACAACGGTTTAGGGGGAGCGTACGTGTGAGGGCACGGCTTAGTGTGAGCGTACGGTTTAGGATTAGGGGACGGGTGAGTTTCAGGCTTCGGGGAAGAGTTAGGGTTAGGGTTCGGGCTAGGGTTTGGTTTAGGGGACGGGGACTGTTTAGGGTCCAGGTGAGTGTACGACAACGCTTTAGGGGGAGCGTACGTGTGAGGGCGTGAGTTAGTGTGAGCGTACGGGTTAGGATTAGGGGTGGGTGAGGGGAAGGCTTCGGGGAAGGGTTAGGGTTAGGGTTCAGGTTAGGGTTAGGGTTAGGGGACGGGGACGGTTTAGGGTCCAGGTGAGGTTATGACAACGGTTTAGGGGGAGCGTACGTGTGAGGGCGCGGGTTAGTGTGAGCGTACGGGTTAGTATTAGGGGACGGTTGAGGGGAAAGCTTCGGGGAAGTGTTAGGGTTAGGATTCGGGCTAGGTTTAGGGTTAGGTGACGGGAACGGTTTAGGGTCCAGGTGATGGTACGACAACGCTTTAGGGGGAGCGTACTTTTGAGGGCGCGGGTTAGTGTGAGCGTACGGGTTAGGATTAGGGGACTGGTTAGGGGAAGGCTTTGGGGAAGGGTTAGGGTTAGGGTTCGGGCTAGGGTTAGGGTTAGGGGACGGGGACGGTTTCGGGTCCAGTTGAGGGTACGACAGCGGTTTAGGGGGAGCGTACGTGTGAGGGCGCGGGTTAGTGTGAGCATACGGGTTAGGATTAGGGGACGGGTGAGGGGAAGGCTTCAGGGAAGTGTTAGGGATACAGTTCGCGCTAGGGTTAGGGTTAGGGGACGGGGACGGTTTAGGGTCCAGGTGAGGGTACCACAACGGTTTAGGGGTAGCGTACGTGTGAAGGCCCGGGTTAGTGTGAGCGTACGGTTTAGGATTAGGGGACGCCTGAGGGGAAGGCTTAGGGGAAGGTTTAGTGTTAGGGTTCGGGCTAGGGTTAGGGTTAGGGTATGGGGACGGTTTAGGGTCCAGGTGAGGGTACGACAATGGTTTAGTGGGAGCGTACATGTGAGGGCGCGGGTTAGTGTGACCGTACAGGCTAGGATTAGGGGATGTGTGAGGGGAAGGCTTCGGGGAAGGGTTAGGGTTAGGGTTCGGGCTAGGGTTAGGGTTAGGGGACGGGGACGGTTTAGGGTCCAGGTGATGGAACGACAACGCTTTAGGGGGAGCGTACGTTTGAGGGCACGGGTTAGTGTGAGCGTACGGGTTAGGATTAGGGGACGGGTGAGGGGAAGGTTTCGGGGAAGTGTTAGGGTTAGGGTTCAGGCTAGGGTTAGGGTTAGGGGACGGGGACGGTTTCAGGTCCAGCTGAGGGTACGAGAGTGGTTTATGGTGAGTGTACGTGTGAGGGCGCGGCTTAGTGTGAGCGTACGGGTTAGGATTAGGGGACGGGTGAGGGGAAGGCTTCGGGGAAGTGTTAGGTTTAGGGTTCGGGCTAGGGTTAGGGGACGGGGACGGGGACGGTTTAGGGTCCAGGTGAGGGTACGACAACGCTTTAGGGGGAGCGTACGTGTGAGGGCGCTGGTTAGTGTTAGCGTACGAGTAAGGATTAGGTGCCAGGTGAGGGTCAGGCTTCAGGGAAGGGTTCGGTTTAGGGTTCGGGCTAGGGTTAGGGTTAGGGGATGGGGACGGTTTAGGGTCTAGGTGAGGGTACGACAACACTTTCGGGGAACGTACGTGTGAGAGCGCGGGTTAGTGTAAGCGTACTGGTTAGGATTAGGGGACGGGTGAGGGTCAGGCTTCCGGGAAGGTTTAGGGTTAGGGTTCGGGCTAGGATTAGGGTTAGGGGACGGGGACGGTTTAGGGTCCACGTGAGGGTACAACAACGGTTTAGGGGGAGCGTATGTGTGAGCGTGAGGGTTACTGTGAGCGTATCGGTTAGGATTAGGGGACGGATGAGGGGAAGGCTTCAGGGAAGGGTTAGGGTTCGGGCTAGGGTTAGGGTTAGGGGACGGGGACGGTTTAGGGTCCAGGTGAGGGTACGACAACGGTTTAGGGTGAGCGTACGTGTGAGAACGCAGGTTAGTGTTAGCGTACGGGTTAGGATTAGGTGACGGGAGAGGGTCAGGATTCGGGGAAGGGTTAGGGTTAGGGTTCGGGCTGGGGTTAGGGGACGGGGAAAGGGACGGTTTAGGGTCCAGGTGAGGGTACGACAATGCTTTCGGGGGAGCGAACGTGTGAGGGCGCGGGTTAGCGAGAGCGTACAGGTTAGGATTAAGCGACGGGTGAGAGTCAGGCTTCGGGGAAGGGTTAGGGTTAGGGTTCGCGGTAGGGTTAGAGTTAGGAGACGGGGACGGTTTAGTGTCCAGGTGAGGGTATGACAATGCATTAGAGGGAGCGTACATGTGAGGGTGTGGATTAGCGTTAGCGTACGGGTTAGGATTAGAGGACGGGTGAGTGTCAGGCTTTGGGCAAGGGTTAGAGTTAGGGTTCAGTCTAGGGTTAGCGTTAGGGGACGGGGACCGTTTAGGGTACAGCTGAGGGTACGACAACGCTTTAGGTGTAGCGTACGTGTGAGGGTGCGGATTAGCGTTAGCGTACGGGTTAGGATTAGGGGAAGGGTTGGGTTAGGATTCGCGGTAGGGTTAGGGTTAGGGTTGGGCTAGGTTTACGGAAAGGGGATGGGGATGGTTTAGGGTTCAGGTGAGGGTACGACAACGCTTTAGGGGGAACCTACGTGTGAGGGCGCGGGTTCGCGTTAGTGTGCTTGTTAGGATTAGGGGACGGGTGAGGGTCAGGCTTCGGGGGATGGTTAGGGTTAGGGTTCCGTCTAGGGTTAGGGTTATCGGACGGTGACGGTTTAGGGTTCAGGTGAGGTGACGACAACGCTTTAGGGCGAGCGTACGTGTGAGGGAGCGGGTTAGTGTGAGCGTACGGGTTAGGATTAGGGGACGGGTGAGGGGAAGGCTTCGGGGAAGGGTTAGTGTTAGGGTTCGGGCTAGGGTTAGGGTTAGGGGACGGGGACGGTTTAGGGTCCAGGTGAGGGTACGACAACGGTTTAGGGGGAGCGTACGTGTTAGGGCGCGGGTTAGTGTGAGCGTACGGGTTAGGATTAGGGGACGGGTGAGGGGAACGCTTTTGGGAAGGGTTAGGGTTAGGGTGCGGGCTAGGGTTAGGGTTAGGGGAGGGGGACAGTTTAGGGTCCAGGTGAGGGTACGACAACGGTTTAGGGGGAGCGTACATGTGAGGGCACGGGTTAGTGTGAGCGTACGGGTTAGGATTAGGGGACGGGTGAGGGTCTGGCTTCGGGGAAGGGTTAAGGTTAGGGTTCGGGCTAGGGTAAGGGGACGGGGACTGGGACGGTTGAGGGTCCAGGTTAGGGTACGACAACGCTTTAGGGGTAGCGTACTTGTGAGGGCGCATGTCAGTGTTAGCGTACAGGTTAGGATTAAGGGACGGTTGAGGGGAAGGCTTTGGGGAAGGGTTAGGGTTAGGGTTCGGGGTAGGGTCAGGGTTAGGGGACGGGGACTGTTTAGGATCCAGGTGAGGGTATGACAAAGGTTTAGGGGGAGCGTACGTGTGAGGGCGCGGGTTAGTGTGAGCGTACGGGTTAGGATTAGGGGACGGGTGAGGGGAAGGCTTCGGGGGAGGGTTAGGGTTAGGGTTCGGGCTAGGATTAGGGTTAGGGGACGGGGACGGTTTAGGGTCCACGTGAGGGTACAACAACGGTTTAGGGGGAGCGTATGTGTGAGCGTGAGGGTTACTGTGAGCGTATCGGTTAGGATTATGGGACGGATGAGGGGAAGGCTTCAGGGAAGGGTTAGGGTTCGGGCTAGGGTTAGGGTTAGGGGACGGGGACGGTTTAGGGTCCAGGTGAGGGTACGACAACGGTTTAGGGGGAGCGTACGTGTGAGGGCGCTGGTTAATGTGAGCGTACGGGTTAGGATTAGGGGACGGGTGAGGGGAAGGCTTCGGGGAAGGGTTAGGGTTAGGGTTCGGGCTAGGGTTAGGTGACGGGGATGGGGACGTTTTAAGGTCCAGGTGAGGGTACGACAACGGTTTAGAGGGAGCGTACGTGTGAGGGTGCGGGTTAGTGTGAGCGTATGGGTTAGGATTGGGGGACGGGTGAGGGGAAGACTTCAGGGAAGGGTTAGGGTTTGGGATAGGGTTAGGGGACGGGGATGGGCACGGTTTAGGGTCCAGGTGAGGGTACGACAACGGTTTAGGGGGAGCGTACGTGTGAGGGCGCGGGTTAGTGTGAGCGTACGGGTTAGGATTAGGGGACGAGTGAGGGGAAGTCTTCGGGGAAGGGTTAGGTTTAGGGTTCCGGCTACGGTTAGGGTTAGGGGACGGGGACGGTATAGGGTCCAGGTGAGGGTACGACAACGGTTTAGGGGGAGCGTACGTGTGAGGGCGCGGGTTAGTGTGAGCGTACGGGTTAGGATTAGGGGACGGGTGAGGGGAAGGCTTCGGGAAGGGTTAGGGTTAGGGTTTGGGCTAGGGTTAGGGGACGGGGACTGGGACGGTTGAGGGTCCAGGTTAGGGTATGACAACGCTCTAGGGGTAGCGTACTTGTGAGGGCGCATGTCAGTGTTAGCGTACAGGTTAGGATTAGGGGACGGGTGAGGGTCAGGCTTCAGGGAAGTGTTAGGGTTAGGGATCGGGCTAGGGGTAAGGTTAAGGGACCGGGACGGTTTAGGGTTCATATGAGCTTACGACAACGCTTTAGGGGGAGCGTACGTGTGAGGGTGCGGGTTAGCGTTAGCGTACGGGTTAGGATTAGGGGACTGGTGAGGGTCAGGCTTCGGGAAGTGTTAGGGTTAGGGACAGGCTAGGGTTAGGGTTAGGGGACGGGGACGGTTTAGGGTCCAGGTGAGGGTACGACAACGGTTTAGGGGGAGCGTACGTGTGAGGGCGTGGGTTAGTGTGAGCGTACGGGTTAGGATTAGGGGACAGGTGAGGGGAAGGCTTCGGGGAAGGGTTAGGGTTAGGGTTTGGGCTAGGGTTAGGGGACGAGGACTGGGACGGTTGAGGGTCCAGGTTAGGGTATGACAACGCTCTAGGGGTAGCGTACTTGTGAGGGCGCATGTCAGTGTTAGCGTACAGGTTAGGATTAGGGGACGGGTGAGGGTCAGGCTTCAGGGAAGTGTTAGGGTTAGGGATCGGGCTAGGGTTAAGGTTAAGGGACCGGGACGGTTTAGGGTTCATATGAGGTTATGACAACGCTTTAGGGGGAGCGTACGTGTGAGGGTGCGGGTTAGCGTTAGCGTACGGGTTAGGATTAGGGGACTGGTGAGGGTCAGGCTTCGGGAAGTGTTAGGGTTAGGGACAGGCTAGGGTTAGGGTTAGGGGACGGGGACGGTTTAGGGTACAGGTGAGGGTACGACAACGCTTTTGGGGGAGCGTACGTGTGAGGGCCTGGGTTAGTTTGAGCGTACGGGTTAGGATTAGGGGACGAGTGAGGGGAAGGCTTCGGGGAAGGGTTAGGGTTAGGGTTCGGGCTAGGGTAAGGGGTAGGGGACGGGGACGGTTTAGGGTCCAGGTGAGGGTACGACAACGGTTTAGGGGGAGTGTACGTGTGAGAGCGCGGGTTAGTGTGAGCGTAAGGGTTAGGATTCGGGGACGGGTGAGGGGAAGGCTTCGGGGAAGTGTTAGGTTTAAGGGACGAGGACGGTTTAGGGTCCAGGTGAGGGTACGACAACGGTTTAGGGGGAGCGTACGTTTGAGGACTCAGGTTAGTATGAGCGTACGGGTTAGGATTAGGGGACGGGTGAGGGGAAGGCTTCGGGGATGTTTTAGGGTTAGTGTTCGGGCTAGGGTTAGTATTAGGGGACGAGGACGGTTTAGGGTCCAGGTGAGGGTACGACAACGGTTTATGGGGAGCGTACATGTGAGGGCGCTGGTTAGTGTGAGCGTACGGGTTAGGATTAGGGGACGGGTGAGGGGAAGGCTTCGGGGAAGGGTTAGGGTTAAGGGACGCGGACGGTTTACGGTCCAGATGAGGATAGGACAACGGTTTAGGGGGAGCGTACGTGTGAGGGCGCGGGTTAGTGTGAGCGTACGTGTTAGGATTAGGGGACGGGTGAGGGGAAGGCTTCGGGGAAGGGTTAGGGTTAGGGTTCAGGCTATGGTTAGGGTTAGGGGACGGGGACGGTTTAGGGTCCAGGTGAGGGTACGACAACGGTTTAGGGGGAGAGTACGTGTGAGGGCGTGGGTTAGTGTGAGCTTACGGGTTAAGATGAGGGGACGGGTTGGGGTAGGGTTAGGGTTAGGGTTCGGGCTAGGGTTAGGGTTAGGGGACGGGAAAGGTTTAGGGTCCAGGTGAGGGTACGACAACGGTTTAAGGGGAGCGTACGTGTGAGGGCGCGGGTTAGTGTGCACGTACGGTTTAGGATTAGGGGACGGGTGAGGGGAAGACTTCGGGGAAGAGTTAGGGTTAGGGTTCGGGCTAGGATTAGGGTTAGGGGACGGGGACGGTTTAGGGTCCAGATGAGGGTTCGACAACGGTTTAGGGGGAGCGTACGTGTGAGGCCGTGGGTTAGTGTGAGCGTACGGGTAAGGATTAGGGGACGGTTGAGGGGAAGGCTTCGGGGAAGGCTTAGGGTTAGGGTTAGGGCTAGGGTTGGGTTAGGGGATGGGGATGGTTTAGGGTCCAGGTGAGGGTATGACGACGCTTTAGGGGGAGGGTACGTTTGAGGGCGCGGGTTAGTGTGAGTGTACAGGTTAGATTTAGGGTACGGGTGAGGGGAAGGCTTCAGGGAAGTTTTAGGGTTAGGGTTCGGTCTAGGGTTAGGTTTAGGGAACAGGGACGGTTTAGGGTCCAGTTGAGTGTACGACAACGCTTTAGGGGAGGCGTACGTGTGAGGGCGCAGATTACTGTGAGCATACGGGTTAGGATTAGGGGACGGGTGAGGGGAAGGCTTCAGGGAAGTGTTAGCGTTAGGTTTCGGGCTAGGGTTAGGGTTAGGGGACGGGGACGGTTTAGGATCCAGGTGAGAGTACGACAACGGTTTAGGGGGAGCGTACGTGTGAGGGCGTGGGTTAGTGTGAGGGTACGGGTTAGGATTAGGGGAAGGGAGTGGGGTAGGCTTCGGGGAGGGATTAGTGTTAAGGTTCGGGCTACGGTTAGGGTTAGGGGACGGGGACGGTTTAGGGTCCAGGTGAGGGTACGACAACGCTTTAGGGGGAGCGTTTATGTGAGGGCGTGGGTTAGTGTGAGCGTACAGTTTAGGATTAGGGGACGGTTTGGGGAAGGGTTAGGGTTAGGGTTTGGGCTAGGGTTAGGATTAGCGGACGGGGACGGTTTAGGGTGCAGGTGAGGGTACGACAACGGTTTACGGGGAGCGTACGTGTGAGGGCGTGGGTTAGTGTGCGCGTACGGGTTAGGATTAGGGGAAGGGGGAGGGGAAGACTTCGGGGAAGGGTTAGGGTTAGGGTTCGTGCTAGGGTTAGGGTTAGAGGACGGGGACGGTTTAGGGTCCAGATGAGGGTACGACAACGGTTTAGGGGGAGCGTACGTGTGAGAGCGCGGGTTAGTGTGAGCGTATGGGTAAGGATT
Source organism: Leucopleurus acutus (assembly GCF_964270905.1). Classification (NCBI taxonomy): domain Eukaryota; kingdom Metazoa; phylum Chordata; class Mammalia; order Artiodactyla; family Delphinidae; genus Leucopleurus; species Leucopleurus acutus. The sequence continues at coordinate 113,684 of NW_028139099.1, read as the reverse complement.
AGGGGACGGTTGAGGGGAAGGCTTCGGGGAAGGGTTAGGGTTAGGATTAGGGCTAGGGTTAGGGTTAGGGGACGGGTACGGTATAGGGTTCAGGTGAGGGTACGACAACAGTTTAGGGGGAGTATACGTGTGAGGGCGCGGGTTAGTGTGAGCGTAAGGGTTAGATTTAGGGGAAGGGTTAGGGGAAGGCTTCGGGGAAGGGTTAGGGTTCGGGCTAGGGTTAGGTTTAGGGAAAGGGGACGATTTAGGGTCCAGGTGAGGGTATGACAACGCTTTAAGGGGAGGGTACGTGTGAGGGCGAGGGTTAGTGTGAGCGTACGGGTTAGGATTGGGGGACGGGTGAGGGGAAGGTTTCACGGAAGTGTTAGGGTTAGGGTTCGGGCTAGGGTTAGGGTTAGGGGACGGGGACGGTTTAGGATCCAGGTGAGGGTATGACAACACTATAGGGGGAAGGTACGTGTGAGGGCGTCGGTCAGTGTGAGCGTACGGGTTAGGATTAGGGGACGGGTGAGGGGAAGGCTTCAGGGAAGTGTTAGGGTTAGGGTTCGGGCTAGGGTTAGGGTTAGGGGACGGGGACTGTTTAGGGGCCAGGTGAGGGTACGACAACGCTTTAGGGGGAGCGTACGTCTGAGGGCGCGGGTTAGTGTGAGCGTACGGGTTAGGATTAGGGGACGGGTGAGAGGAAGGCTTCGGGGAAGGGTTAAGGTTAGGGTTCGGGCTAGGGTTATGGTTAGGGGATGGGGACGGTTCAGGGTCCAGTTGAGAGTACGACAAAGGTTTAAGGGGAGCGTACGTGTGAGGGCGCGGTTTAGTGTGAGGGTACGGGATGGGATTAGGGGACGGGTGAGGGGAAGGCTTCGGGGAAGGGTTACGGTTAGGGTTCGGGCTAGGTTTAGAATTCCGGGATGGGGACGGTTTAGGGTCCAGGTGAGGGTATGACAACGGTTTAGGGGGAGAGTACGCGTGAGGGCGTGGGTTAATGTGAGCGTACGGGTTAGGATTAGGGGACGGGTGAGGGGAAGGCTTCGGGGAAGGGTTACGGTTAGGGTTCGGGCTAGGGTTAGGGTTAGGGGACGGCGACTGTTTAGGGTCCAGGTGAGGGTATGACAACGCTTTAGGGGGAGCGTACATGTGAGGGCGCAGATTAGTGTGAGCGTACGGGTTAGGATTAGGAGACGGGTGAGGGGAAGGCTTCGGGGAAGGGTTAGGGTTAGGGTTCGGGCTAGGGTTAGGGTTAGGGGACGGGGACGGTTTAGGTTCCAGGTGAGAGTAAGAAAACGGTTTAGGGGGAGTGAATGTGTGAGGGCGCGCGTTAGTGTGAGAGTACGTGTTAGGATTAGGGGACGGGTGAGGGGAAGGCTTCGGGGAAGGGTTAGGGTTAGGGTTCGGGCTAGGGTTAGGGTTAGGCGAAGGGGACGGTTTAGGCTCCAGGTGAGGGTACGAAAACGGTTTAGGGGGTGCGTACGTGTGAGGGCGTGGGTTAGTGTGAGGGTACGGGTTAGGATTAGGGGACGGGTGAGAGGAAGGGTTCGGGGAAGGGTTACTCTTAGGGTTCGGGCTACGGTTAGGGTTAGGGGACGGGGACCGTTTAGGGTCCAGGTGAGTGTACGACAACGCTTTAGGGGGAGCGTTTATGTGAGTGCGTGGAGTAGTGTGAGCGTACAGTTTAGGATTAGGGGACGGGTTGGGGAAGGGTTAGGGTTAGGGTTTGGGCTAGGGTTAGGGTTAGGGGACGGGGACGGTTTAGGGTCCAGGTGAGGGTACGACAAAGGTTTACGGGGAGCGTACGTGTGAGGGCGCGGGTTAGTGTGAGCGTACTGGTAAGGATTAGGGGACGGTTGAGGGGAAGGCTTCGGGGAAGTGTTAGGGTTAGGGTTCGGGCTAGGGTTAGGGTTAGGGGTCGGGGACGGTATAGGGTCCAGGTCAGGGTATGACAACGCTTTAGGGGTAGGGTACATGTGAGGGCGCTGGTTAGTGTGAGCGTAAGGGTTAGGATTAGGGGACGGGTGAGGGGAAGGCTTCAGGGAAGGGTTAGTGTTAGGGTTCGGGCTAGGGTTAGGGTTAGGGGACGGGGACGGTTTAGGGTCCAGGTGAGGGTACGACAACCCTTTAGGGGGAGCGTACGTGTGAGGGCGCGGGTTAGTGTGAGCGTACGGGTTAGGATTATGGGACGGGTGAGGGGAAGGCTTCGGGGAAGGGTTAGGGTTAGGTTTCGGGCTAGGGTTAGGGTTAGGGGACGGGGACGGTTTAGGGTCCAGGTGAGGGTACGACAACCCTTTAGGGGGAGCGTACGTGTGAGGGCGCGGGTTAGTGTGAGCGTACGGGTTAGGATTAGCGGACGGGTGAGAGGAATGCTTCGGGGAAGTGTTAGGGTTAGGGTTCGGGCTAGGGTTAGGGGTAGGGGACGGGGGCGGTTTAGGGTCAAGGTGAGGGTACGACAACGGTTTAGGGGGAGTGTACATGTGAGGGCGCGGGTTAGTGTGAGCGTACGGGTTAGATTTAAGTGACGGGTGAGGGGAAGGCTTCGGGGAAGGGTTAGGTTTCGAGCTAGGGTTAGGGTTAGGGGACGGGGACGGTTTAGGGTCCAGGTGAGGGTACGACAACGATTTAGGGGGAGTGTACGTGAGAGGGCGCGTGTTAGTGTGAGCGTACGGGTTAGATTTAGGGGACGGGTGAGGGGAAGGCTTCGGGGAAGTGTTAGGTTTCTGGCTAGGGTTAGGGTTAGGGGACGGGGACGGTTTAGGGTCCAGGTGAGGGTACGACAACGATTTAGGGGGAGTGTACGTGTGAGGGCGCGGGTGAGTGTGAGCGTAAGGGTTAGATTTAGGGGACGGTTTAGGGGAAGGCTTCGGGGAAGATTTAGGGTTCGGGCTAGTGTTAGGGTTAGGGGACGGGGACGATTTAGGGTCCAGGTGAGGTTATCACAACGCTTTAGGGGGAGGGTACGAGTGAGGGCGTGGGTTAGTGTGAGCGTACCGGTTAGGATTAGGGGACGGGTGAGGGGAAGGCTTCAGGGAAGTGTTAGGTTTAGGGTTCGGGCTAGGGTTAGAGTTAGGGGATGGGGACGGTTTAGGGTCCAGGTGAGGGTACGACAACGGTTTAGGGGGAGAGTACGTGTGAGGGCGTGGATTAGTGTGAGCGTACGGGTTAGGATTAGGTGATGGGTTGGGGAAGGGTTTGGGTTAGGGTTCGGGCTAGGGTTAGGGTTAGGGGTCGGGGACGGTTTAGGGTCCAGGTGAGGGTACGACAACGCTTTAGGGGAAGCGTACGTGTGAGGGCGCGGGTGAGTGTGAGCGTAAGCGGTAGATTTAAGGGACGGGTGAGGGGAAGGCTTCGGGGAAGGGTTACGGTTCGGGCTAGGGTTAGGGTTAGGGGACGGGGACGATTTAGGGTCCAGGTGAGGGTATGACAACGCTTTAGGGGGAGGGTACGTGTGAGGGCGCGGGTTAGTGTGAGCGTACAGGTTAGGATTAGGGGACGGGTGAGGGGAAGGCTTCAGGGAAGTGTTAGGGTTAGGGTTCGGGCTAGGATTAGGGTTAGGGGACGGGGACGGTTTAGGGTCCAGGTGAGGGTATGACAACGCTTTAGGGGGAGGGTACGTGTGAGGGCGCGGGTTAGTGTGAGCGTACGGGTTAGGATTAGGGGACGGGTGAGGGGAAGGCTTCAGGGAAGTGTTAGGGTTAGGGTTCGGGCTAGGGTTAGGTTTAGGGGACGGGGACGGTTTATGGTCCAGGTGAGAGTACGACAAAGGTTTAAGGGGAGCGTACGTGTGAGGGCGCGGGTTAGTGTGAGGGTACGGGATGGGATTAGGGGACGGGTGAGGGGAAGGCTTCGGGGAAGGGTTACGGTTAGGGTTCGGGCTAGGTTTAGAGTTAGGGTACGGGAATGGTTTAGGGTCCAGGTGAGGGTACGACAACGGTTTAGGGGGAGAGTATGTGTGAGGGCGTGGGTTAGTATGAGCGTACGGTTTAGGATTAGGTGACGGGTGAAGGGAAGGCTTCGGGGAAGGGTTAGGGTTATGGTTCGGGCTAGGGTTAGGGTTAGGGGACGGGGACGGTTTAGCGTCCAGGTGAGAGTACGACAACGGTTTAGGGGGAGAGTACGTGTGAGGGCGTGGGTTAGTGTGAGCGTACGGGTTAGGATTAGGGGACGGGTGAGGGGAAGGCTTCGGGGAAGTGTTAGGTTTAGGGTTCGGGCTAGGGTTAGGGTTAGGGGATGGGGACGGTTTAGGGTCCAGTTGAGGGTACGACAACGCTTTAGGGGGAGCGTACGTGTGAGGGCGCAGATTAGTGTGAGCGTACGGGTTAGGATTAGGGGACGGGTGAGGGGAAGGCTTCGGGGAAGGGTTAGGGTTAGGGTTCGGGCTAGGGTCAGGGTTAGGGGAGGGGGACGGTTTAGGGTCCAGGTGAGGGTACGACAACCGTTTAGGGGGAGCGTACGTGTGAGGGCGCGGGTTAGTTTGAGCGTACGGGTTAGGATTAGGGGATGGGTGAGGGGAAGGCTTCGGGGAAGTGTTAGGGTTAGGGTTCGGTCTAGGTTTAGGGTTAGGGGACGGGGACGGTTTAGGGTCCAGGTGAGGGTACGACAACGCTTTAGGGGGAGCGTACGTGTGTGGGCGCGGGTTAGTGTGAGCGTACGGGTTAGGATTAGGGGATGGGTGAGGGGAAGGCTTCGGGGAAGGGTTAGGGTTAGGGTTCGGGCTAGGGTTAGGGTTAGGGGACGGGGACGGTTTAGGGTCCTGGTGAGAGTACGACAACGGTTTAGGGGGAGAGTACGTGTGAGGGAGTGGGTTAGTGTGAGCGTACGGGTTAGGATTAGGGGACGGGTGAGGGGAATGCTTCGGGGAAGTGTTAGGGTTAAGGGATGGGGACGGTTTACGGTCCAGATGAGGATACGACAACGGTTTAGGGGGAGCGTACGTGTGAGGGCGCGGGTTAGTGTGAGCATACGGGTTAGGATTAGGGGACGGGTGAGGGGAAGGCTTTGGGGAAGTGTTAGGGTTAGGGTTCGGGCTAGGGTTAGGGTTAGGGGATGGGGACGGTTTAGCGTCCAGGTGAGGGTACGACAACGGTTTAGGGGGAGTGAACGTGTGAGGGCGCGGGTTAGTGTGAGCGTACGGGTTAGGATTAGGGGACGGCTGAGGGTAAGGCTTCGGGGAAGGGTTAGGGTTAGGTTTCGGGCTAGGGTTAGGTTTAGGGGACGCGGACGGTTTAGGGTCCATGTGAGAGTACGACAAAGGTTTAAGGGGAGCGTACGTGTGAGGGCGCGGATTAGTGTGAGGGTACAGGATGGGATTAGGGGACGGGTGAGGGGAAGACTTCGGGGAAGGGTTACGGTTAGGGTTCGGGCTAGGGTTAGAGTTAGGGGATGGGGACGGTTTAGGGTCCAGGTGAGGGTATGACAACGGTTTAGGGGGAGAGTACGTGTGAGGGCGTGGGTTAGTGTGAGCGTACGGGTTAGGATTAGGGGACAGGTTGGGGAAGGGTTAGGGTTAGGGTTCGGGTTAGGGTTAGGGGACAGGGACGGTTTAGGGTCCAGGTGAGGGTACGACAACGGTTTACGGGGAGCGTACGTGTGAGGGCGTGGGTTAGTGTGCACATACGGTTTAGGATTAGGGGACGGGTGAGGGGAAGACTTCGGTGAAGTGTTAGGGTTAGGGTTCGGGCTAGGGTTAGGGTTACGGGACGGGGACGGTTTAGGGTCCAGGTGAGATTACGACAACGGTTTAGGGGGAGAGTACGTGTGAGGGCGTGGGTTAGTGTGAGCGTACGGGTTAGGAGTAGGGGACGGTTGAGGGGAATGCTTCGGGGAAGTGCTAGGGTTAAGGGACGGGGAAGGTTTACGGTCCAGATGAGGATACGACAACGGTTTAGGGGGAGCGTACGTGTGAGGGCGCGGGTTAGTGTGAGCATATGGGTTAGGATTAGGGGACGGGTGAGGGGAAGGCTTTGGGGAAGTGTTAGGGTTAGGGTTCGGGCTAGGGTTAGGGTTAGGGGATGGGGACGGTTTAGCGTCCAGGTGAGGGTACGACAACGGTTTAGGGGGAGTGAACGTGTGAGGGCGCGGGTTAGTGTGAGCGTACGGGTTAGGATTAGGGGACGGGTGAGGGTAAGGCTTCGGGGAAGGGTTAGGGTTAGGGTTCGGGCTAGGGTGAGGGTTAGGGAACGTGGACGGTTTAGGGTCCAGGTGAGGGTACGACAACGGTTTAGGGGGAGCGTACGTGTGAGGGCGCGGGTTAGTGTGAGCATACAGGTTAGGATTAGGGGAAGGGTGAGGGGAAGGCTTCGGGGAAGGGTTAGGGTTAGGGTTCGGGCTAAGGTTAGGGTTAGGGGACGGGGACGGTTTAGGGTCCAGGTGAGGGTACGACAACGGTTTAGGGGGAGCGTATGTGTGAGGGTGCGGGTTAGTGTGAGCGTACGGGTTAGGATTAGGTGACGGGTGAGGGGAAGGCTTCAGGGAAGGGTTAGGGTTAGGTTTCGGGCTAAGGTTAGGGTTAGGGGACGGGGATGGTTTAAGGTCCAGGTGAGAGTACGACAAATGTTTAAGGGGAGCGTACGTGTGAGGGTGCGGGTTAGTGTGAGGGTACGGGATGGGATTAGGGGTCAGGTGAGGGGAAGGCTTCGGGGAAGGGTTACGGTTAGGGTTCGGGCTAGGGTTAGAGTTATGCGATGGGGACGGTTTAGGGTCCAGGTGAGGGTACGACAACGGTTTAGGGGGAGACTACGTGTGAGGGCGTGGGTTAGTGTGAGCGTACGGGTTAGGATTAGGGGACGGGTTGGGGAAGGGTTAGGGTTAGGTTTCGGGTTAGGGTTAGGGGACGGGGACGGTTTAGGGTCCAGGTGAGGGTACGACAACGGTTTACGGGGAGCGTACGTGTGAGGGCGCGGGTTAGTGTGTGCATACGGTTTAGGATTAGGGAACGGGTGAGGGGAAGACTTCGGGGAAGTGTTAGGGTTAGGGTTCGGGCTAGGGTTAGGGGACGGGGACGGTTTAGGGTCCAGGTGAGGGTATGACAATGCTTTAGGGGGAGGGTACGTGTGAGGGCGTGGGTTAGTGTGAGCGTACCGGTTAGGATTAGTGGACGGGTGAGGGGAAGGCTTCAGTGAAGTGCTGGGGTTAGGTTCGGGCTAGGGTTAGGGTTAGGGGACGGGGACGGTTTAGGGTCCAGGTGAGGGTATGACAACGCTTTAGGGGGAGGTTACGTGTGAGGGCGTGGGTTAGTGTGAGCGTACGGGTTAGGATTAGGGGACGGTTGAGGGGAAGGCTTCAGGGAAGTGTTAGGTTTAGGGTTCGGGCTAGGCTTAGGGTTAGGGGACGGGGACGGTTTAGGGTCCAGGTGAGTGTACGACAACGCTTTAGGGGGAGCGTACGTGTGAGGGCGTGGGTTAGTGTGAGCGTACGGTTTAGGATTAGGTGACGGGTGAAGGGAAGGCTTTGGGGAAGGGTTAGGGTTATGGTTCGGGCTAGGGTTAGGGTTAGGGGACGGGGACGGTTTAGCGTCCAGGTGAGAGTACGACAACGGTTTAGGGGGAGAGTACGTGTGAGGGCGTGGGTTAGTGTGAGCGTACGGGTTAGGATTAGAGGACGGGTGAGGGGAAGTCTTCGGGGAAGGGTTACGGTTAGGTTTCGGGCTAGGGTTAGGGTTAGTGGACTGGGACGGTTTAGGGTCCAGGTGAGGGTATGACAACGCTTTAGGGTGAGTTTACGTGTGAGGGCATGGGTTAGTGTGAGCGTACGGGTTAGGATTAGGGGACGGGTGAGGGGAAGGCTTCGGGGAAGTGTTAGGTTTAGGGTTCGGGCTAGGGTTAGGGTTAGGGGATGGGGACGGTTTACGGTCCAGTTGAGGGTACGACAACGCTTTAGGGGGAGCGTACGTGTGAGGGCACAGATTAGTGTGAGCGTACGGGTTAGGATTAGGGGACGGGTGAGGGGAAGGCTTCGGGGAAGGGTTAGGGTTAGGGTTCGGGCTAGGGTCAGGGTTAGGGGAGGGGGACGGTTTAGGGTCCAGGTGAGGGTACGACAACCGTTTAGGGGGAGCGTACATGTGAGGGCGCGGGTTAGTTTGAGCGTACGGGTTAGGATTAGGGGATGGGTGAGGGGAAGGCTTCGGGGAAGTGTTAGGGTTAGGGTTCGGTCTAGGTTTAGGGTTAGGGGACGGGGACGGTTTAGGGTCCAGGTGAGGGTACGACAACGCTTTAGGGGGAGCGTACGTGTGTGGGCGTGGGTTAGTGTGAGCGTACGGGTTAGGATTAGGGGATGGGTGAGGGGAAGGCTTCGGGGAAGGGTTAGGGTTAGGGTTCGGGCTAGGGTTAGGGTTAGGGGAAAGGGAAGGTTTAGAGTCCAGGTGAGGGTACGACAACGCTTTGGGGGATGGTACGTGTGAGGGCGCGGGTTAGTGTGAGCGTACGGGATAGGATTGGGGACGGGTGAGGGGAAGGCTTCAGGGAAGGGTTAGGGTTAGGGTTCGGGCTAGGGTTACGTTTAGGGGACGGGGACGGTTTAGGGTCAAGGTGAGGCTACGACAACGCTTTAGGGGGAGTGTATGTGTGAGGTCGCGGGTGAGTGTGAGCGTAAGGGTTAGATTTAGGGGACGGGTGAGGGGAAGGCTTCTGGGAAGTGTTAGGGTTCGGGCTAGGGTTAGGGTTAGGGTTAGGGAACGGGGACGATTTAAGGTGCAGGTGAGGGTATGACAACGCTTTAGGGGGAGGGTACGTGTGAGGGCGTGGGTTAGTGTGAGCGTACCGGTTAGGATTAGTGGACGGGTGAGGGGAAGGCTTCAGAGAAGTGCTAGGGTTAGGTTCGGGCTCGGGTTAGGGTTAGGGGACGGGGACGGTTTAGGGTCCAGGTGAGGGTATGACAACGCTTTAGGGGGAGGTTACGTGTGAGGGCGCGGGTTAGTGTGAGCGTACGGGTTAGGATTAGGGGACGGTTGAGGGGAAGGCTTCAGGGAAGTGTTAGGGTTAGGGTCCGGGCTAGGTTTAGGGTTAGGGGACGGGGACGGTTTAGGGTCCAGGTGAGTGTACGACAATGCTTTAGGGGGAGCGTACGTGTGAGGGCGCGTGTTAGTGTGAGCGTACGGTTTAGGATTAGGGGACGGGTGAAGGGAAGGCTTCGGGTAAGGGTTAGGGTTATGGTTCGGGCTAGGGTTAGGGTTAGGGGACGGGGACGGTTTAGCGTCCAGGTGAGAGTACGACAATGGTTTAGGGGGAGAGTACGTGTGAGGGCGTGGGTTAGTGTGAGCCTACGGGTTAGGAATAGGGGACGGGTGAGGGGAAGTCTTCGGGGAAGTGTTACGGTTAGGTTTCGGGCTAGGGTTAGGGTTATGGGACGGGGACGATTTAGGGTCAAGGTGAGGGTACGACAACGCTTTAGGGGGGTGTACGTGTGAGGGCGCGGGTTAGTGTGAGCATAAGGGTTAGATTTAGGGGACGGGTGAGGGGAAGGCTTCGGGGAAGGGTTAGGTTTCGGGCTAGGGTTAGGGTTATGGGACGGGGACGATTTAGCGTCCAGGTGAGGGTATGACAACGCTTTAGGGGGAGGGTACGTGTGAGGGCGAGGGTTAGTGTGAGCGTACGGTTTAGGATTAGGGGACGGGTGAGGGGAAGGCTTCAGGGAAGTGTTAGGTTAGGGTTCGTGCTAGGGTTAGGGTTAGGGGACGGGGACGGTTTAGGGTCCAGGTGAGAGTACGACAAAGGTTTAAGGGGAGCGTACGTGTGAGGGCGCGGGTTAGTGTGAGGGTACGGGATGGGATTAGGGGACGGGTGAGGGGAAGGCTTCGGGGAAGTGTTACGGTTAGGGTTCGGGCTAGGTTTAGTGTTAGGGTATGGGGACGGTTTAGGGTCCAGTTGAGGGTACGACAACGGTTTAGGCGGAGAGTACGTGTGAGGGCGTGGGTTAGTGTGAGCGTACGGGTTAGGATTAGGGGACCGGTTGGGGAAGGGTTAGCGTTAGGGTTCGGGTTAGGGTTAGGGGACGGGGACGGTTTAGGGTCCAGGTGAGGGTACGACAACGGTTTACGGGGAGCGTACGTGTGAGGGCGCGGGTTAGTGTGCGCATACGGTTTAGGATTAGGGGACGGGTGAGGGGAAGACTTCGGTGAAGTGTTAGGGTTAGGGTTCGGGCTAGGGTTAGGGTTAGGGGACGGGGACGGTTTAGGGTCCAGGTGAGAGTACGACAACGGTTTAGGGGGAGAGTACGTGTGAGGGCGTGGGTTAGTGTGAGCGTACGGTTTAGGAGTAGGGGACGGGTGAGGGGAATGCTTCGGGGAAGTGTTAGGGTTAAGGGATGTGGACGGTTTACGGTCCAGATGAGGATACGACAACGGTTTAGGGGGAGCGTACCTGTGAGGGCGCGGGTTAGTGTGAGCGTACGGGTTAGATTTAGGGTACGGGTGAGGGGAAGGCTTCGGGGAAGGGTTAGGGTTCGGGCTAGTGTTAGCTTTAGGGGACGGGGACGGTTTAGGATCCAGGTGAGAGTATGACAACTGTTTAGGGGGAGGGTACGTGTGAGGGCACGGGTTAGTGTGAGCGTACGGGTTAGGATTAGGGGATGGGTGAGGGGAAGGTTTCGGGGAAGGGTTAGGGTTAGGGTTCGGTCTAAGGTTAGGGTTAGGGGACGGGGACGGTTTAGGGTCCAGGTGAGGGTACAACAACGCTTTAGGGGGAGCGTACGTGTGTGGGCGCGGGTTAGTGTGAGCGTACGGGTTAGGATTAGGGGACGTGTGAGGGGAAGGCTTCGGGGAAGGGTTAGGGTTAGGGTTCGGGCTAGCGTTACGGTTAGGGGACGGGGACGGTTTAGGGTCAAGGTGAGGGTACGACAACGGTTTAGGGGGAGAGTACGTGTGAGGGCGCGGGTTAGTGTGAGTGTACGGGTTAGGATTAGGGGACGGGTGAGGGGAAGGCTTCGGGGTAGGGTTACGGTTAGGGTTCGGACTAGGGTTAGGGTTAGGGGACGGGGACGGTTTAGGGTCCAGGTGAGGGTATGACAACTCTTTAGTGGGAGCGTACATGTGAGGGCGCAGATTAGTGTGAGCGTACGGGTTAGGATTAGGGGACGGGTGAGTGTCAGGCTTCGGGGAATCGTTAGGGTTAGGGTTCGGGCTAGGGTGAGGTTTAGGGGATGGTGACGGTTTAGGGTCCAGGTGAGGGTACGACAATGCTTTAGGTTTAGCATACGTGTGAGGGCGCAGATTAACGTTAGCGTACGGGTTAGGATTAGGGGACGTGTTGGGAAAGGCTTCGGGGAAGGGTTAGGCTTAGGTTTCGGTCTAGGGTTAGGGTTAGGGGAAGGGGATGGTTTAGGGTCCAGGTGAGGGTATGACAACGCTTTAGGGGGAGCATACGTGTGTGGCCCTGGGTTAGTTTGAGCGTACGGGTTAGGATTAGGGGACGGGTGAGGGGAAGGCTTCGGGGAAGGGTTAGGGTTAGGGTTCGGGCTAGGGTTAGGGTTAGGGGACGGGGACGGTTTAGGGTCCAGGTGAGGGTACGACAACGGTTTAGGGGGAGTGTACGTGTGAGGGCGCGTGTTAGTGTGAGCGTACGGGTTAGGATTAGGGGACGGGTGAGGTGAAGTCTTCGGGGAAGGGTTAGGGTTACGGTTCGGGCTAGGGTTAGGGTTAGGGGACGGGGACGGTTTAGGGTCCAGGTGAGGGTACGACAACCCTTTAGGGGGAGCGTACTTGTGAGGGTGCTGGTTAGTGTGAGCGTACGGGTAAGGATTAGGGGACGGGTGAGGGGAAGGCTTCGCGGAAGTGTTAGGTTTCGGGCTAGGGTTAGGGTTAGGGGACGGGAACGGTTTAGGGTCCAGGTGAGGGTACGACAACGATTTAGGGGGAGTGTACGTGTGAGGGCGCGGGATAGTGTGAGCGTACGGGTTAGGATTAGGGGACGGTTTAGGGGAAGGCTTCGGGGAAGCGTTAGGGTGAGAGTTCGGGCTAAGGATAGGGTTAAGAGACGGGGACGGTTTAGGGTCCAGCTGAGGGTACGACAATGCTTTAGGGGGAGCGTACGTGTGAGGGCGCGGGTTAATGTGAGCGTACGGGTTAGGATTAGGCGACGGTTGAGGGTCAGGCTTCAGGGAAGTGTTAGGGTTAGGGTTCGGGCTAGGGTTAGGTTTAGGGTATGGGGACGGTTTAGTGTCCAGCTGAGGGTACAACAACGCTTTAGGTGTACCGTACGTGTGAGGGCGTGGATTAGCGTTAGCGTACGGGTTAGGATTAGGGGACGATTTGGGTCAGGATTCGGGGAAGGGTTAGGGTTAGGGTTGGGCTAGGGTTACGGTTAGGGGATGGGGATGGTTTAGGGTTCAGGTGAGGGTACGACAACGCTTTAGGGGGAACCTACATGTGAGGGCGCGGGTTCGCGTTAGCGTGCGGGTTAGGATTAGGGGACGGGTGAGGGTCAGGCTTCGGGGAATGGTTAGGGTTAGGGTTCCGGCTAGGGTTAGGGTTATCGGACGGGGACAGTTTAGGGTTCAGGTGAGGTTACGACAACGCTTTAGGGGGAGCGTACGTGTGAGGGCGCGGGTTAGCGTTAGCGTACGGGTTAGGATTAGGGGACGGGGGAGGGTCAGGCTTCGGGGAAGTGTTAGGGTTAGGGTTCGGGCTAGGGTTAGGGTTAGGGGACGGGGACGGTTTAGGGTCCAGGTGAGGGTACGACAACGCTTTAGGGGGAGCGTACATGTGAGGGCGCGGGTTAGCGTTAGCGTACGGGTTAGGATTAGGGCATGGGTGAGGTTCAGGCTTCGGGGAATTGTTAGGTTTAGAATTCGAGGTAGGGTTAGGGTTAGGGGACGGCGACGGTTTAGGGTCCACGTGAGGGTACGACAAAGCTTTAGGGGGAGCGTACGTGTGAGGGCGTGTGTTATTGTCAGCGTACGGGTTAGGATTAGGGGACGGGTGAGTGTCAGGCTTCGGGGAAGGGTTAGGGTTAGGGACAGGCTAGGGTTAGGGTTAGGGGACGGGGACGGTTTAGGGTACAGGTGAGGGTACGACAACGCTTTAGGGGGAGCGTACGTGTGAGGGCGTGGGTTAATGTTAGTGTACGTGATAGGATTATGGTACGGGTGAGTGTCAGGCTTCGGGGAAGGGTTAGGGTTAGGTTTCGGGCTAAGGTTAGTGTTAGGGGACGGGGACGGTATGGGGTCCAGGTGAGCGTACAACAACGCTTTAGGGGGAGCGTACGTGTGAGGGCGTGGGTTAGTGTTAGTGTACGTGATAGGATTATGTTACGGGTGAGGGTCAGGATTCGGGGAAGTGTTAGGGTTAGGGTTCGGGGTAGGATTAGGGTTAGGGGTCCGGGACGGTTTAGGGTCCAGGTGAGGGTACGACAACGCTTTAGGGGGAGCGTACGTGTGAGGGCGCAGGTTAGTGTGAGCGTACGGGTTAGGATTAGGGGACGGGTGAGGGTCAGGCTTCGGGGAAGGGTTAGGGTTAGGGTTTGGGCTAGTGTTAGGGGACGGGGACTGGGACGGTTGAGGGTCCAGGTTAGGGTATGACAACGCTTTAGGGGTAGCGTACTTGTGAGGGCGCATGTTAGTGTTAGCATACAGGTTAGGATTAGGGGACGGGTGAGGGTCAGGCTTCGGGGAAGGGTTAGGGTTAGGGATCGGGCTAGGGTTAGGGTTAGGGGACCGGGACGGTTTAGGGTCGAGGTGAGGGTACGACAATGCTTTAGATGGAGCGTACGTGTGAGGGCGCGTGTTAGTGTTAGCATACGGATTAGGATTTGGGGACGGGTGAGTGTCAGGCTTCGGGGAATCCTTAGGGTTAGGGTTCGGGCTAGGGTTAGAGTTAGGGGACGGGGACAGTTTAGTGTCCAGGTTAGGGTACGACAGCGCTTTAGGGGGAGCGTACGTGTGAGGGCGTAAGTTAGCGTTAGCGTACGGGTTAGGATTAGGGGACGGGTAGGGGTCAGGCTTCGGGGAATAGTTAGGGTTAGGGTTTGGGCTAGGGTTAGGGTTAGGGGACGGGGACGGTTTAGGGTCCAGGTGAATGTATGACAACGCTTTATGGGGAGCGTACGTGTGAGCGCGTGGGTTAGCGTGAGCGTACGTGTTAGGATTAGTGGACGGGTGAGGGTCAGGCTTCGGGGTAGGGTTAGGGTTAGGGTTCGGCTAGCTTTAGGTTTAGGGTACGGGGACGGTTTAGGGTCCAGGTGAGGGTACAACCACGCTTTAGGGGGAGCGTACGTGTGAGGGCGCGGGTTAGTGTTAGCGTACGGGTTAGGATTAGGAGACGGGTGAGGGTCAGGTTTCTGGGAAGGGTTAGGGTTAGGGTTCGGGCTAGCGTTACGGTTAGGGGACGGGGACGGTTTAGGGTCAAGGTGAGGGTACGACAACGGTTTAGGGGGAGAGTACGTGTGAGGGCGCGGGTTAGTGTGAGTGTACGGGTTAGGATTAGGGGACGGGTGAGGGGAAGGCTTCGGGGTAGGGTTACGGTTAGGGTTCGGGCTAGGGTTAGGGTTAGGGGACGGGGACGGTTTAGGGTCCAGGTGAGGGTATGACAACTCTTTAGGGGGAGCGTACATGTGAGGGCGCAGATTAGTGTGAGCGTACGGGTTAGGATTAGGGGACGGGTGAGTGTCAGGCTTCGGGGAATCGTTAGGGTTAGGGTTCGGGCTAGGGTGAGGTTTAGGGGATGGTGACGGTTTAGGGTCCAGGTGAGGGTACGACAATGCTTTAGGTTTAGCATACGTGTGAGGGCGCTGATTAACGTTAGCGTACGGGTTAGGATTAGGGGACGTGTTGGGAAAGGCTTCGGGGAAGGGTTAGGCTTAGGTTTCGGTCTAGGGTTAGGGTTAGGGGAAGGGGATGGTTTAGGGTCCAGGTGAGGGTATGACAACGCTTTAGGGGGAGCATACGTGTGTGGCCCTGGGTTAGTTTGAGCGTACGGGTTAGGATTAGGGGACGGGTGAGGGGAAGGCTTCGGGGAAGGGTTAGGGTTAGGGTTCGGGCTAGGGTTAGGGTTAGGGGACGGGGACGGTTTAGGGTCCAGGTGAGGGTACGACAACGGTTTAGGGGGAGTGTACGTGTGAGGGCGCGTGTTAGTGTGAGCGTACGGGTTAGGATTAGGGGACGGGTGAGGTGAAGTCTTCGGGGAAGGGTTAGGGTTACGGTTCGGGCTAGGGTTAGGGTTAGGGGACGGGGACGGTTTAGGGTCCAGGTGAGGGTACGACAACCCTTTAGGGGGAGCGTACTTGTGAGGGTGCTGGTTAGTGTGAGCGTACGGGTAAGGATTAGGGGACGGGTGAGGGGAAGGCTTCGCGGAAGTGTTAGGTTTCGGGCTAGGGTTAGGGTTAGGGGACGGGAACGGTTTAGGGTCCAGGTGAGGGTACGACAACGATTTAGGGGGAGTGTACGTGTGAGGGCGCGGGATAGTGTGAGCGTACGGGTTAGGATTAGGGGACGGTTTAGGGGAAGGCTTCGGGGAAGCGTTAGGGTGAGAGTTCGGGCTAAGGATAGGGTTAAGAGACGGGGACGGTTTAGGGTCCAGCTGAGGGTACGACAATGCTTTAGGGGGAGCGTACGTGTGAGGGCGCGGGTTAATGTGAGCGTACGGGTTAGGATTAGGCGACGGTTGAGGGTCAGGCTTCAGGGAAGTGTTAGGGTTAGGGTTCGGGCTAGGGTTAGGTTTAGGGTATGGGGACGGTTTAGTGTCCAGCTGAGGGTACAACAACGCTTTAGGTGTACCGTACGTGTGAGGGCGTGGATTAGCGTTAGCGTACGGGTTAGGATTAGGGGACGATTTGGGTCAGGATTCGGGGAAGGGTTAGGGTTAGGGTTGGGCTAGGGTTACGGTTAGGGGATGGGGATGGTTTAGGGTTCAGGTGAGGGTACGACAACGCTTTAGGGGGAACCTACATGTGAGGGCGCGGGTTCGCGTTAGCGTGCGGGTTAGGATTAGGGGACGGGTGAGGGTCAGGCTTCGGGGAATGGTTAGGGTTAGGGTTCCGGCTAGGGTTAGGGTTATCGGACGGGGACAGTTTAGGGTTCAGGTGAGGTTACGACAACGCTTTAGGGGGAGCGTACGTGTGAGGGCGCGGGTTAGCGTTAGCGTACGGGTTAGGATTAGGGGACGGGGGAGGGTCAGGCTTCGGGGAAGTGTTAGGGTTAGGGTTCGGGCTAGGGTTAGGGTTAGGGGACGGGGACGGTTTAGGGTCCAGGTGAGGGTACGACAACGCTTTAGGGGGAGCGTACATGTGAGGGCGCGGGTTAGCGTTAGCGTACGGGTTAGGATTAGGGCATGGGTGAGGTTCAGGCTTCGGGGAATTGTTAGGTTTAGAATTCGAGGTAGGGTTAGGGTTAGGGGACGGCGACGGTTTAGGGTCCACGTGAGGGTACGACAAAGCTTTAGGGGGAGCGTACGTGTGAGGGCGTGTGTTATTGTCAGCGTACGGGTTAGGATTAGGGGACGGGTGAGTGTCAGGCTTCGGGGAAGGGTTAGGGTTAGGGACAGGCTAGGGTTAGGGTTAGGGGACGGGGACGGTTTAGGGTACAGGTGAGGGTACGACAACGCTTTAGGGGGAGCGTACGTGTGAGGGCGTGGGTTAATGTTAGTGTACGTGATAGGATTATGGTACGGGTGAGTGTCAGGCTTCGGGGAAGGGTTAGGGTTAGGTTTCGGGCTAAGGTTAGTGTTAGGGGACGGGGACGGTATGGGGTCCAGGTGAGCGTACAACAACGCTTTAGGGGGAGCGTACGTGTGAGGGCGTGGGTTAGTGTTAGTGTACGTGATAGGATTATGTTACGGGTGAGGGTCAGGATTCGGGGAAGTGTTAGGGTTAGGGTTCGGGGTAGGATTAGGGTTAGGGGTCCGGGACGGTTTAGGGTCCAGGTGAGGGTACGACAACGCTTTAGGGGGAGCGTACGTGTGAGGGCGCAGGTTAGTGTGAGCGTACGGGTTAGGATTAGGGGACGGGTGAGGGTCAGGCTTCGGGGAAGGGTTAGGGTTAGGGTTTGGGCTAGTGTTAGGGGACGGGGACTGGGACGGTTGAGGGTCCAGGTTAGGGTATGACAACGCTTTAGGGGTAGCGTACTTGTGAGGGCGCATGTTAGTGTTAGCATACAGGTTAGGATTAGGGGACGGGTGAGGGTCAGGCTTCGGGGAAGGGTTAGGGTTAGGGATCGGGCTAGGGTTAGGGTTAGGGGACCGGGACGGTTTAGGGTCAAGGTGAGGGTACGACAATGCTTTAGATGGAGCGTACGTGTGAGGGCGCGTGTTAGTGTTAGCATACGGATTAGGATTTGGGGACGGGTGAGTGTCAGGCTTCGGGGAATCCTTAGGGTTAGGGTTCGGGCTAGGGTTAGAGTTAGGGGACGGGGACAGTTTAGTGTCCAGGTTAGGGTACGACAGCGCTTTAGGGGGAGCGTACGTGTGAGGGCGTAAGTTAGCGTTAGCGTACGGGTTAGGATTATGGGACGGGTAGGGGTCAGGCTTCGGGGAATAGTTAGGGTTAGGGTTTGGGCTAGGGTTAGGGTTAGGGGACGGGGACGGTTTAGGGTCCAGGTGAATGTATGACAACGCTTTATGGGGAGCGTACGTGTGAGCGCGTGGGTTAGCGTGAGCGTACGTGTTAGGATTAGTGGACGGGTGAGGGTCAGGCTTCGGGGTAGGGTTAGGGTTAGGGTTCGGGCTAGCTTTAGGTTTAGGGTACGGGGACGGTTTAGGGTCCAGGTGAGGGTACAACCACGCTTTAGGGGGAGCGTACGTGTGAGGGCGCGGGTTAGTGTTAGCGTACGGGTTAGGATTAGGAGACGGGTGAGGGTCAGGTTTCTGGGAAGGGTTAGGGTTAGGGTTCGGGGTAGGGTTAGGGTTAGGGGACGGGGACGGTTTAGGGTCCAGGTGAGTGTACGACAACGCTTTAGGGGGAGCGTACGTGTGAGGGCGTGGGTTCGCGTTAGCGTACTTGTTAGGATTAGGGGACGGGTGAGGGTCAGGCTTCGGGGAAGGGTTAGGTTTAGTGTTCGGGCTAGGGTTAGTGTTAGGGGACGGGGACGGTTCAGGGTCCATGTGAGGGTACGACAACTCTTTAGGGGGAGCGTACGTGTGAGGGCGCAGGTTATCATGAGCATACGGGTTAGGATTAGGGGACGGGTGAGGGTCAGGCTTCGGGGAAGTGTTAGGGTTAGTGTTCGGGCTAGGTTTAGGGTTAGGGGACGGGGACGGTTTAGGGTCCAGGTGAGGGTACGACAATGCTTTAGGGGGAGCGTACGTGTGAGGGCGCGGGTTAGCGAGAGCGTACAGGCTAGGATTAGGCGACGGGTGAGAGTCAGGCTTCGGAGAAGGTTTAGGGTTAGGGTTCGCGGTAGGGTTAGATTTAGGAGACGGGGACGGTTTAGTGTCCAGGTGAGGGTACGACAACGCTTTAGGGGGAGCGTACATGTGAGGGCGTGGGTTAGCGTTAGCGTACGGGTTAGGATTAGAGGACGGGTGAGGGTCAGGCTTCGGGGAAGGGTTAGGGTTAGGGTTCGGGCTAGGGTTAGGGTTAGGGGACAGGGACAGTTTAGGGTCCAGGTGAGGGTATGACCATTGTTTAGGGGGAGCGTACGTGTGAGGGCACGGGTTAGTGTTAGAGCACGGGTTAGGATTAGGGGACTGGGTATGGTAAGACTCTGGGTAAGGGTTTGGGTTAGGTTAGGCTTAGGGTTAGGGGACGGAGACGGTTTAGTGGACAGGTTAGGGTACGACAACGGTTTAAGGTGAGCGTACGTGTGAGGGCATGGACTAGTGTTAGCGTACGGGTTAGGATTAGGGGACGGGTTAGGGTAAGGCTTCGGGTAAGGGTAAGGGTTAGGTTTACGGTTAAGGTTAGGGGACGGGGACATTTTAGGGGAGAGGTTAGGGTACGACAGTGGTTTAGGCTGAGCGTACGTGTGAGGGCATGGGTTAGTGTTGGTGTACAGGTTAGGATTAGCGGACGTGTTAGGGTAAGGCTTCGGTTAAGAGTTAGGGTTATGGTTACGGGATGGGGACTTTTTAGGGTCCAAGTGAGGGTACGACAACGGTTAAGGGGTAGCAAACGTGTGAGGGCATGGGTTAGTGTTAGCTTATGGGTTAGGATTAGGGGACGGGTGAGGGGAAGGCTTCGGGGAGGGGTTAGGATTAGGGTCCGGGCTAGGGTTAAGTTTAGGGGACGGGAACAGTTTAGGGTCCAGGTGAGGGTACAACAACGGTTTAGGGTGAGCGTACGAGTGCGGGCATGGGTTAGTGTTAGCGTACGGGTTAGGATTAGGGTACGGTTGAGGGGAAGGCTTCGGGGAAGGGTTAGGGTTAGGGTTCGGGCTAGGGTTAGGGTTAGGGGACGGGGACGGTTTAGAGTCCAGGTGAGGGTACGACAAAGGTTTAGGGTGAGCGTACGTGTGAGGGCACGGTTTAGTGTTAGCGTACGGCTTAGGTTTACAGAACGGGTGAGGGGAAGGCTTCGGGGAAGGGTTAGGTTTAGTGTTCGGGCTAGGGTTAGGGTTAGGGGACGGGGACGGTTTAGGGTCCAGGTGAGTGTACGACAATGGTTTAGGGGGAGCGTACGTGTGAGGCCATGGGTTAGTGTTAGCATACGGGTTAGGATTAGAGGACGGGTGAGGGGAAGGCTTCGGGGAAGGGTTAGGGTTAGGGTTCGGTCTAGGGTTAGGGTTAGGGGACGGGGACGGTTTAGGGTCCAGGTGAGGGTACGACAACGCTTTAGGGGGAGCGTACGTGTGAGGGCGCGGGTCAGCGTGACCGTACGGGTTTGGATTAGGGGACGGGTGAGTGTCAGGCTTCGGGGAAGGGTTAGGGTTAGGGTTCGGGCTAGGGTTAGGGTTAGGGGACGGGGACGGTTTAGGGTCCAGGTGAGGGTACGACAACGCTTTAGGGGGAGCGTACGTGTGAGGGCGTGGGTTCGCGTTAGCGTACTTGTTAGGATTAGGGGACGGGTGAGGGTCAGGCTTCGGGGAAGGGTTAGGTTTAGTGTTCGGGCTAGGGTTAGTGTTAGGGGACGGGGACGGTTCAGGGTCCATGTGAGGGTACGACAACTCTTTAGGGGGAGCGTACGTGTGAGGGCGCAGGTTATCGTGAGCATTCGGGTTAGGATTAGGGGACGGGTGAGGGTCAGGCTTCGGGGAAGTGTTAGGGTTAGGGTTCGGGCTAGGTTTAGGGTTAGGGGACGGGGACGGTTTAGGGTCCAGGTGAGGGTACGACAACGCTTTAGGGGGAGCGTACGTGTGAGGGCGCGGGTTAGCGTTAGCGTACGGGTTAGGATTAAGGGACGGGTGAGAGTCAGGCTTCGGGGAAGTGTTAGGGTTAGGGTTCGGGCTGGGGTTAGGGGACGGGGACAGGGACGGTTTAGGGTCCAGGTGAGGGTACGACAATGCTTTAGGGGGAGCGTACGTGTGAGGGCGCGGGTTAGCAAGAGCGTACAGGCTAGGATTAGGCGACGGGTGAGAGTCAGTCTTCGGAGAAGGGTTAGGGTTAGGGTTCGCGGTAGGGTTAGATTTAGGAGACGGGGACGGTTTAGTGTCCAGGTGAGGGTACGACAACGCTTTAGGGGGAGCGTACATGTGAGGGCGTGGGTTAGCGTTAGCGTACAGGTTAGGATTAGAGGACGGGTGAGGGTCAGGCTTCGGGGAAGGGTTAGGGTTAGGGTTCAGTCTAGGGTAAGGGTTAGGGGACGGGGACGGTTTAGGGTACAGCTGAGGGTACGACAATGCTTTAGGGGGAGCGTACGTGTGAGGGCGCGGTTTAGCGTTAGCGTGCGGGTTAAGATTAGGGGACGGGTTAGGTTCAGGCTTCGGGAAGGGTTAGGGTTAGGGTTCGGTCTAGGGTTAGGGTTAGGGGACGGGGACGGTTTAGGGTCCAGGTGAGGGTACGACAACGTTTTAGGGGGAGCATACGTGTGAGGGCATGGGTTAGCGTTAGCGTGCGGGTTAGGATTAGAGAACGGGTGAGGGTCAGCATTCGGGGAAGGGTTAGGGTTAGGGTTTGGGCTAGGGTTAGGGTTAGGAGATGGGCACGGTTTAGGTTCCAGGTGAGGGTACGACAACGCTTTAGGGAGAGCGTAAGTGTCAGGGTTCGGGTTAGCGTGAGCGTACGTGTTAAGATTAGGGGACGGGTGAGGGTCAGGCTTCAGGGAAGTGTTAGGGTTAGGGTTCGGGCTAGGGTTAGGTTTAGGGTATGGGGACGGTTTAGTGTCCAGCTGAGGGTACAACAACGCTTTAGGTGTGGCGTACGTGTGAGGGCGTGGATTAGCGTTAGCGTACGGGTTAGGATTAGGGGACGAGTTGGGTCAGGATTCGGGGAAGGGTTAGGGTTAGGGTTGGGCTAGGGTTACGGTTAGGGGATGGGGATGGTTTTGGGTTCAGTTGAGGGTACGACAACGCTTTAGGGGGAACCTACGTGTGAGGGCGCGGGTTCGCGTTAGCGTGCGGGTTAGGATTAGGGGACGGGTGAGGGTCAGGCTTCGGGGAATGGTTAGGGTTAGGGTTCCGGCTAGGGTTAGGGTTATCGGACTGGGACAGTTTAGGGTTCAGGTGAGGTTACGACAACGCTTTAGGGGGAGCGTACGTGTGAGGGCGTGGGTTAGCGTTAGCATACGGGTTAGGATTAGGGGACGGCGGAGGGTCAGGCTTCGGGGAAGTGTTAGGGTTAGGGTTCGGGCTAGGGTTAGGGTTAGGGGACGGGGACGGTTTAGGGTCTAGGTGAGGGTACGACAACGCTTTAGGGGGAGCGTACATGTGAGGGGGCGGGTTAGCGTTAGCGTACGTGTTAGGATTAGGGCATGGGTGAGGTTCAGGCTTCGGGGAATTGTTAGGTTTAGGGTTCGAGCTAGGGTTAGGGTTAGGGGACGGCGACGGTTTAGGGTCCACGTGAGGGTACGACAAAGCTTTAGGGGGAGCGTACGTGTGAGGGCGTGTGTTATTGTCAGCGTACGGGTTAGGATTAGGGGACGTGTGAGGGTCAGGCTTCGGGGAAGGGTTAGGGTTAGGGACAGGCTAGGGTTAGGGTTAGGGGACGGGGACGGTTTAGGGTACAGGTGAGGGTACGACAACGCTTTAGGGGGAGCGTACATGTGAGGGCGTGGGTTAGTGTTAATGTACGTGATAGGATTATGGTACGGGTGAGGGTCAGGCTCGGGGAAGGGTTAGGGTTAGGTTTCGGGCTAAGGTTAGTGTTAGGGGACGGGGACGGTTTAGGGTCCAGGTGAGGGTACAACAACGCTTTAGGGGGAGCGTACGTGTGAGGGCGTGGGTTAGTGTTAGTGTACGTGATAGGATTATGTTACGGGTGAGGGTCAGGATTCGGGGAAGTGTTAGGGTTAGGGTTCGGGGTAGGATTAGGGTTAGGGGTCCGGGACGGTTTAGGGTCCAGGTGAGGTTACGACAACGCTTTAGGGGGAGCGTACGTGTGAGGGCGCAGGTTAGTGTGAGCGTACGGGTTAGGATTAGGGGACGGGTGAGGGTCAGGCTTCGGGGAAGGGTTAGGGTTAGGGTTTTGGCTAGGGTTAGGGGACAGGGACTGGGACGGTTGAGGGTCCAGGTTAGGGTATGACAACGCTTTAGGGGTAGCGTACTTGTGAGGGCGCATGTTAGTGTCAGCGTACAGGTTAGGATTAGGGGACGGGTGAGGGTCAGGCTTCGGGGAAGGGTTAGGGTTAGGGATCGGGCTAGGGTTAGGGTTAGGGGACCGGGACGGTTTAGGGTCGAGGTGAGGGTATGACAATGCTTTAGATGGAGCGTACGTGTGAGGGCGCGTGTTAGTGTTAGCATACGGATTAGGATTTGGGGACGGGTGAGTGTCAGGCTTCGGGGAATCCTTAGGGTTAGGGTTCGGGCTAGGGTTAGAGTTAGGGGACGGGGACAGTTTAGTGTCCAGGTGAGGGTACGACAGCGCTTTAGGGGGAGCGTACGTGTGAGGGTGTAAGTTAGCGTTAGCATACGGGTTAGGATTAGGGGACGGGTAGGGGTCAGGCTTCGGGGAATAGTTAGGGTTAGGGTTTGGGCTAGGGTTAGGGTTAGGGGACGGGGACGGTTTAGGGTCCAGGTGAATGTATGACAACACTTTATGGGGAGCGTACGTGTGAGCGCGTGGGTTAGCGTGCGCGTACGTGTTAGGATTAGTGGACGGGTGAGGCTCAGGCTTTGGGGTAGGGTT
The DNA here is from genome assembly GCF_964270905.1 of Leucopleurus acutus. Classification (NCBI taxonomy): domain Eukaryota; kingdom Metazoa; phylum Chordata; class Mammalia; order Artiodactyla; family Delphinidae; genus Leucopleurus; species Leucopleurus acutus. The sequence goes on along the minus strand of NW_028139099.1, from coordinate 90,562 downwards.
AAGGTTAGGGTTCGGGCTAGCTTTAGGTTTAGGGGACGGGGACGGTTTAGGGTCCAGGTGAGGGTACAACCACGCTTTAGGGGGAGCGTACTTGTGAGGGCGCGGGTTAGTGTTAGCGTACCGATTAGGATTAGGAGACGGGTGAGGGTCAGGTTTCTGGGAAGGGTTAGGGTTAGGGTTCGGGGTAGGGTTAGGGTTAGGGGACGGGGACGGTTTAGGGTCCAGGTGAGGGTACGACAACGCTTTAGGGGGAGCGTACGTGTGAGGGCGTGGGTTCGCGTTAGCGTACTTGTTAGGATTAGGGGACGGGTGAGGGTCAGGCTTCGGGGAAGGGTTAGGTTTAGTGTTCGGGCTAGGGTTAGTGTTAGGGGACGGGGACGGTTCAGGGTCCATGTGAGGGTACGACAACTCTTTAGGGGGAGCGTACGTGTGAGGGCGCAGGTTATCGTGAGCATACGGGTTAGGATTAGGGGACGGGTGATGGTCAGGCTTCGGGGAAGTGTTAGGGTTAGGGTTCGGGCTAGGTTTAGGGTTAGGGGACGGGGACGGTTTAGGGTCCAGGTGAGGGTACGACAACGCTTTAGGGGGAGCGTACGTGTGAGGGCGCAGGTTAGCGTTAGCGTACGGGTTAGGATTAGGGGACGGGTGAGAGTCAGGCTTCGGGGAAGTGTTAGGGTTAGGGTTCGGGCTGGGGTTAGGGGACGGGGACAGGGACGGTTTAGGGTCCAGGTGAGGGTACGACAATGCTTTAGGGGGAGCGTACGTGTGAGGGCGCGGGTTAGCGAGAGGGTACAGGCTAGGATTAGGCGACGGGTGAGAGTCAGGCTTCGGAGAAGGTTTAGGGTTAGGGTTCGCGGTAGGGTTAGATTTAGGAGACGGGGACGGTTTAGTGTCCAGGTGAGGGTACGACAACGCTTTAGGGGGAGCGTACATGTGAGGGCGTGGGTTAGCGTTAGCGTACGGGTTAGGATTAGAGGACGGGTGAGGGTCAGGCTTCGGGGAAGGGTGAGGGTTAGGGTTCGGTCTAGGGTTAGGGTTAGGGGACGGGGACGGTTTAGGGTCCAGGTGAGGGTACGACAATGCTTTAGGGGGAGCATACGTGTGAGGGCACGGGTTAGCGTTAGCGTGCGGGTTAGGATTAGGGAACGGGTGAGGGTGAGGATTCGGGGAAGGGTTAGGGTTAGGGTTTGGGCTAGGGTTAGGGTTAGGAGATGGGGACGGTTTAGGTTCCAGGTGAGGGTACGACAATGCTTTAGGGAGAGCGTAAGTGTCAGGGTGCGGGTTAGCGTGAGCGTCTGTGTTAAGATTAGGGGACGGGTGAGGGTCAGGCTTCAGGGAAGTGTTAGGGTTAGGGTTCGGGCTAGGGTTAGGTTTAGGGTATGGGGACGGTTTAGTGTCCAGCTGAGGGTACAACAACGCTTTAGGTGTAGCGTACGTGTGAGGGCGTGGATTAGCGTTAGCCTACGGGTTAGGATTAGGGGACGGGTTGGGTCAGGATTCGGGGAAGGGTTAGGGTTAGGGTTGGGATAGGGTTACGGTTAGGGGATGGGGATGGTTTAGGGTTCAGGTGAGGGTACGACAACGCTTTTGGGGGAACCTACATGTGAGGGCGCGGGTTCGCGTTAGCGTGCGGGTTAGGATTAGGGGACGGGTGAGGGTCAGGCTTCGGGGAAGGGTTAGGGTTAGGGACAGGCTAGGGTTAGGGTTAGGGAACGGGGACGGTTTAGGGTCCAGGTGAGGGTACGACAACGCTTTAGGGTGAGCGTACGTGTGAGGGCGCGGGTTAGCGTTAGCGTACGGGTTAGGATTAGGGGACGGGGGAGGGTCAGGTTTCGGGGAAGGTTTAGGTTTAGGGTTCGGTCTAGGGTTACGCTTAGGGGTCGGGGACGGTTTAGGGTCCAGGTGAAGGTACGACAACGCTTTAGGGGGAGGGTATGTGTGAGGGCATGGGTTAACGTTTGCGTACGGGTTAGGATTAGGGGACGGGTGAGGGTCAGGCTTCGGGGAAGGGTTAGGGTTAGGGTTCAGTCTAGGTTTAGGGTTAGGGTACGGGGACGGTTTAGGGTACAGCTGAGGGTACGAAAATGCTTTAGGGGGAGCGTACGTGTGAGGGCGCGGGTTAGCATTAGCGTGCGGGTTAAGATTAGGGGACGGGTTAGGTTCAGGCTTCAGGAAGGGTTAGGGTTAGGGTTCGGTGTAGGGTTAGGGTTAGGGGACGGGGACGGTTTAGGGTCCAGGTGAGGATACGACAACGCTTTAGGGGGAGCATACGTGTGAGGGCACGGGTTAGCGTTAGCGTGCGGGTTAGGATTAGGGAACGGGTGAGGGTGAGGATTCGGGGAAGGGTTAGGGTTAGGGTTTGGGCTAGGGTTAGGGTTAGGAGACGGGGACGGTTTAGGTTCCAGGTGAGGGTACGACAACGCTTTAGGGAGAGCGTAAGTGTCAGGGTGCGGGTTAGCGTGAGCGTACGTGTTAAGATTAGGGGACGGGTGAGGGTCAGGCTTCAGGGAAGTGTTAGGGTTAGGGTTCGGGCTAGGGTTAGGTTTAGGGTATGGGGACGGTTTAGTGTCCAGCTGAGGGTACAACAACGCTTTAGGTGTATCGTACGTGTGAGGGCGTGGATTAGCGTTAGCGTACGGGTTAGGATTAGGGGACGAGTTGGGTCAGGATTCGGGGAAGGTTTAGGGTTAGGGTTCAGTCTAGGGTTAGGGTTAGGGGACGGGGACGGTTTAGGGTCCAGGTGAGGGTACGACAACGCTTTAGGGGGAGCGTACGTGTGAGGGCGCGGGTGAGTGTTAGCGTACGTGTTAGGATTAGGGGACGGGTGAGGGTCAGGCTTCGGGGAAGGGTTAGGATTAGGCTTCGGGCTAGGGTTAGGGTTAGGGGACGGGGACGGTTGAGGGTCCAGGTGAGGGTATAACAACGCTTTAGGGGGAGCGTACTTGTGATGGCACAGGTTAGTGTTAGCGTACGGGTTAGGATTAGGGGACGGGTGAGTGTCAGGCTTCAGGGAAGTGTTAGGTTTAGGGTTCGGGCTAGGGTTAGGGGACGGGGACGGGGATGGTTGAGGGTCCAGGTGAGGGTATGACAACGCTTTTGGGGGAGCGTAGTTGTGAGAGCGCGGTTCAGTGTTAGCGTACTTGTGAGGATTAGGGAACGGGTGAGGGTCAGGTTTCTGGGAAGGGTTAGTGTTAGGGATCAGGCTAGGTTTAGGGTTAGGGGACCGGGACGGTTTAGGGTCCAGATGAGTGTACGACATCGCTTTAGGGGGAGCGTACGTGTGAGGGCACGGTTTAACGTTAGCGTACAGGTTAGGATTAGGGGACGGGTGAGGGTCAGGCTTCGGGGAAGGGTTAGGGTTAGGGTTTGGGCTAGGGTTAGGGTTAGGGGACGGGGACGGTTTAGAGTCCACGTGAGTGTACGACAAAGCTTTAGGGGGAGCATACGTGTGAGGGCGCGTGTTAGTGTCAGCGTACGGGTTAGGATTAGGGGACTGGTGAGGGTCAGGCTTCGGGGAAGTGTTAGGGTTAGGGACAGGCTAGGGTTTGGTTTAGGGGATGGGGACGGTTTAGGGTACAGGTGAGGGTACGACAACGCTTTAGGGGGAGCGTAAGTGTGAGGGCGTGGGTTAGCGTTTGCGTACGGGTTAGGATTAGGGGACGGTGAGTGTCAGGCTTCGAGGAAGTTTAAGATGTAGGGTTCGGGCTAGGGTTAGGGCTAGGGGACGGGAACGGTTTAGGGTACAGGTGAGGGTACGACAACGCTTTAGGGGGAGCGTACGTGTCAGGGCGTGGGTTAGTGTTAGCGCACGTGATAGGATTAGGGTACGGGTGAGGGTCAGGCTTCGGGGAAGGGTTAGGGTTAGGGTTCGGGCTAAGGTTAGGGTTAGGGGACGGGGACGGTTTAGGGTCCAGGTGAGGGTACGACAACGCTTTAGGGGGAGCGTACGTGTGAGGGCGCGGGTTAGTGTTAGCGTACGTGTTAGGATTAGGGGACGTGTGAGGGTCAGGATTCGGGGAAGTGTTAGGGTTAGGGTTCGGGCTAGGTTTAGGGGACAGGGACTGGGACGGTTGAGGGTCCAGGTTAGGGTATGACAACGCTTTAGGGGTAGCGTACTTGTGAGGGCGCATGTCAGTGTTAGCGTACAGGTTAGGATTAGGGGACGGGTGAGGGTCAGGCTTCGAGGAAGGGTTAGGGTTAGGGATCAGGCTAGGGTTAAGGTTAGGGGACCGGGACGGTTTAGGGTCCAGGTGAGGGTACGACAACGCTTTAGGGGGAGCGTACTTGTGAGGGCGCGGGTTAGTGTTAGCGTACGGGTTAGGATTAGGGGACGGGTGAGGGTCAGGATTCGGGGAAGGGTTAAGTTTAGGGTTCGGCCTAGGGTTAGGGTTAGGGGACGGGGACGGTTTAGGGTCCAGGTGAGGGTACGACAACGCTTTAGATGGAGCATACGTGTGAGTGCGCGTGTTAGTGTTAGCGTACGGATTAGGAATAGGGGACAGGTGAGTGTCAGGCTTCGGGGAATCGTTAGGGTTAGGGTTCGGGCTAGGGTTAGGTTTAGGGGATGGTGACGGTTTAGGGTCCAGGTGAGGGTACGACAACGCTTTAGGTTTAGCATACGTGTGAGGGAGCGGATTAGCGTTAGCGTACGTGTTAGGATTAGGGGACGTGTTGGGTAAGGCTTCGGGGAAGGGTCAGGCTTAGGTTTCGGTCTAGGGTTAGGGTTAGGAGAAGGGGATGGTTTAGGGTCCAGGTGAGGGTACGACAAAGCTTTAGGGGCAGCGTACGTGTGAAGGCGTGGGTTAGTTTGAGCGTACGGGTTACGATTAGGGGACGGGTGAGGGGAAGGCTTTGGGGAAGTGTTAGGGTTAGGGTTCGGGCTAGGGTTAGGGTTAGGGGACGGGGACGGTTTAGGGTCCAGGTTAGGGTACGACAACGGTTTCGGGGGAGCGTACATGAGAGGGCGCGGGTTAGTGTGAGCGTACGGGTTAGGATTAGGGGACGGGTGAGGGGAAGGCTTCGGGAAAGGGTTAGGGTTAGGGTTCAGGCTAGGATTAAGTTTAGGGGACGGGGACGGTTTAGGGTCCACGTCAGGGTACGACAACGGTTTAGGGGGATCGTACGTGTGAGGACGCGGGTTAGTGTGAGCGTACGGGTTAGGATTAGGGGACGGGTGAGGGGAAGGCTTCGGGGAAGGGTTAGGGTTAGGGTTGGGGCTAGGGTTAGAGTTAGGGGACGGGGACGGTTTAGGGTCCAGGTGAGGGTACGAAAACGGTTTAGGTGGAGCGTACGTGTGAGGGCGCGGGTTAGTGTGAGCGTATGGTTTAAGATTAGGGGACGGGTGAGGGGAAGGCTTCGGGAAGTTTTAGGGTTAGGGTTCGGGCTAGGGTTAGGGTTAGGGGACGGGGACGGTTTAGGGTCCAGGTGACGGTACGACAACGCTTGAGGGGGAGCGTACGTGTGAGGGTGCGTGTTAGTGTGAGCGTACGGGTTAAGATTAGGGGACGGGTGAGGGTCAGGCTTCAGGGAAGGTTTAGGGTTAGGGTTCAGTCTAGGGTTAGGGTTAGGGGACGGGGACGGTTTAGGGTCCAGGTGAGGGTACGACAACGCTTTAGGGGGAGCGTACGTGTGAGGGCGCGGGTGAGTGTTAGCGTACGAGTTAGGATTAGGGGACGGGTGAGGGTCAGGCTTAGTGGAAGGGTTAGGGTTAGGGTTTGGGCTAGGGATAGTCTTAGGGGACGGGGACGGTTGAGGGTCCAGGTGAGGGTATGACAACGCTTTAGGGGGAGCGTACTTGTGACGGCGCGGGTTAGTGTTAGCGTACGGGTTAGGATTAGGGGAGAGGTGAGGGTCAGGTTTCAGGGAAGTGTTAGGTTTAGGGTTCGGGCTAGGGTTAGGGGACAGGGACGGGGACGGTTGAGGGTCCAGGTGAGGATATGACAACGCTTTAGGGGGAGCGTAGTTGTGAGAGTGCGGGTCATTGTTAGCGTACTTGTTAGGATTAGGGGACGGGTGAGGGTCAGGCTTCGGGGAAGGGTTAGTGTTAGGGATCGGGCGAGGTTTAGGGTTAGGGGACAGGGACGGTTTAGGGTCCAGGTGAGGGTACGACAACGCTTTAGGGGGAGCGTACGTGTGAGGGCGTGGGTTAGCGTTCGCGTGCGGGTTAGGATTAGGGGACGGGTGAGGGTCAGGCTTCGGGGAAGGGTTAGTGTTAGGGTTCGGGCTAGGGTTAGGGTTAGGGGACGGGGACGGTTTAGGGTCCAGATGAGGGTACGAGAACCCTTTAGGGGGAGCGTACGTGTGAGGGCGCGGCTTAGCGTTAGCGTACGGGTTAGGAATAGGTCATGGGTGAGTTTCAGGCTTCGGGGAATTGTTAGGGTTAGGGTTCGGGCTAGGGTTAGGGTTAGGGGACGGGGACGGTTTAGGGTCCACGTGATGGTACGAGAACGCTTTAGGGGGAGCGTACATGTGAGGGCGTGGGTTAGCGTTAGCGTACGGGTTAGGATTAGGGGACGGGTGAGGGTCAGGCTTCGCGGAAGGACTAGGGTTATGGTTTGGCCTAGGGTTAGGGTTAGGGGACGGGGACGGTTTAGGGTCCAGGTGAGGGTATGACAACTCTTTATGGGGAGGGTATGTGTGAGGGCGCCGTTTAGTGTTAGCGTACGAGTAAGGATTAGGGGACGGGTGAGGGCCAGGCTTCAGGGAAGTGTTCGGTTTAGGGTTCGGGCTAGGGTTAGTGATAGGGGACGGGGACGGTTTAGGGTCCAGGTGAGGGGACGACAACGCTTTAGGGTAACGTATGAGTGAGAGCGCGGGTTAGTGTTAGCGTATGGGTTAGGATTAGGGGACGGGTGAGGGTCAGGCTCGGGGAAGGTTTAGCATTAGGGTTCGGGCTAGGGTTAGGGTTAGTGGACGGGGACGATTTAGGGTCCAGGTGAGTGTACGACAACACTTTAGAGGGAACGTACGTGTGAGGGCGCGGGTTATTGTTAGCGTACGGGTTAGGATTAGGGCACGGGTGAGGTTCAGGTTTCGGGGAAGGGTTAGGGTTAGGTTTCGGGCTAAGGTTAGGGTTAGGGGACGGGGACGGTTTAGGGTCCAGGTGAGGGTACGACAACGCTTTAGGGGGAGCGTACGTGTGAGGGCACGGGTTAGTGTTAGCGTACGGGTGAGGATTAGGGGACGGGTGAGGGTCAGGATTCGGGGAAGTGTTAGGGTTAGGGTTCGGGCTAGGCTTAGGGGACGGGGACTGGGACGGTTTAGGGTCCAGGTGAGGGTACGACAACGGTTTAGGGGGAGCATTCGTGTGAGGGCGTGGGTTAGTGTGAGCGTACGGATTAGGATTCGGGGAAGGGTGAGGGGAAGGCTTCGGGGAAGGGTTAGGTTTAGGGTTCGGGCTAGGGTTAGGGTTAGGGGACGGGGACGGTTTAGGGTCCAGGTGAGGGTACGACAAAGGTTTAGGGGGAGCGCACGTGTGAGGGTGCGGGTTAGTGTGAGCGTACGGGTTAGGATTAGGGGACGGGTGAGGGTAAGGCTTCGGGGAAGTGTTAGGGTTAGGGTTCGGGCTAGGGTTAGGGTTAGGGGACGGGGACGGTTTAGGGTCCAGGTGAGGGTACAACAACGGTTTAGGGGGAGCGTACGTGTGAAGGCGCGGGTTAGTGTGAGCGTACGGGATAGGATTAGGGGACGGGTGAGGGGAAGGCTTCGGGGAAGGGTTAGGGTTAGGGTTCGGGCTATGGTTAGGGTTCGGGGACGGGGACGGTTTAGGGTCCAGGTGAGGGTACGACAACGGTTTAGGGGGAGCATTCGTGTGAGGGCGTGGGTTAGTGTGAGCGTACGGATTAGGATTCGGGGAAGGGTGAGGGGAAGGCTTCGGGGAAGTGTTAGGGTTAGGTTTCGGGCTAGGGTTAGGGTTAGGGGACGGGGACGGTTTAGGGTCCAGGTGAGGGTACGACAACGGTTTAGGGGGAGCGTACGTGTGAGGGCGTGAGTTAGTGTGAGCGTACGGGTTAGGATTAGGGGACGGGTGAGGGGAAGGCTTCGGGGAAGGGTTAGGGTTAGGGTTCGCGCTACGGTTAGGGTTAGGGGACGGGGACGGTTTAGGGTCCAGGTGAAGGTACGACAACGCTTTAAGGGGAGCGTAAGTGTGAGGGCGCGGGTTAGTGTGAGCGTACGGGTTAGGATTAGGGGACGGGTGAGGGTAAGGCTTCGGGAAAGTGTTAGGGTTAGGGTTCGGGCTAGGGTTAGGGTTACGGGACGGGGACGGTTTAGGGTCCAGGTGAGGGTACGACAACGGTTTAGGGGGAGTGTACGTGTGAGGGCGCGGGTTAGTGTGAGCGTATGGGTTAGGATTAGGGGACGGGTGAGGGGCAGGCTTCGGGGAAGAGTTAGGGTTAGGGTTCGGGCTAGGGTTAGGGGGCGGGGACTGGGACGGTTGAGGGTCCAGCTTAGGGTATGACAACGCTTTAGGGGTAGCGTACTTGTGAGGGCGCATGTCAGTGTTAGCGTACATGTTAGGATTAGGGGACGGGTGAGGGTCAGGCTTCAGGGAAGGGTTAGGGTTAGGTTTCGGGCTAGGGTTAGGCTTAGGGTTCGGGGACGGTTTAGGGTCCAGGTGAAGGTACGACAACGCTTTAGGGGGAGCGTATGTGTGAGGGCATGGGTTAGCGTTTGCGTACGGGTTAGGATTAGGGGACGGGTGAGGGTCAGGCTTCGGGGAAGGGTAAGGGTTAGGGTTCGGGCTAGGGTTAGGGTTAGGGGACGGGAAAGGTTTAGGGTCCAGGTGAAGGTACGACAACGCTTTAGGGGTTAGGGTTAGGGTTAGGGTTAGGGTTCGGGCTAGGGTTAGGGTTAGGGGACGGGGACGGTTTAGGGTCCAGGTGAGGGTACGACAACGGATTAGGGGGAGCGTACGTGTGAGGGCGCGGGTTAGTGTGAGCGTACGGGTTAGGATTAGGGGACGGGTTAGGGTCTGGCTTCGGGGAAGGGTTAAGGTTAGGGTTCGGGCTAGGTTTAAGGGACGGGGACTGGGACGGTTGAGAGTCCAGGTTAGGGTACGACAATGCTTTGGGGGTAGCGTACTTGTGAGGGCGCATGTCAGTGTTAGCGTACAGGTTAGGATTAAGGGACGGTTGAGGGGAAGGCTTTGGGGAAGGGTTAGGGTTAGGGTTCAGGGTAGGGTCAGGGTTAGGGGACGGGGACGGTTTAGGATCCAGGTGAGGGTACGACAAAGGTTTAGGGGGAGCGTACGTGTGAGGGCGCGGGTTAGTGTGAGCATACGGGTTAGGATTAGGGGACGGGTGAGGGGAAGGCTTCGGGGAAGGGTTAGGGTTAGGGTTCGGGCTAGGATTAGGGTTAGGGGACGGGGACGGTTTAGGGTCCACGTGAGGGTACAACAACGGTTTAGGGGGAGCGTACGTTTGAGCGTGAGGATTACTGTGAGCGTATCGGTTAGGATTAGGGGACGGATGAGGGGAAGGCTTCAGGGAAGGGTTAGGGTTCGGGCTAGGGTTAGGGTTAGGGGACGGGGACGGTTTAGGGTCCAGGTGAGGGTACGACAACGGTTTAGGGGGAGCGTACTTGTGAGGGCGCTGGTTAATGTGAGCGTACGGGTTAGGATTAGGGGACGGGTGAGGGGAAGGCTTCGGGGAAGGGTTAGGGTTAGGGTTCGGGCTAGGGTTAGGTGACGGGGATGGGGACGTTTTAAGGTCCAGGTGAGGGTACGACAACGGTTTAGAGGGAGCGTACGTGTGAGGGCGCGGGTTAGTGTGAGCGTACGGGTTAGGATTAGGGGACGGGTGAGGGGAAGGCTTCGGGGAAGTGTTAGGTTTAGGGTTCCGGCTAGGGTTAGGGTTAGGGGACGGGGACGGTTTAGGGTCCAGGTGAGGGTACGACAACGGCTTAGGGGGAGCGTACGTGTGAGGGCGCGGGTTAGTGTGAGCGTACGGGTTAGGATTAGGGGACGGGTGAGGGTCAGGCTTCGCGGAAGGGCTAGGGTTATGGTTCGGCCTAGGGTTAGGGTTAGGGGACTGGGACGGTTTAGGGTCCAGGTGAGGGTATGACAACGCTTTATGGGGAGGGTATGTGTGAGGGCGCCGGTTAGTGTTAGCGTACGAATAAGGATTAGGGGACGGGTGAGGGCCAGGCTTCAGGGAAGTGTTCGGTTTAGGGTTCGGGCTAGGGTTAGTGATAGGGGACGGGGACGGTTTAGGGTCCAGATGAGGGGACGACAACGCTTTAGGGTAACGTATGAGTGAGAGCGCGGGTTAGTGTTAGCGTATGGGTTAGGATTAGGGGACGGGTGAGGGTCAGGCTCGGGGAAGGTTTAGCATTAGGGTTCGGGCTAGGGTTAGGGTTACGGGACGAGGACGGTTTAGGGTCCAGGTGAGGGTACGACAACGGTTTACGGGGAGCGTACGTGTGAGGGCGCGGGTTAGTGTGAGCGTATGGGTTAGGATTAGGGGACGGGTGAGGGGAAGGCTTTTGGGAAGGGTTAGGGTTAGGGTGCGGGTTAGGGTTAGGGTTAGGGGACGGGGACGGTTTAGGGTCCAGGTGACAGTACGACAACGGTTTAGGGGGAGCGTACGTGTGAGGGCGCGGCTTAGTGTGAGCGTACGGTTTAGGATTAGGGGACGGGTGAGGGTCAGGCTTCGGGGAAGAGTTAGGGTTAGGGTTGGGGCTAGGGTTAGGGGACGGGGACTGGGACGGTTGAGGGTCCACGTTAGGGTATGACAACGCTTTAGCGGTAGCGTACTTGTGAGGGCGCATGTCAGTGTTAGCGTACAGGTTAGGATTAGGGGACGGGTGAGGGTCAGGCTTCAGGGAAGGGTTAGGGTTAGGGATCGGGCTAGGGTTAAGGTTAGGGGACCGGGACGGTTTAGGGTTCATGTGAGGTTACGACAACGCTTTAGGGGGAGCGTACGTGTGAGAACGCAGGTTAGTGTTAGCGTACGGGTTAGGATTAGGTGACGGGTGAGGGTCTGTATTCTGGGAAGGGTTAGGGTTAGGGTTCGCGGTAGGGTTAGAGTTAGGAGACGGGGACGGTTTAGTGTCCAGGTGAGGGTATGACAATGCTTTAGAGGGAGCGTACATGTGAGGGTGTGGGTTAGCGTTAGCGTACGGGTTAGGATTAGAGGACGTGTGAGGGTCAGGCTTTGGGCAAGGGTTAGAGTTAGGGTTCAGTCTAGGGTTAGGGTTAGGGGACGGGGACGGTTTAGGGTACAGCTGAGGGTACGACAACGCTTTAGGTGTAGCGTACGTGTGAGGGCGCGGATTAGCGTTAGCGTACGGGTTAGGATTAGGGGACGGGTGAGGGGAAGGCTTCGGGAAAGTGTTAGGGTTAGGGTTCGGGCTAGGGTTAGGGTTACGGGACGAGGACGGTTTAGGGTCCAGGTGAGGGTACGACAACGGTTTAGGGGGAGCGTACGTGTGAGGGCGCGGGTTAGTGTGAGCGTATGTGTTAGGATTAGGGGACGGGTGAGGGGAAGGCTTTTGGGAAGGGTTAGGGTTAGGGTGCGGGTTAGGGTTAGGGTTAGGGGACGGGGACGGTTTAGGGTCCAGGTGAGAGTACGACAACGGTTTAGGGGGAGCGTACGTGTGAGGGCGCGGCTTAGTGTGAGCGTACGGGTTAGGATTAGGGGACGGGTGAGGGTCTGGCTTCGGGGAAGAGTTAGGGTTAGGGTTCGGGCTAGGGTTAGGGGACGGGGACTGGGACGGTTGAGGGTCCACGTTAGGGTATGACAACGCTTTAGCGGTAGCGTACTTGTGAGGGCGCATGTCAGTGTTAGCGTACAGGTTAGGATTAGGGGACGGGTGAGGGTCAGGCTTCAGGGAAGTGTTAGGGTTAGGGATCGGGCTAGGGTTAAGGTTAGGGGACCGGGACGGTTTAGGGTTCATGTGAGGTTACGACAACGCTTTAGGGGGAGCGTACGTGTGAGAACGCAGGTTAGTGTTAGCGTACGGGTTAGGATTAGGTGACGGGTGAGGGTCAGTATTCGGGGAAGGGTTAAGGTTAGGGTTCGGCCTAGGGTTAGGGTTAGGGGACGGGGAAGGTTTAGGGTCCAGGTGAGGGTACGACAACGCTTTAGGGGGAGCGTACGTGTGAGGGCGCGGGTTAGTGTCAGCGTACGGGTGAGGATTAGGGAACGGGTGAGGGTCAGGATTCGGGGAAGTGTTCGGGTTAGGGTTCGGGCTAGGGTTAGGGGACGGGGACTGGGACGGTTGAGGGTCCAGGTTAGGGTATGACAAAGCTTTAGGGGTAGCGTACTTGTGAGGGCGCATGTCAGTGTTAGCGTACAGGTTAGGATTAGGGGACGGGTGAAGGTCAGGCTTCGGGGAAGGGTTAGGGTTAGGGATCAGGCTAGGGTTAAGGTTAGGGGACCGGGACGGTTAAGGGTTCATGTGAGTTTACGACAACGCTTTAGGGGGAGCGTAAGTGTGAGAGCGCGGGTTAGTGTTAGCATACGGGTTAGGATTAGGGGACGGGTGAGGGGCAGGATTCGGGGAAGGGTTAAGGTTAGGGTTCGGTCTAGGGTTAGGGTTAGGGGACGGGGACGGTTTAGGGTCCAGGTGAGGGTACGACAACGCTTTAGATGGAGCGTACGTGTGAGGGCGCGTGTTAGTGTTAGCGTACGGATTAGGATTAGGGGACAGGTGAGTGTCAGGCTTCGGGGAATCATTAGGGTTAGGGTTCGGGCTAGGGTCAGGTTTAGGGGATGGTGACGGTTTAGGGTCCCGGTGAGGGAACGACAACGCTTTAGGTTTAGCATACGTGTGAGGGAGCGGATTAGCGTTAGCGTACGGGTTAGGATTAGGGGACGGGTGAGGGGAAGGCTTCGGGGAAGGGTTAGGGTTAGGGTTTGGGCTACGGTTAGGGTTAGGGGACGGGGACGGTTTAGGGTCCAGGTGAAGGTACGACAATGCTTTAAGGGGAGCATACGTGTGAGGGCGCGGGTTAGTGTGAGCGTACGGGTTAGGATTAGGGGACGGGTGAGGGTAAGGCTTCGGGAAAGTGTTAGGGTTAGGGTTCGGGCTAGGGTTAGGGTTACGGGACGAGGACGGTTTAGGGTCCAGGTGAGGGTACGACAACGGTTTACGGGGAGCGTACGTGTGAGGGCGCGGGTTAGTGTGAGCGTATGGGTTAGGATTAGGGGACGGGTGAGGGGAAGGCTTTTGGGAAGGGTTAGGGTTAGGGTGCGGGTTAGGGTTAGGGTTAGGGGACGGGGACGGTTTAGGGTCCAGGTGACAGTACGACAACGGTTTAGGGGGAGCGTACGTGTGAGGGCGCGGCTTAGTGTGAGCGTACGGTTTAGGATTAGGGGACGGGTGAGGGTCAGGCTTCGGGGAAGAGTTAGGGTTAGGGTTGGGGCTAGGGTTAGGGGACGGGGACTGGGACGGTTGAGGGTCCACGTTAGGGTATGACAACGCTTTAGCGGTAGCGTACTTGTGAGGGCGCATGTCAGTGTTAGCGTACAGGTTAGGATTAGGGGACGGGTGAGGGTCAGGCTTCAGGGAAGGGTTAGGGTTAGGGATCGGGCTAGGGTTAAGGTTAGGGGACCGGGACGGTTTAGGGTTCATGTGAGGTTACGACAACGCTTTAGGGGGAGCGTACGTGTGAGAACGCAGGTTAGTGTTAGCGTACGGGTTAGGATTAGGTGACGGGTGAGGGTCCGTATTCTGGGAAGGGTTAGGGTTAGGGTTCGCGGTAGGGTTAGAGTTAGGAGACGGGGACGGTTTAGTGTCCAGGTGAGGGTATGACAATGCTTTAGAGGGAGCGTACATGTGAGGGTGTGGGTTAGCGTTAGCGTACGGGTTAGGATTAGAGGACGTGTGAGGGTCAGGCTTTGGGCAAGGGTTAGAGTTAGGGTTCAGTCTAGGGTTAGGGTTAGGGGACGGGGACGGTTTAGGGTACAGCTGAGGGTACGACAACGCTTTAGGTGTAGCGTACGTGTGAGGGCGCGGATTAGCGTTAGCGTACGGGTTAGGATTAGGGGACGGGTGAGGGGAAGGCTTCGGGAAAGTGTTAGGGTTAGGGTTCGGGCTAGGGTTAGGGTTACGGGACGAGGACGGTTTAGGGTCCAGGTGAGGGTACGACAACGGTTTACGGGGAGCGTACGTGTGAGGGCGCGGGTTAGTGTGAGCGTATGGGTTAGGATTAGGGGACGGGTGAGGGGAAGGCTTTTGGGAAGGGTTAGGGTTAGGGTGCGGGTTAGGGTTAGGGTTAGGGGACGGGGACGGTTTAGGGTCCAGGTGACAGTACGACAACGGTTTAGGGGGAGCGTACGTGTGAGGGCGCGGCTTAGTGTGAGCGTACGGGTTAGGATTAGGGGACGGGTGAGGGTCTGGCTTCGGGGAAGAGTTAGGGTTAGGGTTCGGGCTAGGGTTAGGGGACGGGGACTGGGACGGTTGAGGGTCCACGTTAGGGTATGACAACGCTTTAGCGGTAGCGTACTTGTGAGGGCGCATGTCAGTGTTAGCGTACAGGTTAGGATTAGGGGACGGGTGAGGGTCAGGCTTCAGGGAAGTGTTAGGGTTAGGGATCGGGCTAGGGTTAAGGTTAGGGGACCGGGACGGTTTAGGGTTCATGTGAGGTTACGACAACGCTTTAGGGGGAGCGTACGTGTGAGAACGCAGGTTAGTGTTAGCGTACGGGTTAGGATTAGGTGACGGGTGAGGGTCAGTATTCGGGGAAGGGTTAAGGTTAGGGTTCGGCATAGGGTTAGGGTTAGGGGACGGGGAAGGTTTAGGGTCCAGGTGAGGGTACGACAACGCTTTAGGGGGAGCGTACGTGTGAGGGCGCGGGTTAGTGTCAGCGTACGGGTGAGGATTAGGGAACGGGTGAGGGTCAGGATTCGGGGAAGTGTTCGGGTTAGGGTTCGGGCTAGGGTTAGGGGACGGGGACTGGGACGGTTGAGGGTCCAGGTTAGGGTATGACAAAGCTTTAGGGGTAGCGTACTTGTGAGGGCGCATATCAGTGTTAGCGTACAGGTTAGGATTAGGGGACGGGTGAAGGTCAGGCTTCGGGGAAGTGTTAGGGTTAGGGATCAGGCTAGGGTTAAGGTTAGGGGACCGGGACGGTTAAGGGTTCATGTGAGTTTACGACAACGCTTTAGGGGGAGCGTAAGTGTGAGAGCGCGGGTTAGTGTTAGCATACGGGTTAGGATTAGGGGACGGGTGAGGGGCAGGATTCGGGGAAGGGTTAAGGTTAGTGTTCGGCCTAGGGTTAGGGTTAGGGGACGGGGACGGTTAAGGGTCCAGGTGAGGGTACGACAACGCTTTAGATGGAGCGTACGTGTGAGGGCGCGTGTTAGTGTTAGCGTACGGATTAGGATTAGGGGACAGGTGAGTGTCAGGCTTCGGGGAATCGTTAGGGTTAGGGTTCGGGCTAGGGTTAGGTTTAGGGGATGATGACGGTTTAGGGTCCAGGTGAGGGAACGACAACGCTTTAGGTTTAGCATACTTGTGAGGGAGCGGATTAGCGTTAGCGTACGGGTTAGGATTAGGGGACGGGTGAGGGGAAGGCTTCAGGGAAGGGTTAGGGTTAGGGTTTGGGCTACGGTTAGGGTTAGGGGACGGGGACGGTTTAGGGTCCAGGTGAAGGTACGACAATGCTTTAAGGGGAGCGTACGTGTGAGGGCGCGGGTTAGTGTGAGCGTACGGGTTAGGATTAGGGGACGGGTGAGGGTAAGGCTTCGGGAAAGTGTTAGGGTTAGGGTTCGGGCTAGGGTTAGGGTTACGGGACGAGGACGGTTTAGGGTCCAGGTGAGGGTACGACAACGGTTTACGGGGAGCGTACGTGTGAGGGCGCGGGTTAGTGTTAGCGTACAGGTTAGGATTAGGGGACGGGTGAGGGTCAGGCTTCGGGGAAGGGTTAGGGTTAGGGATCGGGCTAGGGTTAGGGTTAGGGAACCGGGACGGTGTAGGGTCGAGGTGAGGGTACGACAATGCTTTAGATGGAGCGTACGTGTGAGGGCGCGGCTTAGTGTGAGCGTACGGTTTAGGATTAGGGGACGGGTGAGGGTCAGGCTTCGGGGAAGAGTTAGGGTTAGGGTTGGGGCTAGGGTTAGGGGACGGGGACTGGGACGGTTGAGGGTCCACGTTAGGGTATGACAACGCTTTAGCGGTAGCGTACTTGTGAGGGCGCATGTCAGTGTTAGCGTACAGGTTAGGATTAGGGGACGGGTGAGGGTCAGGCTTCAGGGAAGGGTTAGGGTTAGGGATCGGGCTAGGGTTAAGGTTAGGGGACCGGGACGGTTTAGGGTTCATGTGAGGTTACGACAACGCTTTAGGGGGAGCGTACGTGTGAGAACGCAGGTTAGTGTTAGCGTACGGGTTAGGATTAGGTGACGGGTGAGGGTCTGTATTCTGGGAAGGGTTAGGGTTAGGGTTCGCGGTAGGGTTAGAGTTAGGAGACGGGGACGGTTTAGGTTCCAGGTGAGGGTACGACAACGCTTTAGGGAGAGCGTACGTGTCAGGGTGCGGGTTAGCGTGAGCGTACGTGTTAAGTTTAGGGGACGGGTGAGGGTCAGGCTTCAGGGAAGTGTTAGGGTTAGGGTTCGGGCTAGGGTTAGGTTTAGGGTATGGGGACGGTTTAGTGTCCAGGTGAGTGTACAACAACGCTTTAGGTGTAGCGTAAGTGTGAAGGCGTGGATTAGCGTGAGCGTACGGGTTAGGATTAGGGCAACGGTTGGTCAGGATTCGCTGAAGGGTTAGGGTTAGGGTTGGGCTAGGATTACGGAAAGGGGATGGGGATGGTTTAGGGTTTAGGTGAGGGTACGACAACACTTTAGGGGGAAACTACGTGTGAGGGCGCGGGTTCGCATTAGCGTGCGGGTTAGGATTAGGGGACGGGTGAGGGTCAGGCTTCGGGGAATGGTTAAGGTTAGGGTTCCGTCTAGGGTTAGGGTTATCGGACGGGGACGGTTTAGGGTTCAGATGAGGTTACGACAACGCTTTAGGGGTAGCGTACGTGTGAGGGCGCGGGTTCGCATTAGCGTGCGGGTTAGGATTAGGGGACGGGTGAGGGTCAGGCTTCGGGGAATGGTTAAGGTTAGGGTTCCGTCTAGGGTTAGGGTTATCGGACGGGGACGGTTTAGGGTTCAGATGAGGTTACGACAACGCTTTAGGGGTAGCGTACGTGTGAGGGCGCGGGATAGCGTTAGCGTACGGGTTAGGATTAGGGGACGGGGGAGGGTCAGGCTTCGGGGAAGGGTAAGGGTTAGGGTTCGGGCTAGGGTTAGGGTTAGGGGACGGGAACGGTTTAGGGTCCAGGTGAGGGTACGACAACGCTTTAGGGGGACCGTACGTGTGAGGGCCTGGGTTAGTGTTAGCGTACGTGATAGGATTAGGGTACGGGTGAGGGTCAGGCTTCGGGGAAGGGTTAGGGTTAGGGTTCGGGCTAGGGTTAGGGTTAGGGGACGGGGACGGTTTAGGGTCCAGGTGAGGGTACGACAACGCTTTAGGGGAAGCGTACGTGTGAGGGCACGGGTTAGTGTGAGCGTACGGGTTAGGATTAGGGGATGGGTGAGGGTGAGGCTTCAGAGAAGGTTTAGGATTAGGGTTCAGTCTAGGGTTAGGGTTAGGGGACGGGGAGGGTTTAGGGTCCAGGTGAGGTTACGACAATGCTTTAGGGGGAGCGTACGTGTGAGGGCGCGGGTGAGTGTTAGCGTACGGGTTAGGATTAGGGGACGGGTGAGGGTCAGGCTTCGGGGAAGTGTTAAGGTTAGGGTTCGGGCTAGGGTTAGGGTTAGGGGACGGGGACGGTTGAGGGTCCATGTGAGGGTATGACATCGCTTTAGGGGGAGCATACTTGTGACGGCCCGGGTTAGTGTTAGCATACGGTTTAGGATTAGGGGACGGGTGAGGGTCAGGCTTCAGGGAAGTGTTAGGTTTAGGGTTCGGGCTAGGATTAGGGGACGGGGACGGGGATGGTTGAGGGTCCAGGTGAGGATATGACAACGCTTTAGGGGGAGCGTAGTTGTGAGAGCGCGGGTCAGTGTTAGCGTACTTGTTAGGATTAGGGGACGGGTGAGGGTCAGGCTTCGGGGAAGGGTTAGGGTTAAGGATCGGGATCGGGCTAGGTTTAGAGTTACGGGACCGGGACGGTTTAGGGTCCAGGTGAGGGTACGACAACGCTTTAGGGGGAGCGTACGTGTGAGGGCACGGGTTAGTGTTAGCGTATGGTTAGGATTAGGGGACGGGTGAGGGGAAGGCTTCCGGGAAGGGTTAGGGTTAGGGTTCGGGCTATGGTTAGTGTTAGGGGACGGGGACGGTTTAGGGTCCAGGTGAGGGTACGAGAACGCTTTAGGGGGAGCGTACATGTGAAGATGCGGGTTAGCGTGAGCGTACGGGTTAGGATTAGGGGACGGGTGAGGGTCAGGCTTCGCGGAAGGGCTAGGGTTAGGGTTCGGGCTAGGGTTAGGTTTAGGGGACGGGGACGGTTTAGGGTCCAGGTGAGTGTACGACAATACTTTAGGGTGAGCGTACGTGTGACGGCATGGCTTATTGTTAGCGTACGGGTTAGGATTAGGGCACGGGTGAGGTCCAGGCTTCGGGGAAGTGTTAGGGTTAGGGTTCGGGCTAGGGTTAGGGTTAGGGGACGGGGACGGTTTAGGGTCCACGTGAGTGTACGACAAAGCTTTCGGGGGAGCGTACGTGTGAGGGCGCGTGTTAGTGTCAGCGTACGGGTTAGGATTAGCGGACTGGTGAGGGTCAGGCTTCGGGAAGTGTTATGGTTAGGGACAGGCTAGGGTTAGGGTTAGGGTACGGGGACGGTTTAGGGTACAGGTGAGGGTACGACAACGCTTTATGGGGAGCGTACGTGTGAGGGCGTGGGTTAGCGTTTGCGTACGGGTTAGGATTAGGGGACGGGTGGAGGTCAGCCTTCGGGGAAGGTTAAGGGTTAGGGTTCGGGCTAGGGTTAGGGTTAGGAGACGGGAACGGTTTAGGGTCCAGGTGAGGGTACGACAACGCTTTAGGGTAGCGTATGTGTGAGAGCGCGGGTTAGTGTTAGCGTACGGGTTAGGATTAGTGGACGGGTGAGGGTCAGGATTCGGGGAAGGGTTAGGGTTAGGGTTCGGCCTAGGGTTAGTTTTAGGGGACGGGGACGATTTAGGGTCCACGTGAGGGTACGACATCGCTTTAGATGGAGCGTACGTGTGAGGGCGCGTGTTAGTGTTAGCGTACGGATTAGGATTAGGGGACGGGTGAGTGTCAGGCTTCGGGGAATCATTAGTGTTAGGGTTCGGGCTAGGGTTAGGTTTAGGGGATGGTGACGGTTTAGGGTCCAGGTGAGGGTACGACAACGCTTTAGGTTTAGCATACGTTTGAGGGCGCGGATTAGCGTTAGCGTATGGGTTAGGATTAGGGGACGTGTTGGGTCAGGCTTCGGGGAAAGGTTGGGCTTAGGTTTCGGTCTAGGGTTAGGGTTAGGGGACGGGGACAGTTTAGGGTCCAGGTGAGGGTACGACAACGGTTTAGGAGGAGCGTACGTATGAGGGCGCGGGTTAGTGTGAGCGTACGGGTTAGGATTAGGGGACGGGTGAGGGGAAGGCTTCGGGGAAGTGTTAGGGTTAGGGTTCGGGCTAGGGTTAGGGTTAGGGTTAGGGGACGGTTTAGTGTCCAGGTGAGGGTACGACAACGGTTTAGGGGGAGCGTACGTGTGAGGGCCTGGGTTAGTTTGAGCGTACGGGTTAGGATTAGGGGACGGGTGAGGGGAAGGCTTCGGGGAAGGGTTAGGATTAGGGTCCGGGCTAGGGTTAAGGTTAGGGGACGGGAACGGTTTAGGGTCCAGATGAGGGTACAACAACGGTTTAGGGTGAGCGTACGAGTGCGGGCATGGGTTAGTGTTAGCGTACGGGTTAGGATTAGGGTACGGTTGAGGGGAAGGCTTCGGGGAAGGGTTAGGGTTAGGGTTCGGGCTAGGGTTAGGGTTAGGGGACGGGGACGGTTTAGAGTCCAGGTGAGGGTACGACAAAGGTTTAGGGTGAGCGTACGTGTGAGGGCACGAGTTAGTGTTAGCGTACGGCTTAGGTTTACAGAACGGGTGAGGGGAAGGCTTCGGGGAAAGGTTAGGTTTAGTGTTCGGGCTAGGGTTAGGGTTAGGGGACGGGGACGGTTTAGGGTCCAGGTGAGGGTACGACAATGCTTTAGGGGGAGCGTATGTGTGAGGGCGCGGGTCAGCGTGACCGTACGGGTTTGGATTAGGGGACGGGTGAGTGTCAGGCTTCGGGGAATGGTTAGGGTTAGGGTTCCGGCTAGGGTTAGGGTTATCGGACGGGGACAGTTTAGGGTTCAGGTGAGGTTACGACAACGCTTTAGGGGGAGCGTACGTGTGAGGGCCCGGGTTAGCGTTAGCGTACGGGTTAGGATTAGGGGACGGGGGAGGGTCAGGCTTCGGGGAAGTGTTAGGGTTAGGGTTCGGGCTAGGGTTAGGGTTAGGGGACGGGGACGGTTTAGGGTCCAGGTGAGGGTACAACAACGCTTTAGGGGGAGCGTACGTGTGAGGGCGTGGGTTAGTGTTAGTGTACGTGATAGGATTATGTTACGGGTGAGGGTCAGGATTCGGGGAAGTGTTAGGGTTAGGGTTCGGGGTAGGATTAGGGTTAGGGGTCCGGGACGGTTCAGGGTCCAGGTGAGGGTACGACAACGCTTTAGGGGGAGCGTACGTGTGAGGGCGTGGGTTTGCGTTAGCGTACTTGTTAGGATTAGGGGACGGGTGAGGGTCAGGCTTCGGGGAAGGGTTAGGTTTAGTGTTCGGGCTAGGGTTAGTGTTAGGGGACGGGGACGGTTCAGGGTCCATGTGAGGGTACGACAACTCTTTAGGGGGAGCGTACATGTGAGAGCACAGGTTATCGTGAGCATACGGGTTAGGATTAGGGGACCGGTGAGGGTCAGGCTTCGGGGAAGTGTTAGGGTTAGGGTTCGGGCTAGGTTTAGGGTTAGGGGACGGGGACGGTTTAGGGTCCAGGTGAGGGTACGACAACGCTTTAGGGGGAGCGTACGTGTGAGGCCGCGGGTTAGCGTTAGCGTACGGGTTAGGATTAGGGGACGGGTGAGAGTCAGGCTTCGGGGAAGTGTTAAGGTTAGGGTTCAGGCTGGGGTTAGGGGACGGGGACAGGGACGGTTTAGGGTCCAGGTGAGGGTACGACAATGCTTTAGGGGGAGCGTACGTGTGAGGCCGCGGGTTAGCAAGAGCGTACAGGCTAGGATTAGGCGACGGGTGAGAGTCAGGCTTCGGAGAAGGGTTAGGGTTAGGGTTCGCGGTAGGGTTAGATTTAGGAGACGGGGACGGTTTAGTGTCCAGGTTGAGGGTACGACAACGCTTTAGGGGGAGCGTACATGTGAGGGCGTGGGTTAGCGTTAGCGTACGGGTTATGAATAGAGGACGGGTGAGGGTCAGGCTTCGGGGAAGGGATAGGGTTAGGGTTCAGTCTAGGGTTAGGGTTAGGGGACGGGGACGGTTTAGGGTACAGCTGAGGGTACGACAATGCTTTAGGGGGAGCGTACGTGTGAGGGCGCGGGTTAGCGTTAGCGTGCGGGTTAAGATTAGGGGACGGGTTAGGTTCAGGCTTCAGGAAGGGTTAGGGTTAGGGTTCGGTCTAGGGTTAGGGTTAGGGGACGGGGACTTTTAGGGTCCAGGTGAGGGTACGACAACGTTTTACGGGGAGCATACGTGTGAGGGCATGGGTTAGCATTAGTGTGCGGGTTAGGATTAGAGAACGGGTGAGGGTGAGGATTCGGGGAAGGGTTAGGGTTAGGGTTTGGGCTAGGGTTAGGTTTAGGGTATGGGGACGGTTTAGTGTCCAGCTGAGGGTACAACAACGCTTTAGGTGTACCGTACGTGTGAGGGCGTGGATTAGCTTTAGCGTACGGGTTAGGATTAGGGGACGAGTTGGGTCAGGATTCGGGGAAGGGTTAGGGTTAGGGTTGGGCTAGGGTTACGGTTAGGGGATGGGGATGGTTTAGGGTTCAGGTGAGGGTACGACAACGCTTTAGGGGGAACCTACGTGTGAGGGCGCGGGTTCGCGTTAGCGTGCGGGTTAGGATTAGGGGACGGGTGAGGGTCAGGCTTCGGGGAATGGTTAGGGTTAGGGTTCCGGCTAGGGTTAGGGTTATCGGACGGGGACAGTTTAGGGTTCAGGTGAGGTTACGACAACGCTTTAGGGGGAGCGTACGTGTGAGGGCGCGGGTTAGCGTTAGCGTACGGGTTAGGATTAGGGGACGGGAGAGGGTCAGGCTTCGGGGAAGTGTTAGGGTTAGGGTTCGGGCTAGGGTTAGGGTTAGGGGACGGGGACGGTTTAGGGTCCAGGTGAGGGTACGACAACGCTTTAGGGGGAGCGTACATGTGAGGGCGCGGGTTAGCGTTAGCGTACGGGTTAGGATTAGGGCATGGGTGAGGTTCAGGCTTCGGGGAATTGTTAGGTTTAGGGTTCGAGCTAGGGTTAGGGTTAGGGGACGGCGACGGTTTAGGGTCCACGTGAGAGTACGACAAAGCTTTAGGGGGAGCGTACGTGTGAGAGCGTGTGTTATTGTCAGCGTACGGGTTAGGATTAGGGGACGGGTGAGGGTCAGGCTTCGGGGAAGGGTTAGGGTTAGGGACAGGCTAGGGTTAGGGTTAGGGGACGGGGACGGTTTAGGGTACAGGTGAGGGTACGACAACGCTTTAGGGGGAGCGTACGTGTGAGGGCGTGGGTTAGTGTTAGTGTACGTGATAGGATTATGGTACGGGTGAGGGTCAGGCTTCGGGGAAGTGTTAGGGTTAGGTTTCGGGCTAAGGTTAGTGTTAGGGGACGGGGACGGTTTAGGGTCCAGGTAAGGGTACAACAACGCTTTAGGGGGAGCGTACGTGTGAGGGCGTGGGTTAGTGTTAGTGTACGTGATAGGATTATGTTACGGGTGAGGGTCAGGATTCGGGGAAGTGTTAGGGTTAGGGTTCGGGGTAGGATTAGGGTTAGGGGTCCGGGACGGTTTAGGGTCCAGGTGAGGGTACGACAACGCTTTAGGGGGAGCGTACGTGTGAGGGCGCAGGTTAGTGTGAGCGTACGGGTTAGGATTGGGGACGGGTGAGGGTCAGGCTTCGGGGAAGGTTAGGGTTAGGGTTTGGGCTAGTGTTAGGGGACGGGGACTGGGACGGTTGAGGGTCCAGGTTAGGGTATGACAACGCTTTAGGGGTAGCGTACTTGTGAGGGCGCATGTTAGTGTTAGCGTACAGGTTAGGATTAGGGGACGGGTGAGGGTCAGGCTTCGGGGAAGGGTTAGGGTTAGGGATCGGGCTAGGGTTAGGGTTAGGGAACCGGGACGGTGTAGGGTCGAGGTGAGGGTACGACAATGCTTTAGATGGAGCGTACGTGTGAGGGCGCGTGTTAGTGTTAGCATACGGATTAGGATTTGGGGACGGGTGAGTGTCAGGCTTCGGGGAATCGTTAGGGTTAGGGTTCGGGCTAGGGTTAGAGTTAGGGGACAGGGACAGTTTAGTGTCCAGGTGAGGGTACGACAGCGCTTTAGGGGGAGCGTACGTGTGAGGGCGTAAGTTAGCGTTAGCGTACGGGTTAGGATTAGGGGACGGGTAGGGGTCAGGCTTCGGGGAATAGTTAGGGTTAGGGTTTGGGCTAGGGTTAGGGTTAGGGGACGGGGACGGTTTAGGGTCCAGGTGAATGTATGACAACGCTTTATGGGGAGCGTACGTGTGAGCGCGTGGGTTAGCGTGCGCGTACGTGTTAGGATTAGTGGACGGGTGAGGCTCAGGCTTTGGGGTAGGGTTAAGGTTAGGGTTCGGGCTAGCTTTAGGTTTAGGGGACGGGG
Organism: Leucopleurus acutus; assembly: GCF_964270905.1. Lineage (NCBI taxonomy): Eukaryota > Metazoa > Chordata > Mammalia > Artiodactyla > Delphinidae > Leucopleurus > Leucopleurus acutus. The sequence continues at coordinate 66,763 of NW_028139099.1, read as the reverse complement.
ACGGTTTAGGGTCCAGGTGAGGGTACAACCACGCTTTAGGGGGAGCGTACTTGTGAGGGCGCGGGTTAGTGTTAGCGTACCGATTAGGATTAGGAGACGGGTGAGGGTCAGGTTTCTGGGAAGGGTTAGGGTTAGGGTTCGGGGTAGGGTTAGGGTTAGGGGACGGGGACGGTTTAGGGTCCAGGTGAGGGTACGACAACGCTTTAGGGGGAGCGTACGTGTGAGGGCGTGGGTTCGCGTTAGCGTACTTGTTAGGATTAGGGGACGGGTGAGGGTCAGGCTTCGGGGAAGGGTTAGGTTTAGTGTTCGGCCTAGGGTTAGTGTTAGGGGACGGGGACGGTTCAGGGTCCATGTGAGGGTACGACAACTCTTTAGGGGGAGCGTACGTGTGAGGGCGCAGGTTATCGTGAGCATACGGGTTAGGATTAGGGGACGGGTGATGGTCAGGCTTCGGGGAAGTGTTAGGGTTAGGGTTCGGGCTAGGTTTAGGGTTAGGGGACGGGGACGGTTTAGGGTCCAGGTGAGGGTACGACAACGGTTTAGGGGGAGCGTACGTGTGAGGGCACGGGTTAGTGTGAGCGTACGGGTTAGGATTAGGGGACGGGTGAGGGGAAGGCTTCGGGGAAGGTTTAGGGTTAAGGGACGGGGACGGTTTACGGTCCAGATGAGGATACGACAATGGTTTAGGGGGAGCGTACGTGTGAGGGCACGGGTTAGTGTGAGCGTACGGGTTAGGATTAGGGGACGGGTGAGGGGAAGGCTTCGGGGAAGGTTTAGGGTTAGGGTTCGGGCTAGGGTTAGATTTAGGGGACGGGGACAGTTTAGGGTCAAGGTGAGGGTACGACAAAGTTTTAGGGGGAGCGTACGTGTGAAGACGTGGGTTAGTGTGAGCGTATGGGTTAGGATTAGGGGAAGGGTGAGGGGAAGGCTTCAGGGAAGGGTTAGGGTTCAGGCTAGGGTTAGGGTTAGGGGACGGGGACGGTTTAGGATCCAGGTGAGGGTACGACAATGGTTTAGGGGGAGCGTATGTGTGAGGGCGTGGGTTAGTGTGAGCGTACGGGTTAGGATTAGGGGACGGGTGAGGGGAAGGCTTCGGGGAAGGGTTAGGGTTAGGGTTTGGGCTAGAGTTAGGGGACGGGGACGGGGAAGGTTTAGGGTCCAGGTGAGGGTACGACAATGTTTTAGGGGAGCGTACGTGTGAGGGCGTGGGTTAGCGAGAGCGTACAGATTACGATTAGGCGACGGGTGAGAGTCATGCTTCGGGGAAGGGTTAGGGTTAGGGTTCGCGGTAGGGTTAGAATTAGGAGACGGGGACGGTTTAGGGTACAGCTGAGGGTACGACAACGCTTTAGGGGGAGCGTACGTGTGAGGGCGCGGGTTAGCGTTAGCGTGCGGGTTAGGATTAGGGGACGGGTTAGTTTCAGGCTTCGGGAAGGGTTAGGGTTAGGGTAGGGCCTAGGGTTAGGGTTAGGGGACGGGGACGGTTTAGGGTCCAGGTGAGGGTACGACAAAGCTTTAGGGGGAGGGAACGTGTTAGAGGGCGGGTTAGCGTTAATGTACGGGTAAGGATTAGGGGACGGGTGAGTGTCAGGCTCGGGGAAGGGTTAGGGTTAGGGTTCGGCCTAGGGTTAGGGTTAGGGGACGGGGACGGTTTAGGGTCCAGGTGAGGGTACGACAACGCTTTAGGGGGAGCGTACGTGTGAGGGCACGCGTTAGCGTTAGTGTGCGGGTTAGGATTAAGGAACGGGTGAGGGTGAGGATTCGGGGAAGTGTTAGGGTTAGGGTTCGGGCTAGGGTTAGGGTTAGGAGACGGGGACGGTTTAGGTTCCAGGTGAGGGTACGACAACGCTTTAGGGAGAGCGTACGTGTCAGGGTGCGGGTTAGCGTGAGCGTACGTGTTAAGATTAGGGGACGGGTGAGGGTCAGGCTTCAGGGAAGTGTTAGGGTTAGGGTTCGGGCTAGGGTTAGGTTTAGGGTATGGGGACGGTTTAGTGTCCAGGTGAGTGTACAACAACGCTTTAGGTGTAGCGTAAGTGTGAAGGCGTGGATTAGCGTGAGCGTACGGGTTAGGATTAGGGCAACGGTTGGTCAGGATTCGCTGAAGGGTTAGGGTTAGGGTTGGGCTAGGATTACGGAAAGGGGATGGGGATGGTTTAGGGTTTAGGTGAGGGTACGACAACACTTTAGGGGGAAACTACGTGTGAGGGCGCGGGTTCGCATTAGCGTGCGGGTTAGGATTAGGGGACGGGTGAGGGTCAGGCTTCGGGGAATGGTTAAGGTTAGGGTTCCGTCTAGGGTTAGGGTTATCGGACGGGGACGGTTTAGGGTTCAGATGAGGTTACGACAACGCTTTAGGGGTAGCGTACGTGTGAGGGTGCGGGTTCGCATTAGCGTGCGGGTTAGGATTAGGGGACGGGTGAGGGTCAGGCTTCGGGGAATGGTTAAGGTTAGGGTTCCGTCTAGGGTTAGGGTTATCGGACGGGGACGGTTTAGGGTTCAGATGAGGTTACGACAACGCTTTAGGGGTAGCGTACGTGTGAGGGCGCGGGATAGCGTTAGCGTACGGGTTAGGATTAGGGGACGGGGGAGGGTCAGGCTTCGGGGAAGGGTAAGGGTTAGGGTTCGGGCTAGGGTTAGGGTTAGGGGACGGGAACGGTTTAGGGTCCAGGTGAGGGTACGACAACGCTTTAGGGGGACCGTACGTGTGAGGGCCTGGGTTAGTGTTAGCGTACGTGATAGGATTAGGGTACGGGTGAGGGTCAGGCTTCGGGGAAGGGTTAGGGTTAGGGTTCGGGCTAGGGTTAGGGTTAGGGGACGAGGACGGTTTAGGGTCCAGGTGAGGGTACGACAACGCTTTAGGGGAAGCGTACGTGTGAGGGCACGGGTTAGTGTGAGCGTACGGGTTAGGATTAGGGGATGGGTGAGGGTGAGGCTTCAGAGAAGGTTTAGGATTAGGGTTCAGTCTAGGGTTAGGGTTAGGGGACGGGGAGGGTTTAGGGTCCAGGTGAGGTTACGACAATGCTTTAGGGGGAGCGTACGTGTGAGGGCGCGGGTGAGTGTTAGCGTACGGGTTAGGATTAGGGGACGGGTGAGGGTCAGGCTTCGGGGAAGTGTTAAGGTTAGGGTTCGGGCTAGGGTTAGGGTTAGGGGACGGGGACGGTTGAGGGTCCATGTGAGGGTATGACATCGCTTTAGGGGGAGCATACTTGTGACGGCCCGGGTTAGTGTTAGCATACGGTTTAGGATTAGGGGACGGGTGAGGGTCAGGCTTCAGGGAAGTGTTAGGTTTAGGGTTCGGGCTAGGATTAGGGGACGGGGACGGGGATGGTTGAGGGTCCAGGTGAGGATATGACAACGCTTTAGGGGGAGCGTAGTTGTGAGAGCGCGGGTCAGTGTTAGCGTACTTGTTAGGATTAGGGGACGGGTGAGGGTCAGGCTTCGGGGAAGGGTTAGGGTTAAGGATCGGGATCGGGCTAGGTTTAGAGTTACGGGACCGGGACGGTTTAGGGTCCAGGTGAGGGTACGACAACGCTTTAGGGGGAGCGTACGTGTGAGGGCACGGGTTAGTGTTAGCGTATGGTTAGGATTAGGGGACGGGTGAGGGGAAGGCTTCCGGGAAGGGTTAGGGTTAGGGTTCGGGCTATGGTTAGTGTTAGGGGACGGGGACGGTTTAGGGTCCAGGTGAGGGTACGAGAACGCTTTAGGGGGAGCGTACATGTGAAGATGCGGGTTAGCGTGAGCGTACGGGTTAGGATTAGGGGACGGGTGAGGGTCAGGCTTCGCGGAAGGGCTAGGGTTAGGGTTCGGGCTAGGGTTAGGTTTAGGGGACGGGGACGGTTTAGGGTCCAGGTGAGTGTACGACAATACTTTAGGGTGAGCGTACGTGTGACGGCATGGCTTATTGTTAGCGTACGGGTTAGGATTAGGGCACGGGTGAGGTCCAGGCTTCGGGGAAGTGTTAGGGTTAGGGTTCGGGCTAGGGTTAGGGTTAGGGGACGGGGACGGTTTAGGGTCCACGTGAGTGTACGACAAAGCTTTCGGGGGAGCGTACGTGTGAGGGCGCGTGTTAGTGTCAGCGTACGGGTTAGGATTAGCGGACTGGTGAGGGTCAGGCTTCGGGAAGTGTTATGGTTAGGGACAGGCTAGGGTTAGGGTTAGGGGACGGGGACGGTTTAGGGTACAGGTGAGGGTACGACAACGCTTTATGGGGAGCGTACGTGTGAGGGCGTGGGTTAGCGTTTGCGTACGGGTTAGGATTAGGGGACGGGTGGAGGTCAGCCTTCGGGGAAGGTTAAGGGTTAGGGTTCGGGCTAGGGTTAGGGTTAGGAGACGGGAACGGTTTAGGGTCCAGGTGAGGGTACGACAACGCTTTAGGGTAGCGTATGTGTGAGAGCGCGGGTTAGTGTTAGCGTACGGGTTAGGATTAGTGGACGGGTGAGGGTCAGGATTCGGGGAAGGGTTAGGGTTAGGGTTCGGCCTAAGGTTAGTTTTAGGGGACGGGGACGATTTAGGGTCCACGTGAGGGTACGACATCGCTTTAGATGGAGCGTACGTGTGAGGGCGCGTGTTAGTGTTAGCGTACGGATTAGGATTAGGGGACGGGTGAGTGTCAGGCTTCGGGGAATCATTAGTGTTAGGGTTCGGGCTAGGGTTAGGTTTAGGGGATGGTGACGGTTTAGGGTCCAGGTGAGGGTACGACAACGCTTTAGGTTTAGCATACGTTTGAGGGCGCGGATTAGCGTTAGCGTATGGGTTAGGATTAGGGGACGTGTTGGGTCAGGCTTCGGGGAAAGGTTGGGCTTAGGTTTCGGTCTAGGGTTAGGGTTAGGGGACGGGGACAGTTTAGGGTCCAGGTGAGGGTACGACAACGGTTTAGGAGGAGCGTACGTATGAGGGCGCGGGTTAGTGTGAGCGTACGGGTTAGGATTAGGGGACGGGTGAGGGGAAGGCTTCGGGGAAGTGTTAGGGTTAGGGTTCGGGCTAGGGTTAGGGTTAGGGTTAGGGGACGGTTTAGTGTCCAGGTGAGGGTACGACAACGGTTTAGTGGGAGCGTACGTGTGAGGGCCTGGGTTAGTTTGAGCGTACGGGTTAGGATTAGGGGACGGGTGAGGGGAAGGCTTCGGGGAAGGGTTAGGATTAGGGTCCGGGCTAGGGTTAAGGTTAGGGGACGGGAACGGTTTAGGGTCCAGATGAGGGTACAACAACGGTTTAGGGTGAGCGTACGAGTGCGGGCATGGGTTAGTGTTAGCGTACGGGTTAGGATTAGGGTACGGTTGAGGGGAAGGCTTCGGGGAAGGGTTAGGGTTAGGGTTCGGGCTAGGGTTAGGGTTAGGGGACGGGGACGGTTTAGAGTCCAGGTGAGGGTACGACAAAGGTTTAGGGTGAGCGTACGTGTGAGGGCACGAGTTAGTGTTAGCGTACGGCTTAGGTTTACAGAACGGGTGAGGGGAAGGCTTCGGGGAAAGGTTAGGTTTAGTGTTCGGGCTAGGGTTAGGGTTAGGGGACGGGGACGGTTTAGGGTCCAGGTGAGGGTACGACAATGCTTTAGGGGGAGCGTATGTGTGAGGGCGCGGGTCAGCGTGACCGTACGGGTTTGGATTAGGGGACGGGTGAGTGTCAGGCTTCGGGGAATGGTTAGGGTTAGGGTTCCGGCTAGGGTTAGGGTTATCGGACGGGGACAGTTTAGGGTTCAGGTGAGGTTACGACAACGCTTTAGGGGGAGCGTACGTGTGAGGGCCCGGGTTAGCGTTAGCGTACGGGTTAGGATTAGGGGACGGGGGAGGGTCAGGCTTCGGGGAAGTGTTAGGGTTAGGGTTCGGGCTAGGGTTAGGGTTAGGGGACGGGGACGGTTTAGGGTCCAGGTGAGGGTACAACAACGCTTTAGGGGGAGCGTACGTGTGAGGGCGTGGGTTAGTGTTAGTGTACGTGATAGGATTATGTTACGGGTGAGGGTCAGGATTCGGGGAAGTGTTAGGGTTAGGGTTCGGGGTAGGATTAGGGTTAGGGGTCCGGGACGGTTCAGGGTCCAGGTGAGGGTACGACAACGCTTTAGGGGGAGCGTACGTGTGAGGGCGTGGGTTTGCGTTAGCGTACTTGTTAGGATTAGGGGACGGGTGAGGGTCAGGCTTCGGGGAAGGGTTAGGTTTAGTGTTCGGGCTAGGGTTAGTGTTAGGGGACGGGGACGGTTCAGGGTCCATGTGAGGGTACGACAACTCTTTAGGGGGAGCGTACATGTGAGGGCACAGGTTATCGTGAGCATACGGGTTAGGATTAGGGGACGGGTGAGGGTCAGGCTTCGGGGAAGTGTTAGGGTTAGGGTTCGGGCTAGGTTTAGGGTTAGGGGACGGGGACGGTTTAGGGTCCAGGTGAGGGTACGACAACGCTTTAGGGGGAGCGTACGTGTGAGGCCGCGGGTTAGCGTTAGCGTACGGGTTAGGATTAGGGGACGGGTGAGAGTCAGGCTTCGGGGAAGTGTTAAGGTTAGGGTTCAGGCTGGGGTTAGGGGACGGGGACAGGGACGGTTTAGGGTCCAGGTGAGGGTACGACAATGCTTTAGGGGGAGCGTACGTGTGAGGCCGCGGGTTAGCAAGAGCGTACAGGCTAGGATTAGGCGACGGGTGAGAGTCAGGCTTCGGAGAAGGGTTAGGGTTAGGGTTCGCGGTAGGGTTAGATTTAGGAGACGGGGACGGTTTAGTGTCCAGGTTGAGGGTACGACAACGCTTTAGGGGGAGCGTACATGTGAGGGCGTGGGTTAGCGTTAGCGTACGGGTTAGGAATAGAGGACGGGTGAGGGTCAGGCTTCGGGGAAGGGATAGGGTTAGGGTTCAGTCTAGGGTTAGGGTTAGGGGACGGGGACGGTTTAGGGTACAGCTGAGGGTACGACAATGCTTTAGGGGGAGCGTACGTGTGAGGGCGCGGGTTAGCGTTAGCGTGCGGGTTAAGATTAGGGGACGGGTTAGGTTCAGGCTTCAGGAAGGGTTAGGGTTAGGGTTCGGTCTAGGGTTAGGGTTAGGGGACGGGGACTTTTAGGGTCCAGGTGAGGGTACGACAACGTTTTAGGGGGAGCATACGTGTGAGGGCATGGGTTAGCATTAGTGTGCGGGTTAGGATTAGAGAACGGGTGAGGGTGAGGATTCGGGGAAGGGTTAGGGTTAGGGTTTGGGCTAGGGTTAGGTTTAGGGTATGGGGACGGTTTAGTGTCCAGCTGAGGGTACAACAACGCTTTAGGTGTACCGTACGTGTGAGGGCGTGGATTAGCTTTAGCGTACGGGTTAGGATTAGGGGACGAGTTGGGTCAGGATTCGGGGAAGGGTTAGGGTTAGGGTTGGGCTAGGGTTACGGTTAGGGGATGGGGATGGTTTAGGGTTCAGGTGAGGGTACGACAACGCTTTAGGGGGAACCTACGTGTGAGGGCGCGGGTTCGCGTTAGCGTGCGGGTTAGGATTAGGGGACGGGTGAGGGTCAGGCTTCGGGGAATGGTTAGGGTTAGGGTTCCGGCTAGGGTTAGGGTTATCGGACGGGGACAGTTTAGGGTTCAGGTGAGGTTACGACAACGCTTTAGGGGGAGCGTACGTGTGAGGGCGCGGGTTAGCGTTAGCGTACGGGTTAGGATTAGGGGACGGGGGAGGGTCAGGCTTCGGGGAAGTGTTAGGGTTAGGGTTCGGGCTAGGGTTAGGGTTAGGGGACGGGGACGGTTTAGGGTCCAGGTGAGGGTACGACAACGCTTTAGGGGGAGCGTACATGTGAGGGCGCGGGTTAGCGTTAGCGTACGGGTTAGGATTAGGGCATGGGTGAGGTTCAGGCTTCGGGGAATTGTTAGGTTTAGGGTTCGAGCTAGGGTTAGGGTTAGGGGACGGCGACGGTTTAGGGTCCACGTGAGAGTACGACAAAGCTTTAGGGGGAGCGTACGTGTGAGAGCGTGTGTTATTGTCAGCGTACGGGTTAGGATTAGGGGACGGGTGAGGGTCAGGCTTCGGGGAAGGGTTAGGGTTAGGGACAGGCTAGGGTTAGGGTTAGGGGACGGGGACGGTTTAGGGTACAGGTGAGGGTACGACAACGCTTTAGGGGGAGCGTACGTGTGAGGGCGTGGGTTAGTGTTAGTGTACGTGATAGGATTATGGTACGGGTGAGGGTCAGGCTTCGGGGAAGTGTTAGGGTTAGGTTTCGGGCTAAGGTTAGTGTTAGGGGACGGGGACGGTTTAGGGTCCAGGTAAGGGTACAACAACGCTTTAGGGGGAGCGTACGTGTGAGGGCGTGGGTTAGTGTTAGTGTACGTGATAGGATTATGTTACGGGTGAGGGTCAGGATTCGGGGAAGTGTTAGGGTTAGGGTTCGGGGTAGGATTAGGGTTAGGGGTCCGGGACGGTTTAGGGTCCAGGTGAGGGTACGACAACGCTTTAGGGGGAGCGTACGTGTGAGGGCGCAGGTTAGTGTGAGCGTACGGGTTAGGATTGGGGACGGGTGAGGGTCAGGCTTCGGGGAAGGGTTAGGGTTAGGGTTTGGGCTAGTGTTAGGGGACGGGGACTGGGACGGTTGAGGGTCCAGGTTAGGGTATGACAACGCTTTAGGGGTAGCGTACTTGTGAGGGCGCATGTTAGTGTTAGCGTACAGGTTAGGATTAGGGGACGGGTGAGGGTCAGGCTTCGGGGAAGGGTTAGGGTTAGGGATCGGGCTAGGGTTAGGGTTAGGGAACCGGGACGGTGTAGGGTCGAGGTGAGGGTACGACAATGCTTTAGATGGAGCGTACGTGTGAGGGCGCGTGTTAGTGTTAGCATACGGATTAGGATTTGGGGACGGGTGAGTGTCAGGCTTCGGGGAATCGTTAGGGTTAGGGTTCGGGCTAGGGTTAGAGTTAGGGGACGGGGACAGTTTAGTGTCCAGGTGAGGGTACGACAGCGCTTTAGGGGGAGCGTACGTGTGAGGGCGTAAGTTAGCGTTAGCGTACGGGTTAGGATTAGGGGACGGGTAGGGGTCAGGCTTCGGGGAATAGTTAGGGTTAGGGTTTGGGCTAGGGTTAGGGTTAGGGGACGGGGACGGTTTAGGGTCCAGGTGAATGTATGACAACGCTTTATGGGGAGCGTACGTGTGAGCGCGTGGGTTAGCGTGCGCGTACGTGTTAGGATTAGTGGACGGGTGAGGCTCAGGCTTTGGGGTAGGGTTAAGGTTAGGGTTCGGGCTAGCTTTAGGTTTAGGGGACGGGGACGGTTTAGGGTCCAGGTGAGGGTACAACCACGCTTTAGGGGGAGCGTACTTGTGAGGGCGCGGGTTAGTGTTAGCGTACCGATTAGGATTAGGAGACGGGTGAGGGTCAGGTTTCTGGGAAGGGTTAGGGTTAGGGTTCGGGGTAGGGTTAGGGTTAGGGGACGGGGACGGTTTAGGGTCCAGGTGAGGGTACGACAACGCTTTAGGGGGAGCGTACGTGTGAGGGCGTGGGTTCGCGTTAGCGTACTTGTTAGGATTAGGGGACGGGTGAGGGTCAGGCTTCGGGGAAGGGTTAGGTTTAGTGTTCGGGCTAGGGTTAGTGTTAGGGGACGGGGACGGTTCAGGGTCCATGTGAGGGTACGACAACTCTTTAGGGGGAGCGTACGTGTGAGGGCGCAGGTTATCGTGAGCATACGGGTTAGGATTAGGGGACGGGTGATGGTCAGGCTTCGGGGAAGTGTTAGGGTTAGGGTTCGGGCTAGGTTTAGGGTTAGGGGACGGGGACGGTTTAGGGTCCAGGTGAGGGTACGACAACGCTTTAGGGGGAGCGTACGTGTGAGGGCGCAGGTTAGCGTTAGCGTACGGGTTAGGATTAGGGGACGGGTGAGAGTCAGGCTTCGGGGAAGTGTTAGGGTTAGGGTTCGGGCTGGGGTTAGGGGACGGGGACAGGGACGGTTTAGGGTCCAGGTGAGGGTACGACAATGCTTTAGGGGGAGCGTACGTGTGAGGGCGCGGGTTAGCGAGAGCGTACAGGCTAGGATTAGGCGACGGGTGAGAGTCAGGCTTCGGAGAAGGTTTAGGGTTAGGGTTCGCGGTAGGGTTAGATTTAGGAGACGGGGACGGTTTAGTGTCCAGGTGAGGGTACGACAACGCTTTAGGGGGAGCGTACATGTGAGGGCGTGGGTTAGCGTTAGCGTACGGGTTAGGATTAGAGGACGGGTGAGGGTCAGGCTTCGGGGAAGGGTTAGGGTTAGGGTTCGGGCTAGGGTTAGGGTTAGGGGACAGGGACGGTTTAGGGTCCAGGTGAGGGTATGACCACAGTTTAGGGGGAGCGTACGTGTGAGGGCACGGGTTAGTGTTAGAGCACGGGTTAGGATTGGGGACTGGGTATAGTAAGACTCTGGGTAAGGGTTTGGGTTAGGTTAGGCTTAGGATTAGGGGACGGAGACGGTTTAGTGGACAGGTTAGGGTACGACAACGGTTTAGGGTGAGCGTACGTGTGAGGGCGCGTGTTAGTGTTAGCGTACGGATTAGGATTAGGGGACGGGTGAGTGTCAGGCTTCGGGGAATCATTAGTGTTAGGGTTCGGGCTAGGGTTAGGTTTAGGGGATGGTGACGGTTTAGGGTCCAGGTGAGGGTACGACAACGCTTTAGGTTTAGCATACGTTTGAGGGCGCGGATTAGCGTTAGCGTATGGGTTAGGATTAGGGGACGTGTTGGGTCAGGCTTCGGGGAAAGGTTGGGCTTAGGTTTCGGTCTAGGGTTAGGGTTAGGGGACGGGGACAGTTTAGGGTCCAGGTGAGGGTACGACAACGGTTTAGGAGGAGCGTACGTATGAGGGCGCGGGTTAGTGTGAGCGTACGGGTTAGGATTAGGGGACGGGTGAGGGGAAGGCTTCGGGGAAGTGTTAGGGTTAGGGTTCGGGCTAGGGTTAGGGTTAGGGTTAGGGGACGGTTTAGTGTCCAGGTGAGGGTACGACAACGGTTTAGGGGGAGCGTACGTGTGAGGGCCTGGGTTAGTTTGAGCGTACGGGTTAGGATTAGGGGACGGGTGAGGGGAAGGCTTCGGGGAAGGGTTAGGATTAGGGTCCGGGCTAGGGTTAAGGTTAGGGGACGGGAACGGTTTAGGGTCCAGATGAGGGTACAACAACGGTTTAGGGTGAGCGTACGAGTGCGGGCATGGGTTAGTGTTAGCGTACGGGTTAGGATTAGGGTACGGTTGAGGGGAAGGCTTCGGGGAAGGGTTAGGGTTAGGGTTCGGGCTAGGGTTAGGGTTAGGGGACGGGGACGGTTTAGAGTCCAGGTGAGGGTACGACAAAGGTTTAGGGTGAGCGTACGTGTGAGGGCACGAGTTAGTGTTAGCGTACGGCTTAGGTTTACAGAACGGGTGAGGGGAAGGCTTCGGGGAAAGGTTAGGTTTAGTGTTCGGGCTAGGGTTAGGGTTAGGGGACGGGGACGGTTTAGGGTCCAGGTGAGGGTACGACAATGCTTTAGGGGGAGCGTATGTGTGAGGGCGCGGGTCAGCGTGACCGTACGGGTTTGGATTAGGGGAAGGGTGAGTGTCAGGCTTCGGGGAATGGTTAGGGTTAGGGTTCCGGCTAGGGTTAGGGTTATCGGACGGGGACAGTTTAGGGTTCAGGTGAGGTTACGACAACGCTTTAGGGGGAGCGTACGTGTGAGGGCCCGGGTTAGCGTTAGCGTACGGGTTAGGATTAGGGGACGGGGGAGGGTCAGGCTTCGGGGAAGTGTTAGGGTTAGGGTTCGGGCTAGGGTTAGGGTTAGGGGACGGGGACGGTTTAGGGTCCAGGTGAGGGTACAACAACGCTTTAGGGGGAGCGTACGTGTGAGGGCGTGGGTTAGTGTTAGTGTACGTGATAGGATTATGTTACGGGTGAGGGTCAGGATTCGGGGAAGTGTTAGGGTTAGGGTTCGGGGTAGGATTAGGGTTAGGGGTCCGGGACGGTTCAGGGTCCAGGTGAGGGTACGACAACGCTTTAGGGGGAGCGTACGTGTGAGGGCGTGGGTTTGCGTTAGCGTACTTGTTAGGATTAGGGGACGGGTGAGGGTCAGGCTTCGGGGAAGGGTTAGGTTTAGTGTTCGGGCTAGGGTTAGTGTTAGGGGACGGGGACGGTTCAGGGTCCATGTGAGGGTACGACAACTCTTTAGGGGGAGCGTACATGTGAGGGCACAGGTTATCGTGAGCATACGGGTTAGGATTAGGGGACGGGTGAGGGTCAGGCTTCGGGGAAGTGTTAGGGTTAGGGTTCGGGCTAGGTTTAGGGTTAGGGGACGGGGACGGTTTAGGGTCCAGGTGAGGGTACGACAACGCTTTAGGGGGAGCGTACGTGTGAGGCCGCGGGTTAGCGTTAGCGTACGGGTTAGGATTAGGGGACGGGTGAGAGTCAGGCTTCGGGGAAGTGTTAAGGTTAGGGTTCAGGCTGGGGTTAGGGGACGGGGACAGGGACGGTTTAGGGTCCAGGTGAGTGTACGACAATGCTTTAGGGGGAGCGTACGTGTGAGGCCGCGGGTTAGCAAGAGCGTACAGGCTAGGATTAGGCGACGGGTGAGAGTCAGGCTTCGGAGAAGGGTTAGGGTTAGGGTTCGCGGTAGGGTTAGATTTAGGAGACGGGGACGGTTTAGTGTCCAGGTTGAGGGTACGACAACGCTTTAGGGGGAGCGTACATGTGAGGGCGTGGGTTAGCGTTAGCGTACGGGTTAGGAATAGAGGACGGGTGAGGGTCAGGCTTCGGGGAAGGGATAGGGTTAGGGTTCAGTCTAGGGTTAGGGTTAGGGGACGGGGACGGTTTAGGGTACAGCTGAGGGTACGACAATGCTTTAGGGGGAGCGTACGTGTGAGGGCGCGGGTTAGCGTTAGCGTGCGGGTTAAGATTAGGGGACGGGTTAGGTTCAGGCTTCAGGAAGGGTTAGGGTTAGGGTTCGGTCTAGGGTTAGGGTTAGGGGACGGGGACTTTTAGGGTCCAGGTGAGGGTACGACAACGTTTTAGGGGGAGCATACGTGTGAGGGCATGGGTTAGCATTAGTGTGCGGGTTAGGATTAGAGAACGGGTGAGGGTGAGGATTCGGGGAAGGGTTAGGGTTAGGGTTTGGGCTAGGGTTAGGTTTAGGGTATGGGGACGGTTTAGTGTCCAGCTGAGGGTACAACAACGCTTTAGGTGTACCGTACGTGTGAGGGCGTGGATTAGCTTTAGCGTACGGGTTAGGATTAGGGGACGAGTTGGGTCAGGATTCGGGGAAGGGTTAGGGTTAGGGTTGGGCTAGGGTTACGGTTAGGGGATGGGGATGGTTTAGGGTTCAGGTGAGGGTACGACAACGCTTTAGGGGGAACCTACGTGTGAGGGCGCGGGTTCGCGTTAGCGTGCGGGTTAGGATTAGGGGACGGGTGAGGGTCAGGCTTCGGGGAATGGTTAGGGTTAGGGTTCCGGCTAGGGTTAGGGTTATCGGACGGGGACAGTTTAGGGTTCAGGTGAGGTTACGACAACGCTTTAGGGGGAGCGTACGTGTGAGGGCGCGGGTTAGCGTTAGCGTACGGGTTAGGATTAGGGGACGGGGGAGGGTCAGGCTTCGGGGAAGTGTTAGGGTTAGGGTTCGGGCTAGGGTTAGGGTTAGGGGACGGGGACGGTTTAGGGTCCAGGTGAGGGTACGACAACGCTTTAGGGGGAGCGTACATGTGAGGGCGCGGGTTAGCGTTAGCGTACGGGTTAGGATTAGGGCATGGGTGAGGTTCAGGCTTCGGGGAATTGTTAGGTTTAGGGTTCGAGCTAGGGTTAGGGTTAGGGGACGGCGACGGTTTAGGGTCCACGTGAGAGTACGACAAAGCTTTAGGGGGAGCGTACGTGTGAGAGCGTGTGTTATTGTCAGCGTACGGGTTAGGATTAGGGGACGGGTGAGGGTCAGGCTTCGGGGAAGGGTTAGGGTTAGGGACAGGCTAGGGTTAGGGTTAGGGGACGGGGACGGTTTAGGGTACAGGTGAGGGTACGACAACGCTTTAGGGGGAGCGTACGTGTGAGGGCGTGGGTTAGTGTTAGTGTACGTGATAGGATTATGGTACGGGTGAGGGTCAGGCTTCGGGGAAGTGTTAGGGTTAGGTTTCGGGCTAAGGTTAGTGTTAGGGGACGGGGACGGTTTAGGGTCCAGGTAAGGGTACAACAACGCTTTAGGGGGAGCGTACGTGTGAGGGCGTGGGTTAGTGTTAGTGTACGTGATAGGATTATGTTACGGGTGAGGGTCAGGATTCGGGGAAGTGTTAGGGTTAGGGTTCGGGGTAGGATTAGGGTTAGGGGTCCGGGACGGTTTAGGGTCCAGGTGAGGGTACGACAACGCTTTAGGGGGAGCGTACGTGTGAGGGCGCAGGTTAGTGTGAGCGTACGGGTTAGGATTGGGGACGGGTGAGGGTCAGGCTTCGGGGAAGGGTTAGGGTTAGGGTTTGGGCTAGTGTTAGGGGACGGGGACTGGGACGGTTGAGGGTCCAGGTTAGGGTATGACAACGCTTTAGGGGTAGCGTACTTGTGAGGGCGCATGTTAGTGTTAGCGTACAGGTTAGGATTAGGGGACGGGTGAGGGTCAGGCTTCGGGGAAGGGTTAGGGTTAGGGATCGGGCTAGGGTTAGGGTTAGGGAACCGGGACGGTGTAGGGTCGAGGTGAGGGTACGACAATGCTTTAGATGGAGCGTACGTGTGAGGGCGCGTGTTAGTGTTAGCATACGGATTAGGATTTGGGGACGGGTGAGTGTCAGGCTTCGGGGAATCGTTAGGGTTAGGGTTCGGGCTAGGGTTAGAGTTAGGGGACAGGGACAGTTTAGTGTCCAGGTGAGGGTACGACAGCGCTTTAGGGGGAGCGTACGTGTGAGGGCGTAAGTTAGCGTTAGCGTACGGGTTAGGATTAGGGGACGGGTAGGGGTCAGGCTTCGGGGAATAGTTAGGGTTAGGGTTTGGGCTAGGGTTAGGGTTAGGGGACGGGGACGGTTTAGGGTCCAGGTGAATGTATGACAACGCTTTATGGGGAGCGTACGTGTGAGCGCGTGGGTTAGCGTGCGCGTACGTGTTAGGATTAGTGGACGGGTGAGGCTCAGGCTTTGGGGTAGGGTTAAGGTTAGGGTTCGGGCTAGCTTTAGGTTTAGGGGACGGGGACGGTTTAGGGTCCAGGTGAGGGTACAACCACGCTTTAGGGGGAGCGTACTTGTGAGGGCGCGGGTTAGTGTTAGCGTACCGATTAGGATTAGGAGACGGGTGAGGGTCAGGTTTCTGGGAAGGGTTAGGGTTAGGGTTCGGGGTAGGGTTAGGGTTAGGGGACGGGGACGGTTTAGGGTCCAGGTGAGGGTACGACAACGCTTTAGGGGGAGCGTACGTGTGAGGGCGTGGGTTCGCGTTAGCGTACTTGTTAGGATTAGGGGACGGGTGAGGGTCAGGCTTCGGGGAAGGGTTAGGTTTAGTGTTCGGGCTAGGGTTAGTGTTAGGGGACGGGGACGGTTCAGGGTCCATGTGAGGGTACGACAACTCTTTAGGGGGAGCGTACGTGTGAGGGCGCAGGTTATCGTGAGCATACGGGTTAGGATTAGGGGACGGGTGATGGTCAGGCTTCGGGGAAGTGTTAGGGTTAGGGTTCGGGCTAGGTTTAGGGTTAGGGGACGGGGACGGTTTAGGGTCCAGGTGAGGGTACGACAACGCTTTAGGGGGAGCGTACGTGTGAGGGCGCAGGTTAGCGTTAGCGTACGGGTTAGGATTAGGGGACGGGTGAGAGTCAGGCTTCGGGGAAGTGTTAGGGTTAGGGTTCGGGCTGGGGTTAGGGGACGGGGACAGGGACGGTTTAGGGTCCAGGTGAGGGTACGACAATGCTTTAGGGGGAGCGTACGTGTGAGGGCGCGGGTTAGCGAGAGCGTACAGGCTAGGATTAGGCGACGGGTGAGAGTCAGGCTTCGGAGAAGGTTTAGGGTTAGGGTTCGCGGTAGGGTTAGATTTAGGAGACGGGGACGGTTTAGTGTCCAGGTGAGGGTACGACAACGCTTTAGGGGGAGCGTACATGTGAGGGCGTGGGTTAGCGTTAGCGTACGGGTTAGGATTAGAGGACGGGTGAGGGTCAGGCTTCGGGGAAGGGTTAGGGTTAGGGTTCGGGCTAGGGTTAGGGTTAGGGGACAGGGACGGTTTAGGGTCCAGGTGAGGGTATGACCACAGTTTAGGGGGAGCGTACGTGTGAGGGCACGGGTTAGTGTTAGAGCACGGGTTAGGATTGGGGACTGGGTATAGTAAGACTCTGGGTAAGGGTTTGGGTTAGGTTAGGCTTAGGATTAGGGGACGGAGACGGTTTAGTGGACAGGTTAGGGTACGACAACGGTTTAGGGTGAGCGTACGTGTGAGGGCATGGGTTAGTGTTAGCGTACGGGTTAGGATTAGGGTACGGTTGAGGGGAAGGCTTCGGGGAAGGGTTAGGGTTAGGGTTCGGGCTAGGGTTAGGGTTAGGGGACGGGGACGGTTTAGAGTCCAGGTGAGGGTACGACAAAGGTTTAGGGTGAGCGTACGTGTGAGGGCACGGTTTAGTGTTAGCGTACGGCTTAGGTTTACAGAACGGGTGAGGGTCAGGCTTCGGGGAAGGGTTAGGTTTAGTGTTCGGGCTAGGGTTAGTGTTAGGGGACGGGGACGGTTCAGGGTCCATGTGAGGGTACGACAACTCTTTAGGGGGAGCGTACGTGTGAGGGCGCAGTTTATCGTGAGCATACGGGTTAGGATTAGGGGACGGGTGAGGGTCAGGCTTCGGGGTAGTGTTAGGGTTAGGGTTCGGGCTAGGTTTAGGGTTAGGGGACGGGGACGGTTTAGGGTCCAGGTGAGGATACGACAACGCTTTAGGGGGAGCGTACGTGTGAGGGCGCGGGTTAGCGTTAGCGTACGGGTTAGGATTAGCGGACGGGTGAGAGTCAGGCTTCGGGGAAGTGTTAGGGTTAGGGTTCGGGCTGGGGTTAGGGCACGGGGACAGGGACGGTTTAGGGTCCAGGTGAGGGTACGACAATGCTTTAGGGGGAGCGTACGTGTGAGGGCGCGGGTTAGCAACAGCGTACAGGCTAGGATTAGGCGACGGGTGAGAGTCAGGCTTCGGAGAAGGGTTAGGGTTAGGGTTCGCGGTAGGGTTAGATTTAGGAGACGGGGACGGTTTAGTGTCCAGGTGAGGGTACGACAACGCTTTAGGGGGAGCGTACATGTGAGGGCGTGGGTTAGCGTTAGCGTACGGGTTAGGATTAGAGGACGGGTGAGGGTCAGGCTTCGGGGAAGGGTTAGTGTTAGGGTTCAGTCTAGGGTTAGGGTTAGGGGACGGGGACGGTTTAGGGTCCAGGTGAGGGTACGACAATGCTTTAGGGGGAGCGTACGTGTGAGGGCGCGGGTTAGCGTTAGCGTGCGGGTTAAGATTAGGGGACGGGTTAGGTTCAGGCTTCGGGAAGGGTTAGGGTTAGGGTTCGGTCTAGGGTTAGGGTTAGGGGATGGGGACGGTTTAGGGTCCAGGTGAGGGTACGACAACGTTTTAGGGGGAGCATACGTGTGAGAGCATGGGTTAGCGTTACCGTGCGGGTTAGGATTAGAGAACGGGTGAGGGTCAGCATTCGGGGAAGGGTTAGGGTTAGGGTTTGGGCTAGGGTTAGGGTTAGGAGACGGGGACGGTTTAGGTTCCAGGTGAGGGTACGACAACGCTTTAGGGAGAGCGTAAGTGTCAGGGTGCGGGTTAGCGTGAGCGTACGTGTTAAGATTAGGGGATGGGTGAGGGTCAGGCTTCAGGGAAGTGTTAGGGTTAGGGTTCGGGCTAGGGTTAGGTTTAGGGTATGGGGACGGTTTAGTGTCCAGCTGAGGCTACAACAACGCTTTAGGTGTAGCGTACGTGTGAGGGCGTGGATTAGCGTTAGCGTACGGGTTAGGATTAGGGGACGAGTTGGGTCAGGATTCGGGGAAGGGTTAGGTTTAGGGTTGGGCTAGGGTTACGGTTAGGGGATGGGGATGGTTTAGGGTTCAGGTGAGGGTACGACAACGCTTTAGGGGGAACCTACGTGTGAGGGCGCGGGTTCGCGTTAGCGTGCGGGTTAGTGTTAGGGGACGGGTGAGGGTCAGGCTTCGGGGAATGGTTAGGGTTAGGGTTCCGGCTAGGGTTAGGGTTATCGGACGGGGACAGTTTAGGGTTCAGTTGAGGTTACGACAACGCTTTAGGGGGAGCGTACGTGTGAGGGCCCGGGTTAGCGTTAGCGTACGGGTTAGGATTAGGGGACGGGGGAGGGTCAGGCTTCGGGGAAGTGTTAGGGTTAGGGTTCGGGCTAGGGTTAGGGTTAGGGGACGGGGACGGTTTAGGGTCCAGGTGAGGGTACAACAACGCTTTAGGGGGAGCGTACGTGTGAGGGCGCGGGTTAGTGTTAGTGTACGTGATAGGATTATGTTACGGGTGAGGGTCAGGATTCGGGGAAGTGTTAGGGTTAGGGTTCGGGGTAGGATTAGGGTTAGGGGTCCGGGACGGTTCAGGGTCCAGGTGAGGGTACGACAACGCTTTAGGGGGAGCGTACGTGTGAGGGCGCAGGTTAGTGTTAGCATACGGATTAGGATTTGGGGACGGGTGAGTGTCAGGCTTCGGGGAATCGTTAGGGTTAGGGTTCGGGCTAAGGTTAGAGTTAGGGGACGGGGACAGTTTAGTGTCCAGGTGAGTGTACGACAGCGCTTTAGGGGGAGCGTACGTGTGAGGGCGTAAGTTAGCGTTAGCGTACGGGTTAGGATTAGGGGACGGGTAGGGGTCAGGCTTCGGGGAATAGTTAGGGTTAGGGTTTGGGCTAGGGTTAGGGTTAGGGGACGGGGACGGTTTAGGGTCCAGGTGAATGTATGACAACGCTTTATGGGGAGCGTACGTGTGAGCGCGTGGGTTAGCGTGAGCATACGTGTTAGGATTAGTGGACAGGTGAGGGTCAGGCTTCGGGGTAGGGTTAGGGTTAGGGTTCGGGCTAGCTTTAGGTTTAGGGGACGGGGACGGTTTAGGGTCCAGGTGAGGGTACAACCACGCTTTAGGGGGAGCGTACGTGTGAGGGCGCGGGTTAGTGTTAGCGTATGGGTTAGGATTAGTAGACGGGTGAGGGTCAGGTTTCTGGGAAGGGTTAGGGTTAGGGTTCGGGGTAGGGTTAGGGTTAGGGGACGGGGACGGTTTAGGGTCCAGGTGAGGGTATGACAACGCTTTAGGGGGAGCGTACGTGTGAGGGCGTGGGTTCGCGTTAGCGTACTTGTTAGGATTAGGGGACGGGTGAGGGTCAGGCTTCGGGGAAGGGTTAGGTTTAGTGTTCGGGCTAGGGTTAGTGTTAGGGGACGGGGACGGTTCAGGGTCCATGTGAGGGTACGACAACTCTTTAGGGGGAGCGTACGTGTGAGGGCGCAGGTTAGCGTTAGCGTACGGGTTAGGATTAGGGGACGGGTGAGAGTCAGGCTTCGGGGAAGTGTTAGGGTTAGGGTTCGGGCTGGGGTTAGGGGACGGGGACAGGGACGGTTTAGGGTCCAGGTGAGGATATGACAATGCTTTAGGGGGAGCGTACTTGTGAGGGCGCGGCTTAGCGAGAGCGTACAGGCTAGGATTAGGCGACGGGTGAGAGTCAGGCTTCGGAGAAGGTTTAGGGTTAGGGTTCGCGGTAGGGTTAGATTTAGGAGACGGGGACGGTTTAGTGTCCAGGTGAGGGTACGACAACGCTTTAGGGGGAGTGTACGTGTGAGGGCACAGTTTAGTGTTAGCGTACGGCTTAGGTTTACAGAACGGGTGAGGGGAAGGCTTCGGGGAAGGGTTAGGTTTAGTGTTCGGGCTAGGGTTAGGGTTAGGGGACGGGGACGGTTTAGGGTCCAGGTGAGGGTACGACAATGGTTTAGGGGGAGCGTACGTGTGAGGCCATGGGTTAGTGTTAGCATACGGGTTAGGATTTGAGGACGGGTGAGGGGAAGGCTTCGGGGAAGGGTTAGGGTTAGGGTTCGGTCTAGGGTTAGGGTTAGGGGACGGGGACGGTTTAGGGTCCAGGTGAGGGTACGACAACGCTTTAGGGGGAGCGTACGTGTGAGGGCGCGGGTCAGCGTGACCGTACGGTTTTGGATTATGGCACGGGTGAGTGTCAGGCTTCGGGGAAGGGTTAGGGTTAGGGTTCGGGCTAGGGTTAGGGTTAGGGGACGGGGACGGTTTAGGGTCCAGGTGAGGGTACGACAACGCTTTAGGGCGAGCGTACGTGTGAGGGCGTGGGTTCGCGTTAGCGTACTTGTTAGGATTATGTGACGGGTGAGGGTCAGGCTTCGGGGAAGGGTTAGGTTTAGTGTTCGGGCTAGGGTTAGTTTTAGGGGAAGGGGACGGTTCAGGGTCCATGTGAGGGTACGACAACTCTTTAGGGGGAGCGTACGTGTGAGGGCGCAGGTTATCGTGAGCATACGGGTTAGGATTAGGCGACGGGTGAGGGTCAGGCTTCGGGGAAGTGTTAGGGTTAGGGTTCGGGCTAGGTTGAGGGTTAGGGGACGGGGACGGTTTAGGGTCCAGGTGAGGGTACGACAACGCTTTAGGGGGAGCGTACGTGTGAGGGCGCGGGTTAGCGTTAGCATACGGGTTAGGATTAAGGAACGCGTGAGAGTCAGGCTTCGGGGAAGTGTTAGGGTTAGGGTTCGGGCTGGGGTTAGGGGACGGGGACAGGGACGGTTTAGGGTCCAGGTGAGGGTACGACAATGCTTTAGGGGGAGCGTACATGTGAGGGCACGGGTTAGCAAGAGCGTACAGGCTAGGATTAGGCGACGGGTGAGAGTCAGGCTTCGGAGAAGGGTTAGGGTTAGGGTTCGCGGTAGGGTTAGATTTAGGAGACGGGGACGGTTTAGTGTCCAGGTGAGGGTACGACAACGCTTTAGGGGGAGCGTACATGTGAGGGCGTGGGTGAGCGTTAGCGTACGGGTTAGGATTAGAGGACGGGTGAGGGTCAGGCTTCGGGGAAGGGTTAGGGTTAGGGTTCAGTCTAGGGTTAGGGTTAGGGGACGGGGACGGTTTAGGGTACAGCTGAGGGTATGACAATGCTTTAGGGGGAGCGTACGTGTGAGGGCGCGGGTTAGCGTTAGCGTGCGGTTTAAGATTAGGGGACGGGTTAGGTTCAGGCTTCGGGAAGGGTTAGGGTTAGGGTTCGGTCTAGGGTTAGGGTTAGGGGACGGGGACGGTTTAGGGTCCAGGTGAGGGTACGACAACGTTTTAGGGGGAGCATACGTGTGAGGGCATGGGTTTGCGTTAGCGTGCGGGTTAGGATTAGAGAACGGGTGAGGGTCAGCATTCGGGGAAGGGTTAGGGTTAGGGTTTGGGCTAGGGTTAGGGTTAGGGGACGGCGACGGTTTAGGGTCCACGTGAGGGTACGAAAAAGCTTTAGGGGGAACGTACGTGTGAGGGCGTGTGTTATTGTCAGCGTACGGGTTAGTATTAGGGGACGGGTGAGGGTCACGCTTCGGGGAAGGGTTAGGGTTAGGGACAGGCTAGGGTTAGGGTTAGGGGACGGGGACGGTTTAGGGTACAGGTGAGGGTACGACAACGCTTTAAGGGGAGCGTACGTGTGAGGGCGTGGGTTAGTGTTAATGTACGTGATAGGATTATGGTACGGGTGAGGGTCAGGCTTCGGGGAAGGGTTAGGGTTAGGTTTCGGGCTAAGGTTAGTGTTAGGGGACGGGGACGGTTTAGGGTCCAGGTGAGGGTACAACAACGCTTTAGGGGGAGCGTACGTGTGAGGGCGCGGGTTAGTGTTAGTGTACGTGATAGGATTATGTTACGGGTGAGGGTCAGGATTCGGGGAAGTGTTAGGGTTAGGGTTCGGGGTAGGATTAGGGTTAGGGGTCCGGGACGGTTTAGGGTCCAGGTGAGGGTACGACAACGCTTTAGGGGGAGTGTACGTGTGAGGTCGCAGGTTAGTGTGAGCGTACGGTTTAGGATTAGGGGACGGGTGAGGGTCAGGCTTCGGGGAAGGGTTAGGGTTAGGGTTTGGGCTAGGGTTAGGGGACAGGGACTGGGACGGTTGAGGGTCCAGGTTAGGGTATGACAACGCTTTAGGGGTAGCGTACTTGTGAGGGTGCATGTTAGTGTCAGCGTACAGGTTAGGATTAGGGGACGGGTGAGGGTCAGGCTTCGGGGAAGGGTTAGGGTTAGGGATCGGGCTAGGGTTAGGGTTAGGGGACCGGGACGGTTTAGGGTCGAGGTGAGGGTACGACAATGCTTTAGATGGAGCGTACGTGTGAGGGCGCGTGTTAGTGTTAGCATACGGATTAGGATTTGGGGACGGGTGAGTGTCAGGCTTCGGGGAATCGTTAGGGTTAGGGTTCGGGCTAGGGTTAGAGTTAGGGGACGGGGACAGTTTAGTGTCCAGGTGAGGGTACGACAGCGCTTTAGGGGGAGCGTACGTGTGAGGGCGTAAGTTAGCGTTAGCGTACGGGTTAGGATTAGGGGACGGGTAGGGGTCAGGCTTCGGGGAATAGTTAGGGTTAGGGTTTGGGCTAGGGTTAGGGTTAGGGGACGGGGACGGTTTAGGGTCCAGGTGAATGTATGACAACGCTTTATGGGGAGCGTACGTGTGAGCGCGTGGGTTAGCGTGAGCGTACGTGTTAGGATTAGTGGACGGGTGAGGGTCAGGCTTCGGGGTAGGGTTAGGGTTAGGGTTCGGGCTAGCTTTAGGTTTAGGGGACGGGGACGGTTTAGGGTCCAGGTGAGGGTACAACCACGCTTTAGGGGGAGCGTACGTGTGAGGGCGCGGGTTAGTGTTAGCGTACGGGTTAGGATTAGGAGACGGGTGAGGGTCAGGTTTCTGGGAAGGGTTAGGGTTAGGATTCGGGGTAGGGTTAGGGTTAGGGGACGGGGACGGTTTAGGGTCCAGGTGAGGGTACGACAACGCTTTAGGGGGAGCGTACGTGTGAGGGCGTGGGTTCGCGTTAGCGTACTTGTTAGGATTAGGGGACGGGTGAGGGTCAGGCTTCGGGGAAGGGTTAGGTTTAGTATTCGGGCTAGGGTTAGTGTTAGGGGACGGGGACGGTTCAGGGTCCATGTGAGGGTACGACAACTCTTTAGGGGGAGCGTACGTGTGAGGGCGCAGTTTATCATGTGCATACGGGTTAGGATTAGGGGACGGGTGAGGGTCAGGCTTCGGGGAAGTGTTAGGGTTAGGGTTCGGGCTAGGTTTAGGGTTAGGGGTCGGGGACGGTTTAGGGTCCAGGTGAGGGTACGACAACGCTTTAGGGGGAGCGTACGTGTGAGGGCGCAGGTTAGCGTTAGCGTACGGGTTAGGATTAGGGGACGGGTGAGAGTCAGGCTTCGGAGAAGGGTTAGGGTTAGGGTTCGCGGTAGGGTTAGATTTAGGAGACGGGGACGGTTTAGTGTCCAGGTGAGGGTACGACAACGCTTTAGGGGGAGCGTACATGTGAGGGCGTGGGTTAGCGTTAGCGTACGGGTTAGGATTAGAGGACGGGTGAGGGTCAGGCTTCGGGGAAGGGTTAGGGTTAGGGTTCAGTCTAGGGTTAGGGTTAGGGGACGGGGACGGTTTAGGGTCCAGGTGAGGGTACGACAATGCTTTAGGGGGAGCGTACGTGTGAGGGCGCGGGTTAGCGTTAGCGTGCGGGTTAAGATTAGGGGACGGGTTAGGTTCAGGCTTCGGGAAGGGTTAGGGTTAGGGTTCGGTCTAGGGTTAGGGTTAGGGGATGGGGACGGTTTAGGGTCCAGGTGAGGGTACGACAACGTTTTAGGGGGAGCATACGTGTGAGAGCATGGGTTAGCGTTACCGTGCGGGTTATGATTAGAGAACGGGTGAGGGTCAGCATTCGGGGAAGGGTTAGGGTTAGGGTTTGGGCTAGGGTTAGGGTTAGGAGACGGGGACGGTTTAGGTTCCAGGTGAGGGTACGACAACTCTTTAGGGAGAGCGTAAGTGTCAGGGTGCGGGTTAGCGTGAGCGTACGTGTTAAGATTAGGGGATGGGTGAGGGTCAGGCTTCAGGGAAGTGTTAGGGTTAGGGTTCGGGCTAGGGTTAGGTTTAGGGTATGGGGACGGTTTAGTGTCCAGCTGAGGGTACAACAACGCTTTAGGTGTAGCGTACGTGTGAGGGCGTGGATTAGCGTTAGCGTACGGGTTAGGATTAGGGGACGAGTTGGGTCAGGATTCGGGGAAGGGTTAGGGTTAGGGTTGGGCTAGGGTTACGGTTAGGGGATGGGGATGGTTTAGGGTTCAGGTGAGGGTACGACATCGCTTTAGGGGGAACCTACGTGTGAGGGCGCGGGTTCGCGTTAGCGTGCGGGTTAGGATTAGGGGACGGGTGAGGGTCAGGCTTCGGGGAATGGTTAGGGTTAGGGTTCCGGCTAGGGTTAGGGTTATCGGACGGGGACAGTTTAGGGTTCAGGTGAGGTTACGACAACGCTTTAGGGGGAGCGTACGTGTGAGGGCGCGGGTTAGCGTTAGCGTACGGGTTAGGATTAGGGGACGGGGGAGGGTCAGGCTTCGGGGAAGTGTTAGGGTTAGGGTTCGGGCTAGGGTTAGGGTTAGGGGACGGGGACGGTTTAGGGTCTAGGTGAGGGTACGACAACGCTTTAGGGGGAGCGTACATGTGAGGGCGTGGGTTAGCGTTAGCGTACGGGTTAGGATTAGGGCATGGGTGAGGTGCAGGCTTCGGGGAATTGTTAGGTTTAGGGTTCGAGCTAGGGTTAGGGTTAGGGGACGGCGACGGTTTAGGGTCCACGTGAGAGTACGACAAAGCTTTAGGGGGAGCGTACGTGTGAGGGCGTGTGTTATTGTCAGCGTACGGGTTAGGATTAGGGGACGGGTGAGGATCAGGCTTCGGGGAAGGGTTAGGGTTAGGTTTCGGGCTAAGGTTAGTGTTAGGGGACGGGGACGGTTTAGGGTCCAGGTGAGGGTACAACAACGCTTTAGGGGGAGCGTACGTGTGAGGGCGTGGGTTAGTGTTAGTGTACGTAATAGGATTATGTTACGGGTGAGGGTCAGGATTCGGGGAAGTGTTAGGGTTAGGGTTCGGGGTAGGATTAGGGTTAGGGGTCCGGGACGGTTCAGGGTCCAGGTGAGGGTACGACAACGCTTTAGGGGGAGCGTACGTGTGAGGGCGCAGGTTAGTGTTAGCATACGGATTAGGATTTGGGGACGGGTGAGTGTCAGGCTTCGGAGAATCGTTAGGGTTAGGGTTCGGGCTAGGGTTAGAGTTAGGGGACGGGGACAGTTTAGTGTCCAGGTGAGGGTACGACAGCGCTTTAGGGGGAGCGTACGTGTGAGGGCGTAAGTTAGCGTTAGCGTACGGGTTAGGTTTAGGGGACGGGTAGGGGTCAGGCTTCGGGGAATAGTTAGGGTTAGGGTTTGGGCTAGGGTTAGGGTTAGGGGACGGGGACGGTTTAGGGTCCAGGTGAATGTATGACAACGCTTTATGGGGAGCGTACGTGTGAGCGCGTGGCTTAGCGTGAGCATACGTGTTAGGATTAGTGGACAGGTGAGGGTCAGGCTTCGGGGTAGGGTTAGGGTTAGGGTTCGGGCTAGCTTTAGGTTTAGGGGACGGGGACGGTTTAGGGTCCAGGTGAGGGTACAACCACGCTTTAGGGGGAGCGTACGTGTGAGGGCACGGGTTAGTGTTAGCGTACGGGTTAGGATTAGTAGACGGGTGAGGGTCAGGTTTCTGGGAAGGGTTAGGGTTAGGGTTCGGGGTAGGGTTAGGGTTAGGGGACGGGGACGGTTTAGGGTCCAGGTGAGGGTATGACAACGCTTTAGGGGGAGCGTACGTGTGAGGGCGTGGGTTCGCGTTAGCGTACTTGTTAGGATTAGGGGACGGGTGAGGGTCAGGCTTCGGGGAAGGGTTAGGTTTAGTGTTCGGGCTAGGGTTAGTGTTAGGGGACGGGGACGGTTCAGGGTCCATGTGAGTGTACGACAACTCTTTAGGGGGAGCGTACGTGTGAGGGCGCAGGTTAGCGTTAGCGTACGGGTTAGGATTAGGGGACGGGTGAGAGTCAGGCTTCGGGGAAGTGTTAGGGTTAGGGTTCGGGCTGGGGTTAGGGGACGGGGACAGGGACGGTTTAGGGTCCAGGTGAGGATACGACAATGCTTTAGGGGGAGCGTACTTGTGAGGGCGCGGCTTAGCGAGAGCGTACAGGCTAGGATTAGGCGACGGGTGAGAGTCAGGCTTCGGAGAAGGTTTAGGGTTAGGGTTCGCGGTAGGGTTAGATTTAGGAGACGGGGACGGTTTAGTGTCCAGGTGAGGGTACGACAACGCTTTAGGGGGAGCGTACGTGTGAGGGCACGGTTTAGTGTTAGCGTACGGCTTAGGTTTACAGAACGGGTGAGGGGAAGGCTTCGGGGAAGGGTTAGGTTTAGTGTTCGGGCTAGGGTTAGGGTTAGGGGACGGGGACGGTTTAGGGTCCAGGTGAGGGTACGACAATGGTTTAGGGGGAGCGTACGTGTGAGGCCATGGGTTAGTGTTAGCATACGGGTTAGGATTTGAGGACGGGTGAGGGGAAGGCTTCGGGGAAGGGTTAGGGTTAGGGTTCGGTCTAGGGTTAGGGTTAGGGGACGGGGACGGTTTAGGGTCCAGGTGAGGGTACGACAACGCTTTAGGGGGAGCGTACGTGTGAGGGCGCGGGTCAGCGTGACCGTACGGGTTTGGATTATGGCACGGGTGAGTGTCAGGCTTCGGGGAAGGGTTAGGGTTAGGGTTCGGGCTAGGGTTAGGGTTAGGGGACGGGGACGGTTTAGGGTCCAGGTGAGGGTACGACAACGCTTTAGGGCGAGCGTACGTGTGAGGGCGTGGGTTCGCGTTAGCGTACTTGTTAGGATTAGGTGACGGGTGAGGGTCAGGCTTCGGGGAAGGGTTAGGTTTAGTGTTCGGGCTAGGGTTAGTGTTAGGGGAAGGGGACGGTTCAGGGTCCATGTGAGGGTACGACAACTCTTTAGGGGGAGCGTACGTGTGAGGGCGCAGGTTATCGTGAGCATACGGGTTAGGATTAGGGGACGGGTGAGGGTCAGGCTTCGGGGAAGTGTTAGGGTTAGGGTTCGGGCTAGGTTTAGGGTTCGGGGACGGGGACGGTTTAGGGTCCAGGTGAGGGTACGACAACGCTTTAGGGGGAGCGTACGTGTGAGGGCGCGGGTTAGCGTTAGCATACGGGTTAGGATTAAGGGACGGGTGAGAGTCAGGCTTCGGGGAAGTGTTAGGGTTAGGGTTCGGGCTGGGGTTAGGGGACGGGGACAGGGACGGTTTAGGGTCCAGGTGAGGGTACGACAATGCTTTAGGGGGAGCGTACGTGTGAGGGCACGGGTTAGCAAGAGCGTACAGGCTAGGATTAGGCGACGGGTGAGAGTCAGGCTTCGGAGAAGGGTTAGGGTTAGGGTTCGCGGTAGGGTTAGATTTAGGAGACGGGGACGGTTTAGTGTCCAGGTGAGGGTACGACAACGCTTTAGGGGGAGCGTACATGTGAGGGCGTGGGTTAGCGTTAGCGTACGGGTTAGGATTAGAGGACGGGTGAGGGTCAGGCTTCGGGGAAGGGTTAGGGTTAGGGTTCAGTCTAGGGTTAGGGTTAGGGGACGGGGACGGTTTAGGGTACAGCTGAGGGTATGACAATGCTTTAGGGGGAGCGTACGTGTGAGGGCGCGGGTTAGCGTTAGCGTGCGGGTTAAGATTAGGGGACGGGTTAGGTTCAGGCTTCGGGAAGGGTTAGGGTTAGGGTTCGGTCTAGGGTTAGGGTTAGGGGACGGGGACGGTTTAGGGTCCAGGTGAGGGTACGACAACGTTTTAGGGGGAGCATACGTGTGAGGGCATGGGTTTGCGTTAGCGTGCGGGTTAGGATTAGAGAACGGGTGAGGGTCAGCATTCGGGGAAGGGTTAGGGTTAGGGTTTGGGCTAGGGTTAGGGTTAGGGGACGGCGACGGTTTAGGGTCCACGTGAGGGTACGACAAAGCTTTAGGGGGAACGTACGTGTGAGGGCGTGTGTTATTGTCAGCGTACGGGTTAGTATTAGGGGACGGGTGAGGGTCACGCTTCGGGGAAGGGTTAGGGTTAGGGACAGGCTAGGGTTAGGGTTAGGGGACGGGGACGGTTTAGGGTACAGGTGAGGGTACGACAACGCTTTAAGGGGAGCGTACGTGTGAGGGCGTGGGTTAGTGTTAATGTACGTGATAGGATTATGGTACGGGTGAGGGTCAGGCTTCGGGGAAGGGTTAGGGTTAGGTTTCGGGCTAAGGTTAGTGTTAGGGGACGGGGACGGTTTAGGGTCCAGGTGAGGGTACAACAACGCTTTAGGGGGAGCGTACGTGTGAGGGCACGGGTTAGTGTTAGTGTACGTGATAGGATTATGTTACGGGTGAGGGTCAGGATTCGGGGAAGTGTTAGGGTTAGGGTTCGGGGTAGGATTAGGGTTAGGGGTCCGGGACGGTTTAGGGTCCAGGTGAGGGTACGACAACGCTTTAGGGGGAGCGTACGTGTGAGGGCGCAGGTTAGTGTGAGCGTACGGTTTAGGATTAGGGGACGGGTGAGGGTCAGGCTTCGGGGAAGGGTTAGGGTTAGGGTTTGGGCTAGGGTTAGGGGACAGGGACTGGGACGGTTGAGGGTCCAGGTTAGGGTATGACAACGCTTTAGGGGTAGCGTACTTGTGAGGGCGCATGTTAGTGTCAGCGTACAGGTTAGGATTAGGGGACGGGTGAGGGTCAGGCTTCGGGGAAGGGTTAGGGTTAGGGATCGGGCTAGGGTTAGGGTTAGGGGACCGGGACGGTTTAGGGTCGAGGTGAGGGTACGACAATGCTTTAGATGGAGCGTACGTGTGAGGGCGCGTGTTAGTGTTAGCATACGGATTAGGATTTGGGGACGGGTGAGTGTCAGGCTTCGGGGATTCGTTAGGGTTAGGGTTCGGGCTAGGGTTAGAGTTAGGGGACGGGGACAGTTTAGTGTCCAGGTGAGGGTACGACAGCGCTTTAGGGGGAGCGTACGTGTGAGGGCGTAAGTTAGCGTTAGCGTACGGGTTAGGATTAGGGGACGGGTAGGGGTCAGGCTTCGGGGAATAGTTAGGGTTAGGGTTTGGGCTAGGGTTAGGGTTAGGGGACGGGGACGGTTTAGGGTCCAGGTGAATGTATGACAACGCTTTATGGGGAGCGTACGTGTGAGCGCGTGGGTTAGCGTGAGCGTACGTGTTAGGATTAGTGGACGGGTGAGGGTCAGGCTTCGGGGTAGGGTTAGGGTTAGGGTTCGGGCTAGCTTTAGGTTTAGGGGACGGGGACGGTTTAGGGTCCAGGTGAGGGTACGACAATGCTTTAGGGGGAGCGTACGTGTGAGGGCGCGGGTTAGCGAGAGCGTACAGGCTAGGATTAGGCGACGGGTGAGAGTCAGGCTTCGGAGAAGGTTTAGGGTTAGGGTTCGCGGTAGGGTTAGATTTAGGAGACGGGGACGGTTTAGTGTCCAGGTGAGGGTACGACAACGCTTTAGGGGGAGCGCACATGTGAGGGCGTGGGTTAGCGTTAGCGTACGGGTTAGGATTAGAGGACGGGTGAGGGTCAGGCTTCGGGGAAGGGTTAGAGTTAGGGTTCAGTCTAGGGTTAGGGTTAGGGGACGGGGACGGTTTAGGGTACAGCTGAGGGTACGACAATGCTTTAGGGGGAGCGTACGTGTGAGGGCGCGGGTTAGCGTTAGCGTGCGGGTTAGGATTAGGGAACGGGTGAGGGTGAGGATTCGGGGAAGGGTTAGGGTTAGGGTTTGGGCTAGGGTTAGGGTTAGGAGACGGGGACGGTTTAGGTTCCAGGTGAGGGTACGACAGCGCTTTAGGGAGAGCGTAAGTGTCAGGGTGCGGGTTAGCGTGAGCGTACGTGTTAAGATTAGGGGAGAGGTGAGTGTCAGGCTTCAGGGAAGTGTTAGGGTTAGGGTTCGGGCTAGGGTTAGGTTTAGGGTATGGGGACGGTTTAGTGTCCAGCTGAGGGTACAACAACGCTTTAGGTGTAGCGTACGTGTGAGGGCGTGGATTAGCGTTAGCCTACGGGTTAGGATTAGGGGACGGGTTGGGTCAGGATTCGGGGAAGGGTTAGGGTTAGGGTTGGGCTAGGGTTACGGTTAGGGGATGGGGATGGTTTAGGGTTCAGGTGAGGGTACGACAACGCTTTTGGGGGAACCTACATGTGAGGGCGCGGGTTCGCGTTAGCGTGCGGGTTAGGATTAGGGGACGGGGGAGGGTCAGGCTTCGGGGAATGGTTAGGGTTAGGGTTCCGGCTAGGGTTAGGGTTATCGGACGGGGACAGTTTAGGGTTCAGGTGAGGTTACGACAACGCTTTAGGGGGAACGTACGTGTGAGGGCGCGGGTTAGCGTTAGCGTACGGGTTAGGATTAGGGGACGGGGGAGGGTCAGGCTTCGGGGAAGTGTTAGGGTTAGGGTTCGGGCTAGGGTTAGGGTTAGGGGACGGGGACGGTTTAGGGTCCAGGTGAGGGTACGACAACGCTTTAGGGGGAGCGTACATGTGAGGGCGCGGGTTAGCGTTAGCGTACGGGTTAGGATTAGGGCATGGGTGAGGTTCAGGCTTCGGGGAATTGTTAGGGTTACGGTTCGGGCTAGGGTTAGGGTTAGGGGACGGCGACGGTTTAGGGTCCACTTGAGGGTACGAGAAAGCTTTAGGGGGAGCGTACGTGTGAGGGCGCGTGTTATTGTCAGCGTACGGGTTAGGATTAGGGGATGGGTGAGTGTCAGGCTTCGGGGAAGGGTTAGGGTTAGGGACAGGCTAGGGTTAGGGATAGGAGACGGGGACGGTTTAGGGTCCAGGTGAGGGTACGACAACGCTTTAGGGGGAGCGTACGTGTGAGGGCGCGGGTTAGCGTTAGCGTACGGGTTAGGATTAGGGGACGGGTGAGGGTCAGGTTTCGGGGAAGGTTTAGGGTTAGGGTTTGGTCTAGGGTTAGGCTTAGGGGTCGGGGACGGTTTAGGGTCCAGGTGAAGGTACGACAACGCTTTAGGGGGAGCGTATGTGTGAGTGCATAGGTTAGCGTTTGCGTATGGGTTAGGATTAGGGGACGGGTGAGGGTCAGGCTTCGGGGAAGAGTTAGGGTTAGGGTTCAGTCTAGGGTTAGGGTTAGGGGACGGGGACGGTTTAGGGTACAGCTGAGGGTACGACAATGCTTTAGGGGGAGCGTACGTGTGAGGGCGCGGGTTAGCGTTAGCGTGCAGGTTAAGATTAGGGGATGGGTTAGGTTCAGGCTTCAGGAAGGGTTAGGGTTAGGGTTCGGTCTAGGGTTAGGGTTAGGGGACGGGGACGGTTTAGGGTCCAGGTGAGGATACGACAACGCTTTAGGGGGAGCATACGTGTGAGGGCACGGGTTAGCGTTAGCGTGCGGGTTAGGATTAGGGAACGGGTGAGGGTGAGGATTCAGGGAAGGGTTAGGGTTAGGGTTTGGGCTAGGGTTAGGGTTAGGAGACGGGGACGGTTTAGGTTCCAGGTGAGGGTACGACAACGCTTTAGGGAGAGCGTAAGTGTTAGGGTGCGGGTTAGCGTGAGCGTACGTGTTAACATTAGGGGACGGGTGAGGGTCAGGCTTCAGGGAAGTGTTAGGGTTAGGGTTCGGGCTAGGGTTAGGTTTAGGGTATGGGGAAGGTTTAGTGTCCAGCTGAGGGTATAACAACGCTTTAGGTGTAGCGTACGTGTGAGGGCGTGGATTAGCGTTAGCGTACGGGTTACGATTAGGGGACGGGTTGGGTCAGGATTCGGGGAAGGGTTAGGGTTAGGGTTCAGTCTAGGGTTAGGATTAGTGGATGGGGACGGTTTAGGGTCCAGGTGAGGGTACGACAACGCTTTAGGGGGAGCGTACGTGTGAGGGCGCGGGTGAGTGTTAGCGTACGGGTTAGGATTAGGGGATGGGTGAGGTTCAGGTTTCGGGGAAGGGTTAGGGTTAGGGTTCGGGCTAGGGTTAGGGTTAGGGGACGGGGACGGTTGAGGGTCCAGGTGAGGGTACAACAACGCTTTAGGGGGAGCATAGTTGTGAGAGCGCGGTTCAGTGTTAGCGTACTTGTGAGGATTAGGGGACGTGTGAGGGTCAGGCTTCTGGGAAGGGTTAGTGTTAAGGATCAGTCTAGGTTTAGGGTTAGGGGACCGGGACGGTTTAGGGTCCAGATGAGTGTACGACATCGCTTTAGGGGGAGCGTACGTGTGAGGGCACGGGTTAGCGTTAGCGTACAGGTTAGGATTAGGGGACGGGTGAGGGTCAGGCTTCGGGGAAGGGTTAGGGTTAGGGTTTGGGCTAGGGTTAGGGTTAGGGGACGGGGACGGTTTAGGGTCCACGTGAGTGTACGACAAAGCTTTAGGGGGAGCATACGTGTGAGGGCGCGTGTTAGTGTCAGCGTACGGGTTAGGATTAGGGGACTGGTGAGGGTCAGGCTTAGGGGAAGTGTTAGGGTTAGGGACAGGCTAGGGTTAGGTTTAGGGGATGGGGACGGTTTAGGGTACAGGTGAGGGTACGACAACGCTGTAGGTGGAGCGTACGTGTGAGGGCGTGGGTTAGCGTTTGCGTACGGGTTAGGATTAGGGGACGGTGAGGGTCAGGCTTCGCGGACGTTTAAGATTTAGGGTTCGGGCTAGGGTTAGGGCTAGGGGACGGGAACGGTTTAGGGTACAGGTGAGGGTACGACAACGCTTTAGGGGGAGTGTACGTGTGAGGGCGTGGGTTAGTGTTAGTGTACGTGATAGGATTATGTTACGGGTGAGGGTCAGGATTCGGGGAAGTGTTAGGTTTAGAGTTTGGGGTAGGATTAGTGTTAGGGGTCCGGGACGGTTTAGGGTCCAGGTGAGGGTACGACAACGCTTTAGGGGGAGGGTACGTGTGAGGGCGCAGGTTAGTGTGAGCGTACGGGTTAGGATTAGGGGACGGGTGAGGGTCAGGCTTCGGGGAAGGGTTAGGGTTAGGGATCGGGCTAGGGTTAGGGTTAGGGGACCGGGACGGTTTAGGTTCGAGGTGAGTGTACGACAACGCTTTAGATGGAGCGTACGTGTGAGGGCGCGTGTTAGTGTTAGCATACGGATTAGGATTTGGGGACGGGTGAGTGTCAGGCTTCGGGAATCGTTAGGGTTAGGGTTCGGGCTAGGGTTAGAGTTAGGGGACGGGGACAGTTTAGTGTCCAGGTGAGGGTACGACAGCGCTTTAGGGGGAGCGTACGTGTGAGGGCGTAAGTTAGCTTTAGCGTACGGGTTAGGATTAGGGGACGGGTAGGGGTCAGGCTTCGGGGAATAGTTAGGGTTAGGGTTTGGGCTAGGGTTAGGGTTAGGGGACGGGGACGGTTTAGGGTCCAGGTGAATGTATGACAACGCTTTATGGGGAGCGTACGTGTGAGCGCGTGGGTTAGCGTGAGCGTACGTGTTAGGATTAGTGGACGGGTGAGGGTCAGGCTTCGGGGCAGGGTTAGGGTTAGGGTTCGGGCTAGCTTTAGGTTTAGGGGACGGGGACGGTTTAGGGTCCAGGTGAGGGTACGACAACGCTTTAGGGGGAGCGTACGTGTGAGGGCGCGGGTTACTGTTAGCGTACGGGTTAGGATTAGGAGACGGGTGAGAGTCAGGTTTCTGGGAAGGGTTAGGGTTAGGGTTTGGGGTAGGGTTAGGGTTAGGGGACGGGGACTGTTTAGGGTCCAGGTGAGGGTACGACAACGCTTTAGGGGGAGCGTACGTGTGAGGGCGTGGGTTCGCGCTAGCGTACTTGTTAGGATTAGGGGACGGGTGAGGGTCAGGCTTCGGGGAAGGGTTAGGTTTAGTGTTCGGGCTAGGGTTAGTGTTAGGGGACGGGGACGGTTCAGGGTCCATGTGAGGGTACGACAACCCTTTAGGGGGAGCGTACGTGTGAGGGCGCAGGTTATCGTGAGCATACGGGTTAGGATTAGGGGACGGGTGAGGGTCAGGCTTCGGGGAAGTGTTAGGGTTAGGGTTCGGGCTAGGTTTAGGGTTAAGGGACGGGGACGGTTTAGGGTCCAGGTGAGGGTACGACAACGCTTTAGGGAGAGCGTAAGTGTCAGGGTGCGGGTTAGCGTGAGCGTACGTGTTAAGATTAGGGGACGGGTGAGGGTCAGGCTTCAGGGAAGTGTTAGGGTTAGGGTTCGGGCTAGGGTTAGGTTTAGGGTATGGGGACGGTTTAGTGTCCAGCTGAGGGTACAACAACGCTGTAGGTGTAGCGTACGTGTGAGGGCGTGGATTAGCGTTAGCGTACGGGTTAGGATTAGGGGACGGTTTGGGTAAGGATTCGGGGAAGGGTTAGGGTTAGGGTTCAGTCTAGGGTTAGGGTTAGGGGACGGGGACGGTTTAGGGTCCAGGTGAGGGTACGACAACGCTTTAGGGGGAGCGTACTTGTGAGGGCACGGGTGAGTGTTAGCGTACGGGTTAGGATTAGGGGATGGGTGAGGGTCAGGCTTCGGGGAAGGGTTAGGGTTAGGGTTCGGGCTAGGGTTAGGGTTAGGGGACGGGGACGGTTGAGGGTCCAGCTGAGGGTATAACAACGCTTTAGGGGGAGCGTACTTGTGACGGCACGGGTTTGTGTTAGCGTACGGGTTAGGATTAGGGGACGGGTGAGGGTCAGGCATCAGGGAAGTGTTAGGTTTAGGGTTCGGGCTAGGGTTAGGGGACGGGGACGGGGATGGTTGAGGGTCCAGGTGAGGGAATGACAACGCTTTTGGGGGAGCGTAGTTGTGAGAGCGCGGTTCAGTGTTAGCGTACTTGTGAGGATTAGGGGACGGGTGAGGGTCAGGCTTCTGGGAAGGGTTAGTGTTACGGATCGGGCTAGGTTTAGGGTTAGGGGACCGGGACGGTTTAGGGTCCAGATGAGTGTACGACATCGCTTTAGGGGGAGCGTACGTGTGAGGGCACGGGTTAGCGTTAGCGTACAGGTTAGGATTAGGGGACGGGTGAGTGTCAGGCTTCGGGGAAGGGTTAGGGTTAGGGTTTGGGCTAGGGTTAGGGTTAGGGGACGGGGACGGTTTAGGGTCCACGTGAGTGTACGACAAAGCTTTAGGGGGAGCATACGTGTGAGGGCGCGTGTTATTGTCAGCGTACGGGTTAGGATTAGGGGACTGGTGAGGGTCAGGCTTCGGGGAAGTGTTAGGGTTAGGGACAGGCTAGGGTTAGGTTTAGGGGATGGGGACGGTTTAGGGTACAGGTGAGGGTACGACAACGCTTTAGGGGGAGCGTACGTGTGAGGGCGTGGGTTAGCGTTTGCGTACGGGTTAGGATTAGGGGACGGTGAGGGTCAGGCTTCGAGGAAGTTTAAGATTTAGCGTTCGGGCTAGGGTTAGGGCTAGGGGACGGGAACGGTTTAGGGTACAGGTGAGGGTACGACAACGCTTTAGGGGGAGCGTACGTGTCAGGGCGTGGGTTAGTGTTAGCGCACGTGATAGGATTAGGGGACGGGTGAGGGTCAGGCTGCGGGGAAGTGTTAGGGTTAGGGTTCGGGCTAGGGTTAGGGGACGGGGACTGGGACGGTTGAGGGTCCAGGTTAGGGTATGACAACGCTTTAGGGGTAGCGTACTTGTGAGGGCGCATGTCAGTGTTAGCGTACAGGTTAGGATTAGGGGACCGGTGAGGGTCAGGCTTCGAGGAAGTGTTAGGGTTAGTGATCAGGCTAGGGTTAAGGTTAGGGGACTGGAACGGTTTAGGGTCCAGGTGAGGGTACGACAACGCTTTAGGGGGAGCGTACTTGTGAGGGCGCGGGTTAGTGTTAGCGTACGGGTTAGGATTAGGGGACGGGTGAGGGTCAGGATTCGGGGAAGGGTTAAGTTTAGGGTTCGGCCTAGGGTTAGGTTTAGGGTTGGGGACGGTTTAGGGTCCAGGTGAGGGTACGACAACGCTTTAGATGGAGCGTACGTGTGAGTGCGCGTGTTAGTGTTAGCGTACGGATTAGGAATAGGGGACAGGTGAGTGTCAGGCTTCGGGGAATCGTTAGGGTTAGGGTTCGGGCTAGGGTTAGGTTTAGGGGATGGTGACAGTTTAGGTTCCAGGTGAGGGTACGACAACGCTTTAGGTTTAGCATACGTGTGAGGGAGCGGATTAGCGTTAGCGTACGGGTTAGGATTAGGGGACGTGTTGGGTAAGGCTTCGGGGAAGGGTCAGGCTTAGGTTTCGGTCTAGGGTTAGGGTTAGGAGAAGGGGATGGTTTAGGGTCCAGGTGAGGGTACGAGAAAGCTTTAGGGGCAGCGTACGTGTGAGGGCGTGGGTTAGTTTGAGCATACGGGTTACGATTAGGGGACGGGTGAGGGGAAGGCTTCGGGGAAGTGTTAGGGTTAGGGTTCGGGCTAGGGTTAGGGTTAGGGGACGGGGACGGTTTAGGGTCCAGGTGAGGGTACGACAACGGTTTCGGGGGAGCATACATGAGAGGGCACGGGTTAGTGTGAGCGTACGGGTTAGGATTAGGGGACGGGTGAGGGGAAGGCTTCGGGAAAGGGTTAGGGTTAGGGTTCAGGCTAGGATTAAGTTTAGGGGACGGGGACGGTTTAGGGTCCACGTCAGGGTACGACAACGGTTTAGGGGGAGCGTACGTGTGAGGACGCGGGTTAGTGTGAGCGTACGGGTTAGGATTAGGGGACGGGTGAGGGGAAGGCTTCGGGGAAGGGTTAGGGTTAGGGTTGGGGCTAGGGTTAGGGTTAGGGGACGGGGACGGTTTAGGGTCCAGGTGAGGGTACGAAAACGGTTTAGGGGGAGCATACGTGTGAGGGCGCGGCTTAGTGTGAGCGTATGGTTTAGGATTAGGGGACGGGTGAGGGGAAGGCTTCGGGAAGGTTTAGGGTTAGGGTTCGGGCTAGGGTTAGGGTTAGGGGACGTGGACGGTTTAGGGTCCAGGTGAGGGTACGACAACGCTTGAGGGGGAGCGTACGTGTGAGGGTGCGTGTTAGTGTGAGCGTACGGGTTAAGATTAGGGGACGGGTGAGGGTCGGGCTTCAGGGAAGGTTTAGGGTTAGGGTTCAGTCTAGGGTTAGGGTTAGGGGACGGGGACGGTTTAGGGTCCAGGTGAGGGTACGACAACGCTTTAGGGGGAGCGTACGTGTGAGGGCGCGGGTGAGTGTTAGCGTACGAGTTAGGATTAGGGGACGGGTGAGGGTCAGGTTTCAGGGAAGTGTTAGGTTTAGGGTTCGGGCTAGGGTTAGGGGACAGGGACGGGGACGGTTGAGGGTCCAGGTGAGGGTATGACAACGCTTAAGGGGGAGCGTAGTTGTGAGAGTGCGGGTCATTGTTAGCGTACTTGTTAGGATTAGGGGACGGGTGAGGATCAGGCTTCGGGGAAGGGTTAGTGTTAGGGATCGGGCGAGGTTTAGGGTTAGGGGACAGGGACGGTTTAGGGTCCAGGTGAGGGTACGAGAACGCTTTAGGGGGAGCGTACATGTGAGGGCGCGGCTTAGCGTTAGCATACGGGTTAGGAATAGGTCATGGGTGAGTTTCAGGCTTCGGGGAATTGTTAGGGTTAGGGTTCGGGCTAGGGTTAGGGTTAGGGGACGGGGACGGTTTAGGGTCCACGTGATGGTACGAGAACGCTTTAGGGGGAGCGTACATGTGAGGGCGCGGGTTAGCGTTAGCGTACGGGTTAGGATTAGGGGACGGGTGAGGGTCAGGCTTCGCGGAAGGGCTAGGGTTATGGTTCGGCCTTGGGTTAGGGTTAGGGGATGGGGACGGTTTAGGGTCCAGGTGAGGGTACAACAACGGTTTAGGGGGAGCGTACGTGTGAGGGCGCGGGTTAGTGTGAGCGTACGGGATAGGATTAGCGGACGGGTGAGGGGAAGGCTTCGGGGAAGGGTTAGGGTTAGGGTTCGGGCTACGGTTAGGGTTAGGGGACGGGGGTGGTTTAGGGTCCAGGTGAAGGTACGACAACGCTTTAAGGGGAGCGTAAGTGTGAGGGCGCGGGGTAGTGTGAGTGTACGGGTTAAGATTAGGGGACGGGTGAGAGTAAGGCTTCGGGAAAGTGTTAGGGTTAGGGTTCGGGCTAGGGTTAGGGTTACGGGACGGGGACGGTTTAGGGTCCAGGTGAGGGTACGACAACGGTTTAGGGGGAGCGTACGTGTGAGGGCGCGGGTTAGTGTGAGCGTATGGATTAGGATTAGGGGACGGGTGAGGGGAAGGCTTTTGGGAAGTGTTAGGGTTAGGGTGCGGGTTAGGGTTAGGGTTAGGGGACGGGGACGGTTTAGGGTCCAGGTGAGAGTACAACGGTTTAGGGGGAGCGTACGTGTGAGGGCACGGCTTAGTGTGAGCGTACGGTTTAGGATTAGGGGACGGGTGAGTTTCAGGCTTCGGGGAAGAGTTAGGGTTAGGGTTCGGGCTAGGGTTTGGTTTAGGGGACGGGGACTGTTTAGGGTCCAGGTGAGTGTACGACAACGCTTTGGGGGAGCGTACGTGTGAGGGCGTGAGTTAGTGTGAGCGTACGGGTTAGGATTAGGGGTGGGTGAGGGGAAGGCTTCGGGGAAGGGTTAGGGTTAGGGTTCATGTTAGGGTTAGGGTTAGGGGACGGGGACGGTTTAGGGTCCAGGTGAGGGTATGACAACGGTTTAGGGGGAGCGTACGTGTGAGGGCGCGGGTTAGTGTGAGCGTACGGGTTAGTATTAGGGGACGGTTGAGGGGAAAGCTTCGGGGAAGTGTTAGGGTTAGGATTCGGGCTAGGTTTAGGGTTAGGTGACGGGAACGGTTTAGGGTCCAGGTGATGGTACGACAACGCTTTAGGGGGAGCGTACTTTTGAGGGCGCGGGTTAGTGTGAGCGTACGGGTTAGGATTAGGGGACTGGTTAGGGGAAGGCTTTGGGGAAGGGTTAGGGTTAGGGTTCGGGCTAGGGTTAGGGTTAGGGGACGGGGACGGTTTCGGGTCCAGTTGAGGGTACGACAGCGGTTTAGGGGGAGCGTACGTGTGAGGGCGCGGGTTAGTGTGAGCGTACGGGTTAGGATTAGGGGACGGGTGAGAGGAAGGCTTCAGGGAAGTGTTAGGGATACAGTTCGCGCTAGGGTTAGGGTTAGGGGACGGGGACGGTTTAGGGTCCAGGTGAGGGTACCACAACGGTTTAGGGGTAGCGTACGTGTGAAGGCCCGGGTTAGTGTGAGCGTACGGTTTAGGATTAGGGGACGCCTGAGGGGAAGGCTTAGGGGAAGGTTTAGTGTTAGGGTTCGGGCTAGGGTTAGGGTTAGGGTATGGGGACGGTTTAGGGTCCAGGTGAGGGTACGACAATGGTTTAGTGGGAGCGTACGTGTGAGGGCGCTGGTTAGTGTTAGCGTACGAGTAAGGATTAGGTGCCGGGTGAGGGTCAGGCTTCAGGGAAGGGTTCGGTTTAGGGTTCGGGCTAGGGTTAGGGTTAGGGGATGGGGACGGTTTAGGGTCTAGGTGAGGGTACGACAACACTTTCGGGGAACGTACGTGTGAGAGCGCGGGTTAGTGTAAGCGTACTGGTTAGGATTAGGGGACGGGTGAGGGTCAGGCTTCCGGGAAGGTTTAGGGTTAGGGTTCGGGCTAGGATTAGGGTTAGGGGACGGGGACGGTTTAGGGTCCACGTGAGGGTACAACAACGGTTTAGGGGGAGCGTATGTGTGAGCGTGAGGGTTACTGTGAGCGTATCGGTTAGGATTAGGGGACGGATGAGGGGAAGGCTTCAGGGAAGGGTTAGGGTTCGGGCTAGGGTTAGGGTTAGGGGACGGGGACGGTTTAGGGTCCAGGTGAGGGTACGACAACGGTTTAGGGTGAGCGTACGTGTGAGAACGCAGGTTAGTGTTAGTGTACGGGTTAGGATTAGGTGACGGGAGAGGGTCAGGATTCGGGGAAGGGTTAGGGTTAGGGTTCGGGCTGGGGTTAGGGGACGGGGAAAGGGACGGTTTAGGGTCCAGGTGAGGGTACGACAATGCTTTCGGGGGAGCGAACGTGTGAGGGCGCGGGTAAGCGAGAGCGTACAGGTTAGGATTAAGCGACGGGTGAGAGTCAGGCTTCGGGGAAGGGTTAGGGTTAGGGTTCGCGGTAGGGTTAGAGTTAGGAGACGGGGACGGTTTAGTGTCCAGGTGAGGGTATGACAATGCATTAGAGGGAGCGTACATGTGAGGGTGTGGGTTAGCGTTAGCGTACGGGTTAGGATTAGAGGACGGGTGAGTGTCAGGCTTTGGGCAAGGGTTAGAGTTAGGGTTCAGTCTAGGGTTAGCGTTAGGGGACGGGGACCGTTTAGGGTACAGCTGAGGGTACGACAACGCTTTAGGTGTAGCGTACGTGTGAGGGCGCGGATTAGCGTTAGCGTACGGGTTAGGATTAGGGGAAGGGTTGGGTTAGGATTCGCGGTAGGGTTAGGGTTAGGGTTGGGCTAGGTTTACGGAAAGGGGATGGGGATGGTTTAGGGTTCAGGTGAGGGTACGACAACGCTTTAGGGGGAACCTACGTGTGAGGGCGCGGGTTCGCGTTAGTGTGCTTGTTAGGATTAGGGGACGGGTGAGGGTCAGGCTTCGGGGGATGGTTAGGGTTAGGGTTCCGTCTAGGGTTAGGGTTATCGGACGGTGACGGTTTAGGGTTCAGGTGAGGTGACGACAACGCTTTAGGGCGAGCGTACGTGTGAGGGAGCGGGTTAGTGTGAGCGTACGGGTTAGGATTAGGGGACGGGTGAGGGGAAGGCTTCGGGGAAGGGTTAGTGTTAGGGTTCGGGCTAGGGTTAGGGTTAGGGGACGGGGACGGTTTAGGGTCCAGGTGAGGGTACGACAACGGTTTAGGGGGAGCGTACGTGTTAGGGCGCGGGTTAGTGTGAGCGTACAGGTTAGGATTAGGGGACGGGTGAGGGGAACGCTTTTGGGAAGGGTTAGGGTTAGGGTGCGGGCTAGGGTTAGGGTTAGGGGAGGGGGACAGTTTAGGGTCCAGG
Organism: Leucopleurus acutus; assembly: GCF_964270905.1. Lineage (NCBI taxonomy): Eukaryota > Metazoa > Chordata > Mammalia > Artiodactyla > Delphinidae > Leucopleurus > Leucopleurus acutus. The sequence goes on along the minus strand of NW_028139099.1, from coordinate 26,022 downwards.
TGAGGGTACGACAACGGTTTAGGGGGAGCGTACATGTGAGGGCACGGGTTAGTGTGAGCGTACGGGTTAGGATTAGGGGACGGGTGAGGGTCTGGCTTCGGGGAAGGGTTAAGGTTAGGTTTCGGGCTAGGGTAAGGGGACGGGGACTGGGACGGTTGAGGGTCCAGGTTAGGGTACGACAACGCTTTAGGGGTAGCGTACTTGTGAGGGCGCATGTCAGTGTTAGCGTACAGGTTAGGATTAAGGGACGGTTGAGGGGAAGGCTTTGGGGAAGGGTTAGGGTTAGGGTTCGGGGTAGGGTCAGGGTTAGGGGACGGGGACTGTTTAGGATCCAGGTGAGGGTATGACAAAGGTTTAGGGGGAGCGTACGTGTGAGGGCGCGGGTTAGTGTGAGCGTACGGGTTAGGATTAGGGGACGGGTGAGGGGAAGGCTTCGGGGGAGGGTTAGGGTTAGGGTTCGGGCTAGGATTAGGGTTAGGGGACGGGGACGGTTTAGGGTCCACGTGAGGGTACAACAACGGTTTAGGGGGAGCGTATGTGTGAGCGTGAGGGTTACTGTGAGCGTATCGGTTAGGATTATGGGACGGATGAGGGGAAGGCTTCAGGGAAGGGTTAGGGTTCGGGCTAGGGTTAGGGTTAGGGGACGGGGATGGTTTAGGGTCCAGGTGAGGGTACGACAACGGTTTAGGGGGAGCGTACGTGTGAGGGCGCTGGTTAATGTGAGCGTACGGGTTAGGATTAGGGGACGGGTGAGGGGAAGGCTTCGGGGAAGGGTTAGGGTTAGGGTTCGGGCTAGGGTTAGGTGACGGGGATGGGGACGTTTTAAGGTCCAGGTGAGGGTACGACAACGGTTTAGAGGGAGCGTACGTGTGAGGGTGCGGGTTAGTGTGAGCGTATGGGTTAGGATTGGGGGACGAGTGAGGGGAAGTCTTCGGGGAAGGGTTAGGTTTAGGGTTCCGGCTACGGTTAGGGTTAGGGGACGGGGACGGTATAGGGTCCAGGTGAGGGTACGACAACGGTTTAGGTAGAGCGTACGTGTGAGGGCGCGGGTTAGTGTGAGCGTACGGGTTAGGATTAGGGGACGGGTGAGGGGAAGGCTTCGGGAAGGGTTAGGGTTAGGGTTTGGGCTAGGGTTAGGGGACGGGGACTGGGACGGTTGAGGGTCCAGGTTAGGGTATGACAACGCTCTAGGGGTAGCGTACTTGTGAGGGCGCATGTCAGTGTTAGCGTACAGGTTAGGATTAGGGGACGGGTGAGGGTCAGGCTTCAGGGAAGTGTTAGGGTTAGGGATCGGGCTAGGGGTAAGGTTAAGGGACCGGGACGGTTTAGGGTTCATATGAGCTTACGACAACGCTTTAGGGGGAGCGTACGTGTGAGGGTGCGGGTTAGCGTTAGCGTACGGGTTAGGATTAGGGGACTGGTGAGGGTCAGGCTTCGGGAAGTGTTAGGGTTAGGGACAGGCTAGGGTTAGGGTTAGGGGACGGGGACGGTTTAGGGTACAGGTGAGGGTACGACAATGCTTTAGGGGGAGCGTACGTGTGAGGGCGTGGGTTAGCGTTTGCGTACGGGTTAGGATTAGGGGACGGGTGAGGGTCAGCCTTCGGGGAAGGGTAAGGGTTAGGGTTCGGGCTAGGGTTAGGGTTAGGGGACGGGAACGGTTTAGGGTCCAGGTGAGTGTACGACAACGCTTTAGGGTAGCGTATGTGTGAGAGCGCGGGTTAGTGTTAGCGTACGGGTTAGGATTAGGGGACGGGTGAGGGTCAGGATTCGGGTAAGGGTTAGGGTTAGTGTTCGGCCTAGGGTTAGGGTTAGGTGACGGGGACGATTTAGCGTCCACGTGAGGGTACGACAACACTTTAGATGGAGCGTACGTGTGAGGGCGCGTGTTAGTGTCAGCGTACGGATTAGGATTAGGGGACGGGTGAGTGTCAGGATTCGGGGAATCATTAGGGTTAGGGTTCGGGCTAGGGTTAGGTTTAGGGGATGGTGACGGTTTAGGGTCCAGGTGAGGGTACGACAACGCTTTAGGTTTAGCATATGTTTGAGGGCGCGGATTAGCGTTAGCGTACGGGTTAGGATTAGGGGACGTGTTGGGTCAGGCTTCGGGGAAAGGTTAGGCTTAGGTTTCGGTCTAGGGTTAGGGTTAGGGGACGGGGAAGTTTTAGGGTCCAGGTAAGGTTACGACAAAGGTTTAGGGGGAGCGTAAGTGTGAGGGCGCGGGTTAGTGTGAGCGTACGGGTTAGGATTAGGGGACGGGTGAGGGGAAGGCTTCGGGGAAGGGTTAGTGTTAGGGTTCGGGCTAGGATTAGGGTTAGGGGACGGGGACGGTTTAGGGTCCAGGTGAGGGTACGACAACGGTGTAGGGGGAGCGTACGTGTGAGCGTGAGGATTAGTGTGAGCGTATGGGTTAGGATTGGGGGACGGGTGAGGGGAAGACTTCGGGGAAGGGTTAGGGTTAAGGGATGCGGACGGTTTACGGTCCAGATGAGGATAGGACAACGGTTTAGGGGGAGCGTACGTGTGAGGGCGCGGGTTAGTGTGAGCGTACGTGTTAGGATTAGGGGACAGGTGAGGGGAAGGCTTCGGGGAAGGGTTAGGTTTAGGGTTCGGGCTATGGTTAGGGTTAGGGGACGGGGACGGTTTAGGGTCCAGGTGAGGGTACGACAACGGTTTAGGGGGAGAGTACGTGTGAGGGCGTGGGTTAGTGTGAGCGTACGGGTTAAGATGAGGGGACGGGTTGCGGAAGGGTTAGGGTTAGGGTTCGGGCTAGGGTTAGGGTTAGGGGATGGGGACGGTTTAGGGTCCAGGTGAGGGTACGACAACGGTTTAAGGGGAGCGTACGTGTGAGGGCGCGGGTTAGTGTGAGCGTACGGTTTAGGATTAGGGGACGGGTGAGGGGAAGACTTCGGGGAAGGGTTAAGGTTAGGGTTCGGGCTAGGGTTAGGGTTAGGGGACGGGGACGGTTTAGGGTCCAGGTGAGGGTACGACAACGGTTTAGGGGGAGCGTACATGTGAGGGCGCTGGTTAGTGTGAGCGTACGGGTTAGGATTAGGGGACGGGTGAGGGTCAGGCTTCGGGGAAGGGTTAAGGTTAGGGTTCGGGATAGGGTTAGGGTTAGGGGACGGGGACGGTTTAGGGTCCACGTGAGGGTACGACAACGGTTTAGGGCGAGCGTACATGTGAGGGCGTGGGTTAGTGTGAGCGTACGGGTTAGGATTAGGGGACGTGTAAGGGGAAGGCTTCGGGGAAGGGTTAGGGTTAGGGTTCGGGCTAGGGTTAGGGTTAGGGGACGGGGACGGTTTAGGGTCCAGGTGAGGGTACGACAACGGTTTAGGGGGAGCGTACGTGTGAGGGCGCGGGTTAGTGTGAGCGTACGGGTTAGGATTAGGGGATGGGTGAGGGGAAGGCTTCGGGGAAGTGTTAGGGTTAGGTTTCGGTCTAGGGTTAGGGTTAGGTGACGGGGACGGTTTAGGGTCCAGGTGAGTGTACGACAACGCTTTAGGGGGAGCGTACGTGTGAGGGCGCGGGTAAGTGTTCACGTGCGGGTTAGGATTAGGGGATGGGTGAGGGTCAGGCTTCGGGGAATGGTTAGGGTTACGGTTCGGGCTAGGGTTAGGGTTATCAGACGGGGACGGTTTACGGTCAAGGTGAGTGTACGACAACGCTTTACGGGGAGCGTACGTGTGAGGGCGCGGGTTAGCGTTAGCGTACGGGTTAGGATTAGGGGACGTGTGAGGGTCAGGCTTCGGGGAAGGGTTAGTGTTAAGGTTCGGGCTAGGGTTAGGGTTAGGGGACGGGGACGGTTTAGGGTAAAGGTGAGGGTATGAGAACGCTTTAGGGGGAGCGTACATGTGAATACGTGGGTTAGCGTTAGCGTACGGGTTAGGATTAGGGGACGGGTGAGGGTCAGGCTTCGCGGAAGGGCTAGGGTTAGGGTTCGGGCTAGGGTTAGGTTTAGGGGACGGGGATGGTTTAGGGTCCAGGTGAGTGTACGACAACACTTTAGGGGGAGCGTACGTGTGACGGCGTGGGTTATTGTTAGCGTACGGGTTAGGATTAGGGCACGGGTGAGGTTCAGGCTTCGGGGAAGGGTTAGGGTTAGGGTTCGGGTTAGGGTTAGGGGACGGGGACGGTTTAGGGTCCACGTGAGGGTACGACAAAGCTTTAGGGGGAGCGTACGTGTGAGGGCGCGTGTTAGTGTCAGCGTACGGGTTAGGATTAGGGGACTGGTGAGGGTCAGGCTTCGTGAAGTGTTAGGGTTAGGGACAGGCTAGGGTTAGGGTTAGGGGACGGGGATGGTTTACGGTACAGGTGAGGGTACGACAACGCTTTATGGGGAGCGTACGTGTGAGGGCGTGGGTTAGCGTTTGCGTACGGGTTAGGATTAGGGGACGGGTGAGGGTCAGCCTTCGGGGAAGTGTAAGGGTTAGGGTTTGGGCTAGGGTTAGGGTTAGGGGACGGGAACGGTTTAGGGTCCAGGTGAGGGTACGACAACGCTTTAGGGTAGCGTATGTGTGAGAGCGCGGGATAGTGTTAGCGTATGGGTTAGGATTAGGGGACGGGTGAGGGTCAGGATTCGGGGAAGGGTTAGGGTTAGGGTTCGGCCTAGGGTTAGGGTTAGGGGACGGGGACGATTTAGGGTCCACGTGAGGGTACGACAACGCTTTAGATGGAGCGTACGTGTGAGCGCGCATGTTAGTGTTAGCGTACGGATTAGGATTAGGGGACGGGTGAGTGTCAGGCTTCGGGGAATAATTAGGGTTAGGGTTCGGGCTAGGGATAGGTTTAGGGGATGGTGACGGTTTAGGGTCCAGGTGAGGGTACGACAACGCTTTAGGTTTAGCATACGTTTGAGGGCGCAGATTAGCGTTAGCGTACGGGTTAGGATTAGGGGACGTGTTGGGTCAGGCTTCGGGGAAAGGTTAGGCTTAGGTTTCGGTCTAGGGTTAGGGTTAGGGGACGGGGAAGGTTTAGGGTCCAGGTGAGGGTACTACAATGGTTTAGGAGGAGCGTACGTGTGAGGGCGCGGGTTAGTGTGAGCGTACGGGTTAGGATTAGGGGACGGGTGAGGGGAAGGCTTCGGGGAACGGTTAGGCTTAGGGTTCGGGCTAGGGTTAGGTTTAGGGGACGGGGACGGTTTAGGGTCCAGTTGAGGGTACGACAAAAGTTTAGGGGGAGCGTAAGTGTGAGGGCGCGGGTTAGTGTGAGCGTACGGGTTAGGATTAGGGGACGGGTGAGGGGAAGGCTTCGGGGAAGGGTTATGGTTAGGGTTCGGGCTAGGATTAGGGTTAGGGAACGGGGACGGTTTAGGGTCCAGGTGAGGGTACGACAACGGTGTAGGGGGAGCGTACGTGTGAGCGTGAGGGTTAGTGTGAGCGTATGGGTTAGGATTGGGGGACGGGTGAGGGGAAGACTTCAGGGAAGTGTTAGGGTTTGGGCTAGGGTTAGGGGACGGGGATGGGCACGGTTTAGGGTCCAGGTGAGGGTACGACAACGGTTTAGGGGGAGCGTACGTGTGAGGGCGCGGGTTAGTGTGAGCGTACGGGTTAGGATTAGGGGACGAGTGAGGGGAAGTCTTCGGGGAAGGGTTAGGTTTAGGGTTCCGGCTACGGTTAGGGTTAGGGGACGGGGACGGTTTAGGGTCCAGGTGAGGGTACGACAACGGTTTAGGGGGAGCGTACGTGTGAGGGCGTGGGTTAGTGTGAGCGTACGGGTTAGGATTAGGGGACAGGTGAGGGGAAGGCTTCGGGGAAGGGTTAGGGTTAGGGTTTGGGCTAGGGTTAGGGGACGAGGACTGGGACGGTTGAGGGTCCAGGTTAGGGTATGACAACGCTCCAAGTGTAGCGTACTTGTGAGGGCGCATGTCAGTGTTAGCGTACAGGTTAGGATTAGGGGACGGGTGAGGGTCAGGCTTCAGGGAAGTGTTAGGGTTAGGGATCGGGCTAGGGTTAAGGTTAAGGGACCGGGACGGTTTAGGGTTCATATGAGTTTATGACAACGCTTTAGGGGGAGCGTACGTGTGAGGGTGCGGGTTAGCGTTAGCGTACGGGTTAGGATTAGGGGACTGGTGAGGGTCAGGCTTCGGGAAGTGTTAGGGTTAGGGACAGGCTAGGGTTAGGGTTAGGGGACGGGGACGGTTTAGGGTACAGGTGAGGGTACGACAACGCTTTTGGGGGAGCGTACGTGTGAGGGCCTGGGTTAGTTTGAGCGTACGGGTTAGGATTAGGGGACGGGTGAGGGGAAGGCTTCGGGGAAGGGTTAGGGTTAGGGTTCGGGCTAGGGTAAGGGGTAGGGGACGGGGACGGTTTAGGGTCCAGGTGAGGGTACGACAACGGTTTAGGGGGAGTGTACGTGTGAGAGCGCGGGTTAGTGTGAGCGTAAGGGTTAGGATTCGGGGACGGGTGAGGGGAAGGCTTCGGGGAAGTGTTAGGTTTAAGGGACGAGGACGGTTTAGGGTCCAGGTGAGGGTACGACAACGGTTTAGGGGGAGCGTACGTTTGAGGACTCAGGTTAGTATGAGCGTATGGGTTAGGATTAGGGGACGGGTGAGGGGAAGGCTTCGGGGATGTTTTAGGGTTAGTGTTCGGGCTAGGGTTAGTATTAGGGGACGAGGACGGTTTAGGGTCCAGGTGAGGGTACGACAACGGTTTAGGGGGAGCGTACATGTGAGGGCGCTGGTTAGTGTGAGCGTACGGGTTAGGATTAGGGGACGGGTGAGGGGAAGGCTTCGGGGAAGGGTTAGGGTTAAGGGACGCGGACGGTTTACGGTCCAGATGAGGATAGGACAACGGTTTAGGGGGAGCGTACGTGTGAGGGCGTGGGTTAGTGTGAGCGTACGTGTTAGGATTAGGGGACGGGTGAGGGGAAGGCTTCGGGGAAGGGTTAGGGTTAGGGTTCGGGCTATGGTTAGGGTTAGGGGACGGGGACGGTTTAGGGTCCAGGTGAGGGTACGACAACGGTTTAGGGGGAGAGTACGTGTGAGGGCGTGGGTTAGTGTGAGCGTACGGGTTAAGATGAGGGGACGGGTTGGGGAAGGGTTAGGGTTAGGGTTCGGGCTAGGGTTAGGGTTAGGGGACGGGAAAGGTTTAGGGTCCAGGTGAGGGTACGACAACGGTTTAAGGGGAGCGTACGTGTGAGGGCGCGGGTTAGTGTGCACGTACGGTTTAGGATTAGGGGACGGGTGAGGGGAAGACTTCGGGGAAGGGTTAGGGTTAGGGTTCGGGCTAGGATTAGGGTTAGGGGACGGGGACGGTTTAGGGTCCAGATGAGGGTTCGACAACGGTTTAGGGGGAGCGTACGTGTGAGGCCGTGGGTTAGTGTGAGCGTACGGGTAAGGATTAGGGGACGGTTGAGGGGAAGGCTTCGGGGAAGGCTTAGGGTTAGGGTTAGGGCTAGGGTTGGGTTAGGGGACGGGGATGGTTTAGGGTCCAGGTGAGGGTATGACGACGCTTTAGGGGGAGGGTACGTTTGAGGGCGCGGGTTAGTGTGAGTGTACAGGTTAGATTTAGGGTACGGGTGAGGGGAAGGCTTCAGGGAAGTTTTAGGGTTAGGGTTCGGTCTAGGGTTAGGTTTAGGGAACAGGGACGGTTTAGGGTCCAGTTGAGTGTACGACAACGCTTTAGGGGAGGCGTACGTGTGAGGGCGCAGATTACTGTGAGCATACGGGTTAGGATTAGGGGACGGGTGAGGGGAAGGCTTCAGGGAAGTGTTAGCGTTAGGTTTCGGGCTAGGGTTAGGGTTAGGGGACGGGGACGGTTTAGGATCCAGGTGAGAGTACGACAACGGTTTAGGGGGAGCGTACGTGTGAGGGCGTGGGTTAGTGTGAGGGTACGGGTTAGGATTAGGGGAAGGGAGTGGGGTAGGCTTCGGGGAGGGGTTAGTGTTAAGGTTCGGGCTACGGTTAGGGTTAGGGGACGGGGACGGTTTAGGGTCCAGGTGAGGGTACGACAACGCTTTAGGGGGAGCGTTTATGTGAGGGCGTGGGTTAGTGTGAGCGTACAGTTTAGGATTAGGGGACGGTTTGGGGAAGGGTTAGGGTTAGGGTTTGGGCTAGGGTTAGGATTAGCGGACGGGGACGGTTTAGGGTGCAGGTGAGGGTACGACAACGGTTTACGGGGAGCGTACGTGTGAGGGCGTGGGTTAGTGTGCGCGTACGGGTTAGGATTAGGGGAAGGGGGAGGGGAAGACTTCGGGGAAGGGTTAGGGTTAGGGTTCGTGCTAAGGTTAGGGTTAGAGGACGGGGACGGTTTAGGGTCCAGATGAGGGTACGACAACGGTTTAGGGGGAGCGTACGTGTGAGAGCGCGGGTTAGTGTGAGCGTATGGGTAAGGATTAGGGGACGGTTGAGGGGAAGGCTTCGGGGAAGGGTTAGGGTTAGGATTAGGGCTAGGGTTAGGGTTAGGGGACGGGTACGGTATAGGGTTCAGGTGAGGGTACGACAACAGTTTAGGGGGAGTATACGTGTGAGGGCGCGGGTTAGTGTGAGCGTAAGGGTTAGATTTAGGGGAAGGGTTAGGGGAAGGCTTCGGGGAAGGGTTAGGGTTCGGGCTAGGGTTAGGTTTAGGGAAAGGGGACGATTTAGGGTCCAGGTGAGGGTATGACAACGCTTTAAGGGGAGGGTACGTGTGAGGGCGAGGGTTAGTGTGAGCGTACGGGTTAGGATTGGGGGACGGGTGAGGGGAAGGTTTCACGGAAGTGTTAGGGTTAGGGTTCGGGCTAGGGTTAGGGTTAGGGGACGGGGACGGTTTAGGATCCAGGTGAGGGTATGACAACACTTTAGGGGGAAGGTACGTGTGAGGGCGTCGGTCAGTGTGAGCGTACGGGTTAGGATTAGGGGACGGGTGAGGGGAAGGCTTCAGGGAAGTGTTAGGGTTAGGGTTCGGGCTAGGGTTAGGGTTAGGGGACGGGGACTGTTTAGGGGCCAGGTGAGGGTACGACAACGCTTTAGGGGGAGCGTACGTCTGAGGGCGCGGGTTAGTGTGAGCGTACGGGTTAGGATTAGGGGACGGGTGAGAGGAAGGCTTCGGGGAAGGGTTAAGGTTAGGGTTCGGGCTAGGGTTATGGTTAGGGGATGGGGACGGTTCAGGGTCCAGTTGAGAGTACGACAAAGGTTTAAGGGGAGCGTACGTGTGAGGGCGCGGTTTAGTGTGAGGGTACGGGATGGGATTAGGGGACGGGTGAGGGGAAGGCTTCGGGGAAGGGTTACGGTTAGGGTTCGGGCTAGGTTTAGAATTCCGGGATGGGGACGGTTTAGGGTCCAGGTGAGGGTATGACAACGGTTTAGGGGGAGAGTACGTGTGAGGGCGTGGGTTAATGTGAGCGTACGGGTTAGGATTAGGGGACGGGTGAGGGGAAGGCTTCGGGGAAGGGTTACGGTTAGGGTTCGGGCTACGGTTAGGGTTAGGGGACGGGGACCGTTTAGGGTCCAGGTGAGTGTACGACAACGCTTTAGGGGGAGCGTTTATGTGAGTGCGTGGAGTAGTGTGAGCGTACAGTTTAGGATTAGGGGACGGGTTGGGGAAGGGTTAGGGTTAGGGTTCGGGCTAGGGTTAGGGTTAGGGGACGGGGACGGTTTAGGGTCCAGGTGAGGGTACGACAAAGGTTTACGGGGAGCGTACCTGTGAGGGCGCGGGTTAGTGTGAGCGTACTGGTAAGGATTAGGGGACGGTTGAGGGGAAGGCTTCGGGGAAGTGTTAGGGTTAGGGTTCGGGCTAGGGTTAGGGTTAGGGGTCGGGGACGGTATAGGGTCCAGGTCAGGGTATGACAACGCTTTAGGGGTAGGGTACATGTGAGGGCGCTGGTTAGTGTGAGCGTAAGGGTTAGGATTAGGGGACGGGTGAGGGGAAGGCTTCAGGGAAGGGTTAGTGTTAGGGTTCGGGCTAGGGTTAGGGTTAGGGGACGGGGACGGTTTAGGGTCCAGGTGAGGGTACGACAACCCTTTAGGGGGAGCGTACGTGTGAGGGCGCGGGTTAGTGTGAGCGTACGGGTTAGGATTATGGGACGGGTGAGGGGAAGGCTTCGGGGAAGGGTTAGGGTTAGGTTTCGGGCTAGGGTTAGGGTTAGGGGACGGGGACGGTTTAGGGTCCAGGTGAGGTTACGACAACCCTTTAGGGGGAGCGTACGTGTGAGGGCGCGGGTTAGTGTGAGCGTACGGGTTAGGATTAGCGGACGGGTGAGAGGAAGGCTTCGGGGAAGTGTTAGGGTTAGGGTTCGGGCTAGGGTTAGGGGTAGGGGACGGGGGCGGTTTAGGGTCAAGGTGAGGGTACGACAACGGTTTAGGGGGAGTGTACATGTGAGGGCGCGGGTTAGTGTGAGCGTACGGGTTAGATTTAAGTGACGGGTGAGGGGAAGGCTTCGGGGAAGGGTTAGGTTTCGAGCTAGGGTTAGGGTTAGGGGACGGGGACGGTTTAGGGTCCAGGTGAGGGTACGACAACGATTTAGGGGGAGTGTACGTGAGAGGGCGCGTGTTAGTGTGAGCGTACGGGTTAGATTTAGGGGACGGGTGAGGGGAAGGCTTCGGGGAAGTGCTAGGGTTAAGGGACGGGGAAGGTTTACGGTCCAGATGAGGATACGACAACGGTTTAGGGGGAGCGTACGTGTGAGGGCGCGGGTTAGTGTGAGCATACGGGTTAGGATTAGGGGACGGGTGAGGGGAAGGCTTTGGGGAAGTGTTAGGGTTAGGGTTCGGGCTAGGGTTAGGGTTAGGGGATGGGGACGGTTTAGCGTCCAGGTGAGGGTACGACAACGGTTTAGGGGGAGTGAACGTGTGAGGGCGCGGGTTAGTGTGAGCGTACGGGTTAGGATTAGGGGACGGGTGAGGGTAAGGCTTCGGGGAAGGGTTAGGGTTAGGGTTCGGGCTAGGGTGAGGGTTAGGGAACGTGGACGGTTTAGGGTCCAGGTGAGGGTACGACAACGGTTTAGGGGGAGCGTACATGTGAGGGCGCGGGTTAGTGTGAGCATACAGGTTAGGATTAGGGGAAGGGTGAGGGGAAGGCTTCGGGGAAGGGTTAGGGTTAGGGTTCGGGCTAAGGTTAGGGTTAGGGGACGGGGACGGTTTAGGGTCCAGGTGAGGGTACGACAACGGTTTAGGGGGAGCGTATGTGTGAGGGTGCGGGTTAGTGTGAGCGTACGGGTTAGGATTAGGTGACGGGTGAGGGGAAGGCTTCAGGGAAGGGTTAGGGTTAGGTTTCGGGCTAAGGTTAGGGTTAGGGGACGGGGATGGTTTAAGGTCCAGGTGAGAGTACGACAAATGTTTAAGGGGAGCGTACGTGTGAGGGTGCGGGTTAGTGTGAGGGTACGGGATGGGATTAGGGGTCGGGTGAGGGGAAGGCTTCGGGGAAGGGTTACGGTTAGGGTTCGGGCTAGGGTTAGAGTTATGCGATGGGGACGGTTTAGGGTCCAGGTGAGGGTACGACAACAGTTTAGGGGGAGACTACGTGTGAGGGCGTGGGTTAGTGTGAGCGTACGGGTTAGGATTAGGGGACGGGTTGGGGAAGGGTTAGGGTTAGGTTTCGGGTTAGGGTTAGGGGACGGGGACGGTTTAGGGTCCAGGTGAGGGTACGACAACGGTTTACGGGGAGCGTACGTGTGAGGGCGCGGGTTAGTGTGTGCATACGGTTTAGGATTAGGGGACGGGTGAGGGGAAGACTTCGGGGAAGTGTTAGGGTTAGGGTTCGGGCTAGGGTTAGGGGACGGGGACGGTTTAGGGTCCAGGTGAGGGTATGACAATGCTTTAGGGGGAGGGTACGTGTGAGGGCGTGGGTTAGTGTGAGCGTACCGGTTAGGATTAGTGGACGGGTGAGGGGAAGGCTTCAGTGAAGTGCTGGGGTTAGGTTCGGGCTAGGGTTAGGGTTAGGGGACGGGGACGGTTTAGGGTCCAGGTGAGGGTATGACAACGCTTTAGGGGGAGGTTACGTGTGAGGGCGCGGGTTAGTGTGAGCGTACGGGTTAGGATTAGGGGACGGTTGAGGGGAAGGCTTCAGGGAAGTGTTAGGGTTAGGGTTCGGGCTAGGCTTAGGGTTAGGGGACGGGGACGGTTTAGGGTCCAGGTGAGTGTACGACAACGCTTTAGGGGGAGCGTACGTGTGAGGGCGTGGGTTAGTGTGAGCGTACGGTTTAGGATTAGGTGACGGGTGAAGGGAAGGCTTTGGGGAAGGGTTAGGGTTATGGTTCGGGCTAGGGTTAGGGTTAGGGGACGGGGACGGTTTAGCGTCCAGGTGAGAGTACGACAACGGTTTAGGGGGAGAGTACGTGTGAGGGCGTGGGTTAGTGTGAGCGTACGGGTTAGGATTAGAGGACGGGTGAGGGGAAGTCTTCGGGGAAGGGTTACGGTTAGGTTTCGGGCTAGGGTTAGGGTTAGTGGACGGGGACGGTTTAGGGTCCAGGTGAGGGTATGACAACGCTTTAGGGGGAGTTTACGTGTGAGGGCATGGGTTAGTGTGAGCGTACGGGTTAGGATTAGGGGACGGGTGAGGGGAAGGCTTCGGGGAAGTGTTAGGTTTAGGGTTCGGGCTAGGGTTAGGGTTAGGGGATGGGGACGGTTTACGGTCCAGTTGAGGGTACGACAACGCTTTAGGGGGAGCGTACGTGTGAGGGCGCAGATTAGTGTGAGCGTACGGGTTAGGATTAGGGGACGGGTGAGGGGAAGGCTTCGGGGAAGGGTTAGGGTTAGGGTTCGGGCTAGGGTCAGGGTTAGGGGAGGGGGACGGTTTAGGGTCCAGGTGAGGGTACGACAACCGTTTAGGGGGAGCGTACATGTGAGGGCGCGGGTTAGTTTGAGCGTACGGGTTAGGATTAGGGGATGGGTGAGGGGAAGGCTTCGGGGAAGTGTTAGTGTTAGGGTTCGGTCTAGGTTTAGGGTTAGGGGACGGGGACGGTTTAGGGTCCAGGTGAGGGTACGACAACGCTTTAGGGGGAGCGTACGTGTGTGGGCGCGGGTTAGTGTGAGCGTACGGGTTAGGATTAGGGGATGGGTGAGGGGAAGGCTTCGGGGAAGGGTTAGGGTTAGGGTTCGGGCTAGGGTTAGGGTTAGGGGAAAGGGAAGGTTTAGAGTCCAGGTGAGGGTACGACAACGCTTTGGGGGACGGTACGTGTGAGGGCGCGGGTTAGTGTGAGCGTACGGGATAGGATTGGGGACGGGTGAGGGGAAGGCTTCAGGGAAGGGTTAGGGTTAGGGTTCGGGCTAGGGTTACGTTTAGGGGACGGGGACGGTTTAGGGTCAAGGTGAGGCTACGACAACGCTTTAGGGGGAGTGTATGTGGGAGGTCGCGGGTGAGTGTGAGCGTAAGGGTTAGATTTAGGGGACGGGTGAGGGGAAGGCTTCTGGGAAGTGTTAGGGTTCGGGCTAGGGTTAGGGTTAGGGTTAGGGAACGGGGACGATTTAAGGTCCAGGTGAGGGTATGACAACGCTTTAGGGGGAGGGTACGTGTGAGGGCGTGGGTTAGTGTGAGCGTACCGGTTAGGATTAGTGGACGTGTGAGGGGAAGGCTTCAGAGAAGTGCTAGGGTTAGGTTCGGGCTCGGGTTAGGGTTAGGGGACGGGGACGGTTTAGGGTCCAGGTGAGGGTATGACAACGCTTTAGGGGGAGGTTACGTGTGAGGGCGCGGGTTAGTGTGAGCGTACGGGTTAGGATTAGGGGACGGTTGAGGGGAAGGCTTCAGGGAAGTGTTAGGGTTAGGGTCCGGGCTAGGTTTAGGGTTAGGGGACGGGGACGGTTTAGGGTCCAGGTGAGTGTACGACAATGCTTTAGGGGGAGCGTACGTGTGAGGGCGCGTGTTAGTGTGAGCGTACGGTTTAGGATTAGGGGACGGGTGAAGGGAAGGCTTCGGGTAAGGGTTAGGGTTATGGTTCGGGCTAGGGTTAGGGTTAGGGGACGGGGACGGTTTAGCGTCCAGGTGAGAGTACGACAATGGTTTAGGGGGAGAGTACGTGTGAGGGCGTGGGTTAGTGTGAGCATACGGGTTAGGAATAGGGGACGGGTGAGGGGAAGTCTTCGGGGAAGTGTTACGGTTAGGTTTCGGGCTAGGGTTAGGGTTATGGGACGGGGACGATTTAGGGTCAAGGTGAGGGTACGACAACGCTTTAGGGGGGTGTACGTGTGAGGGCGCGGGTTAGTGTGAGCATAAGGGTTAGATTTAGGGGACGGGTGAGGGGAAGGCTTCGGGGAAGGGTTAGGTTTCGGGCTAGGGTTAGGGTTATGGGACGGGGACGATTTAGCGTCCAGGTGAGGGTATGACAACGCTTTAGGGGGAGGGTACGTGTGAGGGCGAGGGTTAGTGTGAGCGTACGGTTTAGGATTAGGGGACGGGTGAGGGGAAGGCTTCAGGGAAGTGTTAGGTTAGGGTTCGTGCTAGGGTTAGGGTTAGGGGACGGGGACGGTTTAGGGTCCAGGTGAGAGTACGACAAAGGTTTAAGGGGAGCGTACGTGTGAGGGCGCGGGTTAGTGTGAGGGTACGGGATGGGATTAGGGGACGGGTGAGGGGAAGGCTTCGGGGAAGTGTTACGGTTAGGGTTCGGGCTAGGTTTAGTGTATGGGGACGGTTTAGGGTCCAGTTGAGGGTACGACAACGGTTTAGGCGGAGAGTACGTGTGAGGGCGTGGGTTAGTGTGAGCGTACGGGTTAGGATTAGGGGACCGGTTGGGGAAGGGTTAGCGTTAGGGTTCGGGCTAGGGTTAGGGGACGGGGACGGTTTAGGGTCCAGGTGAGGGTACGACAACGGTTTACGGGGAGCGTACGTGTGAGGGCGCGGGTTAGTGTGCGCATACGGTTTAGGATTAGGGGACGGGTGAGGGGAAGACTTCGGTGAAGTGTTAGGGTTAGGGTTCGGGCTAGGGTTAGGGTTAGGGAACGGGGACGGTTTAGGGTCCAGGTGAGAGTACGACAACGGTTTAGGGGGAGAGTACGTGTGATGGCGTGGGTTAGTGTGAGCGTACGGTTTAGGAGTAGGGGACGGGTGAGGGGAATGCTTCGGGGAAGTGTTAGGGTTAAGGGATGTGGACGGTTTACGGTCCAGATGAGGATACGACAACGGTTTAGGGGGAGCGTACCTGTGAGGGCGCGGGTTAGTGTGAGCGTACGGGTTAGATTTAGGGTACGGGTGAGGGGAAGGCTTCGGGGAAGGGTTAGGGTTCGGGCTAGTGTTAGCTTTAGGGGACGGGGACGGTTTAGGATCCAGGTGAGAGTATGACAACTGTTTAGGGGGAGGGTACGTGTGAGGGCACGGGTTAGTGTGAGCGTACGGGTTAGGATTAGGGGATGGGTGAGCGGAAGGTTTCGGGGAAGGGTTAGGGTTAGGGTTCGGTCTAAGGTTAGGGTTAGGGGACGGGGACGGTTTAGGGTCCAGGTGAGGGTACAACAACGCTTTAGGGGGAGCGTACGTGTGTGGGCGCGGGTTAGTGTGAGCGTACGGGTTAGGATTAGGGGACGTGTGAGGGGAAGGCTTCGGGGAAGGGTTAGGGTTAGGGTTCGGGCTAGCGTTACGGTTAGGGGACGGGGACGGTTTAGGGTCAAGGTGAGGGTACGACAACGGTTTAGGGGGAGAGTACGTGTGAGGGCGCGGGTTAGTGTGAGTGTACGGGTTAGGATTAGGGGACGGGTGAGGGGAAGGCTTCGGGGTAGGGTTACGGTTAGGGTTCGGGCTAGGGTTAGGGTTAGGGGACGGGGACGGTTTAGGGTCCAGGTGAGGGTATGACAACTCTTTAGGGGGAGCGTACATGTGAGGGCGCAGATTAGTGTGAGCGTACGGGTTAGGATTAGGGGACGGGTGAGTGTCAGGCTTCGGGGAATCGTTAGGGTTAGGGTTCGGTCTAGGGTGAGGTTTAGGGGATGGTGACGGTTTAGGGTCCAGGTGAGGGTACGACAATGCTTTAGGTTTAGCATACGTGTGAGGGCGCTGATTAACGTTAGCGTACGGGTTAGGATTAGGGGACGTGTTGGGAAAGGTTTCGGGGAAGGGTTAGGCTTAGGTTTCGGTCTAGGGTTAGGGTTAGGGGAAGGGGATGGTTTAGGGTCCAGGTGAGGGTATGACAACGCTTTAGGGGGAGCATACGTGTGTGGCCCTGGGTTAGTTTGAGCGTACGGGTTAGGATTAGGGGACGGGTGAGGGGAAGGCTTCGGGGAAGGGTTAGGGTTAGGGTTCGGGCTAGGGTTAGGGTTAGGGGACGGGGACGGTTTAGGGTCCAGGTGAGGGTACGACAACGGTTTAGGGGGAGTGTACGTGTGAGGGCGCGTGTTAGTGTGAGCGTACGGGTTAGGATTAGGGGACGGGTGAGGTGAAGTCTTCGGGGAAGGGTTAGGGTTACGGTTCGGGCTAGGGTTAGGGTTAGGGGACGGGGACGGTTTAGGGTCCAGGTGAGGGTACGACAACCCTTTAGGGGGAGCGTACTTGTGAGGGTGCTGGTTAGTGTGAGCGTACGGGTAAGGATTAGGGGACGGGTGAGGGGAAGGCTTCGCGGAAGTGTTAGGTTTCGGGCTAGGGTTAGGGTTAGGGGACGGGAACGGTTTAGGGTCCAGGTGAGGGTACGACAACGATTTAGGGGGAGTGTACGTGTGAGGGCGCGGGATAGTGTGAGCGTACGGGTTAGGATTAGGGGACGATTTAGGGGAAGGCTTCGGGGAAGCGTTAGGGTGAGAGTTCGGGCTAAGGATAGGGTTAAGAGACGGGGACGGTTTAGGGTCCAGCTGAGGGTACGACAATGCTTTAGGGGGAGCGTACGTGTGAGGGCGCGGGTTAATGTGAGCGTACGGGTTAGGATTAGGCGACGGTTGAGGGTCAGGCTTCAGGGAAGTGTTAGGGTTAGGGTTCGGGCTAGGGTTAGGTTTAGGGTATGGGGACGGTTTAGTGTCCAGCTGAGGGTACAACAACGCTTTAGGTGTACCGTACGTGTGAGGGCGTGGATTAGCGTTAGCGTACGGGTTAGGATTAGGGGACGATTTGGGTCAGGATTCGGGGAAGGGTTAGGGTTAGGGTTGGGCTAGGGTTACGGTTAGGGGATGGGGATGGTTTAGGGTTCAGGTGAGGGTACGACAACGCTTTAGGGGGAACCTACATGTGAGGGCGCGGGTTCGCGTTAGCGTGCGGGTTAGGATTAGGGGACGGGTGAGGGTCAGGCTTCGGGGAATGGTTAGGGTTAGGGTTCCGGCTAGGGTTAGGGTTATCGGACGGGGACAGTTTAGGGTTCAGGTGAGGTTACGACAACGCTTTAGGGGGAGCGTACGTGTGAGGGCGCGGGTTAGCGTTAGCGTACGGGTTAGGATTAGGGGACGGGGGAGGGTCAGGCTTCGGGGAAGTGTTAGGGTTAGGGTTCGGGCTAGGGTTAGGGTTAGGGGACGGGGACGGTTTAGGGTCCAGGTGAGGGTACGACAACGCTTTAGGGGGAGCGTACATGTGAGGGCGCGGGTTAGCGTTAGCGTACGGGTTAGGATTAGGGCATGGGTGAGGTTCAGGCTTCGGGGAATTGTTAGGTTTAGAATTCGAGTTCGGGTTAGGGTTAGGGGACGGCGACGGTTTAGGGTCCACGTGAGGGTACGACAAAGCTTTAGGGGGAGCGTACGTGTGAGGGCGTGTGTTATTGTCAGCGTACGGGTTAGGATTAGGGGACGGGTGAGTGTCAGGCTTCGGGGAAGGGTTAGGGTTAGGGACAGGCTAGGGTTAGGGTTAGGGGACGGGGACGGTTTAGGGTACAGGTGAGGGTACGACAACGCTTTAGGGGGAGCGTACGTGTGAGGGCGTGGGTTAATGTTAGTGTACGTGATAGGATTATGGTACGGGTGAGTGTCAGGCTTCGGGGAAGGGTTAGGGTTAGGTTTCGGGCTAAGGTTAGTGTTAGGGGACGGGGACGGTATGGGGTCCAGGTGAGCGTACAACAACGCTTTAGGGGGAGCGTACGTGTGAGGGCGTGGGTTAGTGTTAGTGTACGTGATAGGATTATGTTACGGGTGAGGGTCAGGATTCGGGGAAGTGTTAGGGTTAGGGTTCGGGGTAGGATTAGGGTTAGGGGTCCGGGACGGTTTAGGGTCCAGGTGAGGGTACGACAACGCTTTAGGGGGAGCGTACGTGTGAGGGCGCAGGTTAGTGTGAGCGTACGGGTTAGGATTAGGGGACGGGTGAGGGTCAGGCTTCGGGGAAGGGTTAGGGTTAGGGTTTGGGCTAGTGTTAGGGGACGGGGACTGGGACGGTTGAGGGTCCAGGTTAGGGTATGACAACGCTTTAGGGGTAGCGTACTTGTGAGGGCGCATGTTAGTGTTAGCATACAGGTTAGGATTAGGGGACGGGTGAGGGTCAGGCTTCGGGGAAGGGTTAGGGTTAGGGATCGGGCTAGGGTTAGGGTTAGGGGACCGGGACGGTTTAGGGTCGAGGTGAGGGTACGACAATGCTTTCGATGGAGCGTACGTGTGAGGGCGCGTGTTAGTGTTAGCATACGGATTAGGATTTGGGGACGGGTGAGTGTCAGGCTTCGGGGAATCCTTAGGGTTAGGGTTCGGGCTAGGGTTAGAGTTAGGGGACGGGGACAGTTTAGTGTCCAGGTTAGGGTACGACAGCGCTTTAGGGGGAGCGTACGTGTGAGGGCGTAAGTTAGCGTTAGCGTACGGGTTAGGATTAGGGGACGGGTAGGGGTCAGGCTTCGGGGAATAGTTAGGGTTAGGGTTTGGGCTAGGGTTAGGGTTAGGGGACGGGGACGGTTTAGGGTCCAGGTGAATGTATGACAACGCTTTATGGGGAGCGTACGTGTGAGCGCGTGGGTTAGCGTGAGCGTACGTGTTAGGATTAGTGGACGGGTGAGGGTCAGGCTTCGGGGTAGGGTTAGGGTTAGGGTTCGGGCTAGCTTTAGGTTTAGGGTACGGGGACGGTTTAGGGTCCAGGTGAGGGTACAACCACGCTTTAGGGGGAGCGTACGTGTGAGGGCGCGGGTTAGTGTTTGCGTACGGGTTAGGATTAGGAGACGGGTGAGGGTCAGGTTTCTGGGAAGGGTTAGGGTTAGGGTTCGGGGTAGGGTTAGGGTTAGGGGACGGGGACGGTTTAGGGTCCAGGTGAGTGTACGACAACGCTTTAGGGGGAGCGTACGTGTGAGGGCGTGGGTTCGCGTTAGCGTACTTGTTAGGATTAGGGGACGGGTGAGGGTCAGGCTTCGGGGAAGGGTTAGGTTTAGTGTTCGGGCTAGGGTTAGTGTTAGGGGACGGGGACGGTTCAGGGTCCATGTGAGGGTACGACAACTCTTTAGGGGGAGCGTACGTGTGAGGGCGCAGGTTATCATGAGCATACGGGT
Source organism: Leucopleurus acutus (assembly GCF_964270905.1). Taxonomy (NCBI): domain Eukaryota; kingdom Metazoa; phylum Chordata; class Mammalia; order Artiodactyla; family Delphinidae; genus Leucopleurus; species Leucopleurus acutus. The sequence goes on along the minus strand of NW_028139099.1, from coordinate 6,759 downwards.
TAGGATTAGGGGACGGGTGAGGGTCAGGCTTCGGGGAAGTGTTAGGGTTAGTGTTCGGGCTACGTTTAGGGTTAGGGGACGGGGACGGTTTAGGGTCCAGGTGAGGGTACGACAATGCTTTAGGGGGAGCGTACGTGTGAGGGCGCGGGTTAGCGAGAGCGTACAGGCTAGGATTAGGCGACGGGTGAGAGTCAGGCTTCGGAGAAGGTTTAGGGTTAGGGTTCGCGGTAGGGTTAGATTTAGGAGACGGGGACGGTTTAGTGTCCAGGTGAGGGTACGACAACGCTTTAGGGGGAGCGTACATGTGAGGGCGTGGGTTAGCGTTAGCGTACGGGTTAGGATTAGAGGACGGGTGAGGGTCAGGCTTCGGGGAAGGGTTAGGGTTAGGGTTCGGGCTAGGGTTAGGGTTAGGGGACAGGGACAGTTTAGGGTCCAGGTGAGGGTATGACCATTGTTTAGGGGGAGCGTACGTGTGAGGGCACGGGTTAGTGTTAGAGCACGGGTTAGGATTAGGGGACTGGGTATGGTAAGACTCTGGGTAAGGGTTTGGGTTAGGTTAGGCTTAGGGTTAGGGGACGGAGACGGTTTAGTGGACAGGTTAGGGTACGACAACGGTTTAAGGTGAGCGTACGTGTGAGGGCATGGACTAGTGTTAGCGTACGGGTTAGGATTAGGGGACGGGTTAGGGTAAGGCTTCGGGTAAGGGTAAGGGTTAGGTTTACGGTTAAGGTTAGGGGACGGGGACATTTTAGGGGAGAGGTTAGGGTACGACAGTGGTTTAGGCTGAGCGTACGTGTGAGGGCATGGGTTAGTGTTGGTGTACAGGTTAGGATTAGCGGACGTGTTAGGGTAAGGCTTCGGTTAAGAGTTAGGGTTATGGTTACGGGATGGGGACTTTTTAGGGTCCAAGTGAGGGTACGACAACGGTTAAGGGGTAGCAAACGTGTGAGGGCATGGGTTAGTGTTAGCTTATGGGTTAGGATTAGGGGACGGGTGAGGGGAAGGCTTCGGGGAGGGGTTAGGATTAGGGTCCGGGCTAGGGTTAAGTTTAGGGGACGGGAACAGTTTAGGGTCCAGGTGAGGGTACAACAACGGTTTAGGGTGAGCGTACGAGTGCGGGCATGGGTTAGTGTTAGCGTACGGGTTAGGATTAGGGTACGGTTGAGGGGAAGGCTTCGGGGAAGGGTTAGGGTTAGGGTTCGGGCTAGGGTTAGGGTTAGGGGACGGGGACGGTTTAGAGTCCAGGTGAGGGTACGACAAAGGTTTAGGGTGAGCGTACGTGTGAGGGCACGGTTTAGTGTTAGCGTACGGCTTAGGTTTACAGAACGGGTGAGGGGAAGGCTTCGGGGAAGGGTTAGGTTTAGTGTTCGGGCTAGGGTTAGGGTTAGGGGACGGGGACGGTTTAGGGTCCAGGTGAGTGTACGACAATGGTTTAGGGGGAGCGTACGTGTGAGGCCATGGGTTAGTGTTAGCATACGGGTTAGGATTAGAGGTCGGGTGAGGGGAAGGCTTCGGGGAAGGGTTAGGGTTAGGGTTCGGTCTAGGGTTAGGGTTAGGGGACGGGGACGGTTTAGGGTCCAGGTGAGGGTACGACAAAGCTTTAGGGGGAGCGTACTTGTGAGGGCGCGGGTCAGCGTGACCGTACGGGTTTGGATTAGGGGACGGGTGAGTGTCAGGCTTCGGGGAAGGGTTAGGGTTAGGGTTCGGGCTAGGGTTAGGGTTAGGGGACGGGGACGGTTTAGGGTCCAGGTGAGGGTACGACAACGCTTTAGGGGGAGCGTACGTGTGAGGGCGTGGGTTCGCGTTAGCGTACTTGTTAGGATTAGGGGACGGGTGAGGGTCAGGCTTCGGGGAAGGGTTAGGTTTAGTGTTCGGGCTAGGGTTAGTGTTAGGGGACGGGGACGGTTCAGGGTCCATGTGAGGGTACGACAACTCTTTAGGGGGAGCGTACGTGTGAGGGCGCAGGTTATCGTGAGCATACGGGTTAGGATTAGGGGACGGGTGAGGGTCAGGCTTCGGGGAAGTGTTAGGGTTAGGGTTCGGGCTAGGTTTAGGGTTAGGGGACGGGGACGGTTTAGGGTCCAGGTGAGGGTACGACAACGCTTTAGGGGGAGCGTACGTGTGAGGGCGCGGGTTAGCGTTAGCGTACGGGTTAGGATTAAGGGACGGGTGAGAGTCAGGCTTCGGGGAAGTGTTAGGGTTAGGGTTCGGGCTGGGGTTAGGGGACGGGGACAGGGACGGTTTAGGGTCCAGGTGAGGGTACGACAATGCTTTAGGGGGAGCGTACGTGTGAGGGCGCGGGTTAGCAAGAGCGTACAGGCTAGGATTAGGCGACGGGTGAGAGTCAGTCTTCGGAGAAGGGTTAGGGTTAGGGTTCGCGGTAGGGTTAGATTTAGGAGACGGGGACGGTTTAGTGTCCAGGTGAGGGTACGACAACGCTTTAGGGGGAGCGTACATGTGAGGGCGTGGGTTAGCGTTAGCGTACAGGTTAGGATTAGAGGACGGGTGAGGGTCAGGCTTCGGGGAAGGGTTAGGGTTAGGGTTCAGTCTAGGGTAAGGGTTAGGGGACGGGGACGGTTTAGGGTACAGCTGAGGGTACGACAATGCTTTAGGGGGAGCGTACGTGTGAGGGCGCGGTTTAGCGTTAGCGTGCGGGTTAAGATTAGGGGACGGGTTAGGTTCAGGCTTCGGGAAGGGTTAGGGTTAGGGTTCGGTCTAGGGTTAGGGTTAGGGGACGGGGACGGTTTAGGGTCCAGGTGAGGGTACGACAACGTTTTAGGGGGAGCATACGTGTGAGGGCATGGGTTAGCGTTAGCGTGCGGGTTAGGATTAGAGAACGGGTGAGGGTCAGCATTCGGGGAAGGGTTTGGGTTAGGGTTTGGGCTAGGGTTAGGGTTAGGAGATGGGCACGGTTTAGGTTCCAGGTGAGGGTACGACAACGCTTTAGGGAGAGCGTAAGTGTCAGGGTTCGGGTTAGCGTGAGCGTACGTGTTAAGATTAGGGGACGGGTGAGGGTCAGGCTTCAGGGAAGTGTTAGGGTTAGGGTTCGGGCTAGGGTTAGGTTTAGGGTATGGGGACGGTTTAGTGTCCAGCTGAGGGTACAACAACGCTTTAGGTGTGGCGTACGTGTGAGGGCGTGGATTAGCGTTAGCGTACGGGTTAGGATTAGGGGACGAGTTGGGTCAGGATTCGGGGAAGGGTTAGGGTTAGGGTTGGGCTAGGGTTACGGTTAGGGGATGGGGATGGTTTTGGGTTCAGTTGAGGGTACGACAACGCTTTAGGGGGAACCTACGTGTGAGGGCGCGGGTTCGCGTTAGCGTGCGGGTTAGGATTAGGGGACGGGTGAGGGTCAGGCTTCGGGGAATGGTTAGGGTTAGGGTTCCGGCTAGGGTTAGGGTTATCGGACTGGGACAGTTTAGGGTTCAGGTGAGGTTACGACAACGCTTTAGGGGGAGCGTACGTGTGAGGGCGTGGGTTAGCGTTAGCATACGGGTTAGGATTAGGGGACGGCGGAGGGTCAGGCTTCGGGGAAGTGTTAGGGTTAGGGTTCAGGCTAGGGTTAGGGTTAGGGGACGGGGACGGTTTAGGGTCTAGGTGAGGGTACGACAACGCTTTAGGGGGAGCGTACATGTGAGGGGGCGGGTTAGCGTTAGCGTACGTGTTAGGATTAGGGCATGGGTGAGGTTCAGGCTTCGGGGAATTGTTAGGTTTAGGGTTCGAGCTAGGGTTAGGGTTAGGGGACGGCGACGGTTTAGGGTCCACGTGAGGGTACGACAAAGCTTTAGGGGGAGCGTACGTGTGAGGGCGTGTGTTATTGTCAGCGTACGGGTTAGGATTAGGGGACGTGTGAGGGTCAGGCTTCGGGGAAGGGTTAGGGTTAGGGACAGGCTAGGGTTAGGGTTAGGGGACGGGGACGGTTTAGGGTACAGGTGAGGGTACGACAACGCTTTAGGGGGAGCGTACGTGTGAGGGCGTGGGTTAGTGTTAATGTACGTGATAGGATTATGGTACGGGTGAGGGTCAGGCTCGGGGAAGGGTTAGGGTTAGGTTTCGGGCTAAGGTTAGTGTTAGGGGACGGGGACGGTTTAGGGTCCAGGTGAGGGTACAACAACGCTTTAGGGGGAGCGTACGTGTGAGGGCGTGGGTTAGTGTTAGTGTACGTGATAGGATTATGTTACGGGTGAGGGTCAGGATTCGGGGAAGTGTTAGGGTTAGGGTTCGGGGTAGGATTAGGGTTAGGGTACGGGGACGGTTTAGGGTACAGCTGAGGGTACGACAATGCTTTAGGGGGAGCGTACGTGTGAGGGCGCGGGTTAGCATTAGCGTGCGGGTTAAGATTAGGGGACGGGTTAGGTTCAGGCTTCAGGAAGGGTTAGGGTTAGGGTTCGGTGTAGGGTTAGGGTTAGGGGACGGGGACGGTTTAGGGTCCAGGTGAGGATACGACAACGCTTTAGGGGGAGCATACGTGTGAGGGCACGGGTTAGCGTTAGCGTGCGGGTTAGGATTAGGGAACGGGTGAGGGTGAGGATTCGGGGAAGGGTTAGGGTTAGGGTTTGGGCTAGGGTTAGGGTTAGGAGACGGGGACGGTTTAGGTTCCAGGTGAGGGTACGACAACGCTTTAGGGAGAGCGTAAGTGTCAGGGTGCGGGTTAGCGTGAGCGTACGTGTTAAGATTAGGGGACGGGTGAGGGTCAGGCTTCAGGGAAGTGTTAGGGTTATGGTTCGGGCTAGGGTTAGGTTTAGGGTATGGGGACGGTTTAGTGTCCAGCTGAGGGTACAACAACGCTTTAGGTGTATCGTACGTGTGAGGGCGTGGATTAGCGTTAGCGTACGGGTTAGGATTAGGGGACGAGTTGGGTCAGGATTCGGGGAAGGGTTAGGGTTAGGGTTCAGTCTAGGGTTAGGGTTAGGGGACGGGGACGGTTTAGGGTCCAGGTGAGGGTACGACAACGCTTTAGGGGGAGCGTACGTGTGAGGGCGCGGGTGAGTGTTAGCGTACGTGTTAGGATTAGGGGACGGGTGAGGGTCAGGCTTCGGGGAAGGGTTAGGGTTAGGCTTCGGGCTAGGGTTAGGGTTAGGGGACGGGGACGGTTGAGGGTCCAGGTGAGGGTATAACAACGCTTTAGGGGGAGCGTACTTGTGACGGCACAGGTTAGTGTTAGCGTACGGGTTAGGATTAGGGGACGGGTGAGTGTCAGGCTTCAGGGAAGTGTTAGGTTTAGGGTTCGGGCTAGGGTTAGGGGACGGGGACGGGGATGGTTGAGGGTCCAGGTGAGGGTATGACAACGCTTTTGGGGGAGCGTAGTTGTGAGAGCGCGGTTCAGTGTTAGCGTACTTGTGAGGATTAGGGAACGGGTGAGGGTCAGGTTTCTGGGAAGGGTTAGTGTTAGGGATCAGGCTAGGTTTAGGGTTAGGGGACCGGGACGGTTTAGGGTCCAGATGAGTGTACGACATCGCTTTAGGGGGAGCGTACGTGTGAGGGCACGGTTTAACATTAGCGTACAGGTTAGGATTAGGGGACGGGTGAGGGTCAGGCTTCGGGGAAGGGTTAGGGTTAGGGTTTGGGCTAGGGTTAGGGTTAGGGGACGGGGACGGTTTAGGGTCCACGTGAGTGTACGACAAAGCTTTAGGGGGAGCATACGTGTGAGGGCGCGTGTTAGTGTCAGCGTACGGGTTAGGATTAGGGGACTGGTGAGGGTCAGGCTTCGGGGAAGTGTTAGGTTTAGGGACAGGCTAGGGTTTGGTTTAGGGGATGGGGACGGTTTAGGGTACAGGTGAGGGTACGACAACGCTTTAGGGGGAGCGTAAGTGTGAGGGCGTGGGTTAGCGTTTGCGTACGGGTTAGGATTAGGGGACGGTGAGTGTCAGGCTTCGAGGAAGTTTAAGATGTAGGGTTCGGGCTAGGGTTAGGGCTAGGGGACGGGAACGGTTTAGGGTACAGGTGAGGGTACGACAACGCTTTAGGGGGAGCGTACGTATCAGGGCGTGGGTTAGTGTTAGCGCACGTGATAGGATTAGGGTACGGGTGAGGGTCAGGCTTCGGGGAAGGGTTAGGGTTAGGGTTCGGGCTAAGGTTAGGGTTAGGGGACGGGGACGGTTTAGGGTCCAGGTGAGGGTACGACAACGCTTTAGGGGGAGCGTACGTGTGAGGGCGCGGGTTAGTGTTAGCGTACGTGTTAGGATTAGGGGACGTGTGAGGGTCAGGATTCGGGGAAGTGTTAGGGTTAGGGTTCGGGCTAGGTTTAGGGGACAGGGACTTGGACGGTTGAGGGTCCAGGTTAGGGTATGACAACGCTTTAGGGGTAGCGTACTTGTGAGGGCGCATGTCAGTGTTAGCGTACAGGTTAGGATTAGGGGACGGGTGAGGGTCAGGCTTCGAGGAAGTGTTAGGGTTAGGGATCAGGCTAGGGTTAAGGTTAGGGGACCGGGACGGTTTAGGGTCCAGGTGAGGGTACGACAACGCTTTAGGGGGAGCGTACTTGTGAGGGCGCGGGTTAGTGTTAGCGTACGGGTTAGGATTAGGGGACGGGTGAGGGTCAGGATTCGGGGAAGGGTTAAGTTTAGGGTTCGGCCTAGGGTTAGGGTTAGGGGACGGGGACGGTTTAGGGTCCAGGTGAGGGTACGACAACGCTTTAGATGGAGCATATGTGTGAGTGCGCGTGTTAGTGTTAGCGTACGGATTAGGAATAGGGGACAGGTGAGTGTCAGGCTTCGGGGAATCGTTAGGGTTAGGGTTCGGGCTAGGGTTAGGTTTAGGGGA